>NC_041707.1:2449820-2762041 GCF_900700375.1 Denticeps clupeoides
ATGAAAGCGGAGGGGCTTCCCTGGCGGCGGCGGCCGATGAATAAAGATTTGCATTAGAATGCGGCCGCCCGTCGTTCCCGGGTCGGGACCGGAGCGCCGCGGTAACAGACTCGGATTTACGCGGCCAGATCGGACCTTGACACCGAATTAAAACAGAGGCATGAAATGGAGGCGATAACCTTCCTTTAAGGCCGGGCCGAGGGGACGAGGGGACGTCCCATATTCGCCACAGAGAAAGAAGATCATGGAAAATCCTGCTCATATACACGTGAGTTCGGCGATATTAAAAATAAAAATACAGCAACTACATATTTTATAGCAAATGTCAAAATGCAACATTAATAATTCTGGTGATGTCCTTTATCAAACACACATTTTAAATAATTTTTTCACAATTTATAAACTAATAAACTGGGGGCGGGAAATCGTTATGTATAAGAGCTGTGTAGAAAAATAACTTTATAGGGTAGAACCATTTATTTAAAAAATATATATATATGGTACATAAATCATGTGTATTAAATATATACACACACACACACACACACACGCATAACTCTTTTAATGAAGTATTTGGTGACAATGGCGGCCGGTTTGCTGGCAGGCCCGGGCGTCACGCCGCACCGCGCCCGCGCCGCGCCCGCCCCGTCCGGCTGTCAGGAGGTATCAGAGCCGCTATCGTGACGGACCGTTTCAATATTGATTTAATAAATAAACAGAGCTGAGCATCGATCCTAATGTTATTCTGCATTCCAATTACTGCTCCGAAACATAACCTTCAAACGACTGCACGCTCAATACCAATAACGTCCACCGATAAACGGCGCGGCGCGCCCCACGCCACGCCACGCCTTTATTTATACGCCCCTCCCATCGCCCAATTATACATTTGCAGACTACGCACTTCCCCAACAGCGGTTAATCAGGGAGCCAATCAGAGCGCAGCAGACGGGACCATTTCACCGGGTTCCTGCGGGACTGACGGTGACACGTATGCAAACGAGCAAAAAGTGGCACAGTGGAAGCGACGCGGTGTTTACGGTATTTCAATAAAAAGGTCTTTCTCGTGCGTTCGTATGAACGAATGACCGAATGAACGAGTGTGTGTGTGTGTGTGTGTGTGTGTGAGCGAGTGAATTAAAACGCGTCCCACTCGCAGCGGGGAGAAGCGCTGACGCACCCTGTCAGTGGCGGAGCCCCGCCCCGCCCCGCCGCTACACCCCCCGCTAATGGAGCGCGGTCTATTTTTAAACGCACCGCGCTGCAGATACCAAGGTTACCTTCGCCGGGGGGGGCGGGGGGACAGGGACCCGACTCGGACCCGCGGCACCGGCACGTTTACCTGAGCGACGGCGGAGCGCGTGGACGCGGACGCCGGGAACCCTAGTTGGAATCGGGGGGTCAGGGGTCAGGGGTCGGCGTTCTGAGTGCAGGAAGACTCGTGAAGAGCTTACCAGAAGTGGGAAGGCTCCAGAGTAGCCATGGGGCTGAGTAATCGGCCTAATGAATGGGACAACGAGGCCCTGTTGGTACAAGGAGACGAATTTAGAGGCGAAGCAGCAACTCAGCGTGTAAACATTGCTTTTCTTTTGTTGTTGTTGAGTTTTTTTTATTTTTTACAGAAATGTATATTAAAAAAAAAAAAAAAAAAGCAGTAAGAAGACAGAAATGTGGACAGTTTGTGGAGAAAGTTGGCGATGATGGTGGTGGTAGGGGGGACATACAAGGGTGTGGGGGGGTCGGCGGCCCTGGTCGGAGGAGCCCCGGCGGGTAATGTATTCTGAAAGCAAATTAGCGAAAGCTGATCCCATCTGGATAGTGTCTGAGTGGGGGGCGGGGCCGCCGCTTTGGTTACCGCCGATAGCATCACGATGAAGACAGCGGCAAAAATCTGATTAACCCACTAGCACCGAAAACACGCGGTCAAAGAGCAAAGAGCTTTTAACTTAAGGTAGACTAATGCAATTCCCTCGCCTTGTTCTCTCTCCAAACCTAATAGATCCAAAGGAGTGGGGAAAGTGGAAAACACACACACACACACACACACACACACACACACACACGAGCACCAGCCAGACATCTGCATTTAAAACACTCAGTGCGCCAACGTGGGAATGAAGTCAAACAAATTTAAATCTAATTCATCACTGGCTGCTTATGTCTGATCTTTAGAGAAATACATAATAGTGCAGGCAGTCCACAATCAGGAGGGAAACACACACACACACACACACACACACACACACAACCTCGCTGCGCACCAACACACACTCAGACAATTTTATGGCCGTTTCTGCTGGAATTTGTACAAAATCAATGGGCACGTTCATAATTGTAAAAAGAATGTTTTACTGCAGGATGAGAGTGTGCGTGTGTGCGTGCGTGTGTGTGTGTGTGTGTGTGTGTGTGCGTGTGTGTGTGCACGTGTACAGAAGTCACTATTATCGTCCACGTTCACAATCCAGGGCAGCGGCTCACAAACAAGGTCAATCCCTGCGGCAGCAGCGCCACCAGAACTGCGACCATAAACAACGAGAACACACCACCTGACACTAGAACCAGAACTAGAACCAGAACCAGCGCTGCCACCATCAACAACGAGAATACACCACCTGACACAAGAACCCCAACCAACGCTTCAATAAATCAACAACGAGAACAAACCTCCCAACACCAGAACCAGAACCAGCACTGCAACCATCAACAACAAGAATATACCACCTGACACTAGAACCAGAACCAGCACTGCCACAATCAACAATGAGAATACACCACCTGACACAAGAACCAGAACCACAACCAGCACTGCCACCATGAACAATGAATACAAATACAAAACCCAACACTAGAACCAGAACCGACGCTGCAACCATCAACAAGGAGAACAAACCACCCAACACCAGAACCAGAACTAGAACCAGCACTGCAACCATCAACAACAAACAACACGACACTAGAACCAGAACTACAACCAGAATTAGCGCTGCAACCATCAACAACGAGAACAAACAACATGACATTAGAACCAGAATTACAATCAGAACCAGCGCTGCCACCAACAACAACAAGAATCCACCTAACACTAGAACTAAAACAACAACAAGCGGTGCCACCATCAACAGCTAGAATACACCACCCAAAACTAGAACCAGAACCAGCGCTACAACCATCAACAATGACAACCAAAACCAGTGCTGAAATCATAAACAATCAAAACCAGAACCAGAAAAGCCACCATCAACAATGAGAATACACCACCTGACACTGGAACAAGAACTACAATCAGAACCATCTCTGAGACCATCAACAACAAGAATACACCACCTGACACTGGAACAAGAACCAGCGTTGCAGACATCAACATCGAAAACAAACTACCCGACACTAGAACCAGAACTACAATCAGAACCAGCTCTGAGACCATCAACAACAAGAATACACCACCTGACACTGGAACCAGAATCAAAACAACAACCAGCACTGCAACCATAAACAACGAGAATTCATCACCCGACACTGGAACCACAACCAACGCACCAAACATCAACAACGAAAACCAGAACCTTTGTTGACAATGAGAATACACCACTCAACACTAGAACCAGAACTAGAACCACAACCAGCGCTGCGACCAACAACGAGACTACACCACTCAGCACTAGAACCAAAACTAGAACCAGCGCTGCAACCATCAACAATGAGAACAAACGACCTGACACTAGAACCAAAACTAGAACCAGCGCTGCAACCATCAACAAGAAAAAAACTCCCAACACTAGAACCAGAACCAGTGCTGCAACCATCAACAATGAGAATACACCACCCAACAATAGAACCAAAACTAGAACCAGCGCTGCAACCATCAACAATGAGAATACACCACCCAACACTAGAACCAAAACTAGAACCAGCGCTGCAACCATCAACAACAAAAAACTCCCAACACTAGAACCAGAACCAGTGCTGCAACCATCAACAATGAGAACAAACGACCTGACACTAGAACCAAAACTAGAACCAGCGCTGCAACCATCAACAAGAAAAAAACTCCCAACACTAGAACCAGAACCAGTGCTGCAACCATCAACAATGAGAACAAACGACCTGACACTAGAACCAAAACTAGAACCAGCGCTGCAACCATCAACAAGAAAAAAACTCCCAACACTAGAACCAGAACCAGTGCTGCAGCAATCAACAATGAGAACAAACAACCTGACACTAGAACCAAAACTAGAACCAGCGCTGCAACCACACAACACCAGAACCAGAACCAGTGCTGCAGCAATCAACAATGAGAACAAACAACCTGACACTAGAACCAAAACTAGAACCAGCGCTGCAACCACACAACACCAGAACCAGAACCAGCGCTGTAACTAGGTGTGATAGGAAATGCAGCATTATATTGCGATATTTATGGTGGTGATACTGTATCGATACAGGGACATGAAATATCTATATTTTTGAATACAAATTTAGTCCAAAATTCCGTTCTGAGTTATGTTGTTTTGGTTGGATTATTAATGTGGATTATTAATCGATGCAGATCGTACAGCAGCTTGTATTTCCGTTCGATTTTTACATTTTTCAGGGAACTGTAGAATATTGCAACATGTACAGTATCACAATATATCACGGTCTAGTCGTGTCGTGACCCACGTATCGTGATACGTATCGTATCGACAGAGCCTTGCCAATACACATGCCTAGCTGCAATCATTAACAACACCAGAACGAACATTGCAACCACAAACAAGAAAAAAACCACCCAACACCAGAACCAGAAGTAGAACCAGAAGCAGCGCTGCAACCGTTAACAAGAACAAACCACCCGACACCAGAACCAGAAGTAGAACCAGAATCAGTCCTGCAACCATCAACAAGAACAAACCGCCCGACACCAGAACCAGAACTAGAACCTGAATTGCAACCACAAACAAGAAAAAAACACCCGACACCAGAACCAGAAGTAGAACCAGAAGCAGCGCTGCAACCGTTAACAAGAACAAACCACCCAACACCAGAACCAGAAGTAGAACCAGAAGCAGCGCTGCAACCGTTAACAAGAACAAACCACCGACACCAGAACCAGAAGTAGAACCAGAATCAGTCCTGCAACCATCAACAAGAACAAACCGCCCGACACCAGAACCAGAACTAGAACCTGAATTGCAACCACAAACAAGAAAAAAACACCCGACACCAGAACCAGTGTTGCAACCATCAACAAGAACAAACCGCCCGAAACCAGAACTAGAACCAGAATTGCAACCACAAACAAGAAAAAAACACCCAACACCAGAACCAGAGGTAGAACCAGAAGCAGCGCTGCAACCGTTAACAAGAACAAACCACCCGACACCAGAACCAGAACTAGAACCAGCATTGCAACCACAAACAAGAAAAAAACACCCGACACCACAAGCAAAAGTAGAACCAGAACCAGCCCTGCAACCATTAACAAGAACAAACCACCCGACACCAGAACCAGAAGTAGAACCAGAACCAGAATTGCAACCACAAACAAGAAAAAAACACCCGACACCAGAACCAGCGTTGCAACCGTCAACAAGAACAAGTTACCTGACACCAGAACCAGAACTAGAACCAGAACCAATGCTGCAACCACCAACAAGAACAAACCACCCGACACCTGACACCAGAACCAGAAGCAGCGCTGCAACCTCCAACAAGAACAAACTACCCGACACCAGAACCTGAACTAGAACCAGAACCAGCCCTGCAACCTCCAACAAGAACAAAGCACCCGACACCAGAACCAGAACCAGCGCCGCACCATGCCGCTGCCTGGGCTCATTCACATTTTACAGTAAAACTGTAAAAAAAAATCCTCATTTCTCTACTTTTAACAAATGTTTGAAAACGACTGAGCGACAATTTTGTTACAAACTGCACAGGACTAATAAAATATTTGTGTTCTGTTTTATATTCAGGGCGTAATATTTAAATCAGAACGTGAAATGTTCCACTTGCTATAAAACACACACTCAAATATAAAAAGACATCCATAAATCATTAAATCTTCTCACCTCACTGTACTTTAATCCAGTGGAAATTTGCAGAAATCATCACTATATTTTAAGTATTATTTTGAAGTAGAAAGATAAAATGTAAGAGATGGAATTCTGCATTAATTTACATTTACAGCATTTACCAGACGCCCTGATCCAGAGCGACTTACAATCAGTAGTTAATTAATAACACAAATTTAAAATGTCCGTATTTTAAAAAGGTAAAAAAATTATTATTTTTTTATTCTAAAAGGAGGAAGTATAAATGAAAAATAAATTCACACATGCATGCTGTGTGTGTGTGTGTATTAAACCTCTATAATCCTGATTATGTTGGTAATACAAAGAAGATTAAAATCTGCGTGTCTAAGGGAGTAGCGAGTTCAGTCGCTGCCCCACACGCCGCCACGCCGAAACACACGCTGGTTTTTATTAAAAAGAATTCAAATCACACACACACACACACACACACACACACACACCTGCACAAATGTCACTTTTCTACACGCATCAGTCCCACGGCGTCCTGGATCTGATTTAACTGAGTGGTTCGTTTCATTCTGAAGGGTCAAATACATAAAAACTTTTATCACAGAACGTTCACTAAATTTAAACAAAATTGCACCTCATGACAATGAGCGAAGGTGCAAATACTAAAGCACACAATGATCAGATTTTTTTTTTTTAAATCACCTATTAAAATATATATAAATATAAAAACTAAAAAAAGCTTTTTTAGAAAACCTCTGATTGTGGGTTCGAGTGGAATATTAAAAGCCACCCTGATCCTCGTCCCTCCCCACCGGCCCGGAGATTTATACTACAGACTTATACTTATTATACTAATAACCAATAAATAATAAATAAAGCGCCCCGGACACACACACACACACACACACGTGTACGGAGGGACTGGAAAACCCTAATTGATTGGCCATGCGCTTTAGGCAACATGTACAAAATATATCACACACACACACACACACACAACCTGCACACCTGCTGTCCTCCTGTCCATCACGCCAGCGGTCACCACCACACACACCCAACAAGAGAAGTCTGTGTGTGTGTGTGTGTGTGTGTGAGAGCCACGTATCAACAGCAGCGGGCAGGACAGAAAGTTGCCGCCTCGACCGTTTCCTGTACGAAGCAGTCGGTCCCAAACACGCCGGCACACACACACACACACACACACACACACGAGCAGGGGAGAGAGAGGGAGAGAGAGAGAGAGAGAGAGAGAGAGATAGAGATGCACCTACTGATTATGATAGTTGAGAGGGTCGGGGATGCAAAGTTCGGAAATGTCCATCAGTCCAGTTTTAGCATTCCAGGAGTGAGAGGAGGAAAAGAGGAAAAGCGGCCAGACCCACTGCTCGCCCCGCCACCGAACACGGCCAAAAAGCACAAAATACAAAACGGCTCTTTTCAAAATTAAGAAGATGACGGGGAAAAAAGATGAGAAAAAAAAAGAAGAAGAAGAAGAAGCCCCCCTCCGGTACGACGGGTCCTGCCGGGCTACGACAGGGACGTGTGTGTGTGACAGAGAGAGAGAGAGAGAGAGAGAGAGAGAGAGGGAATCGTCAGCGGTGGCGGCGGCAGCAGCGGAGGGCTGAGGCGGCGCGGCGGTCCTGGGTGAGCGGGCGAGCGAGAGGAATGACTCGTTCCATCCTCGGCGCCGGCCTCTTTAAGACTGGAGGGCTTGATGAATATGGAACAGCTGCTGGTCTCCGGCTCCGAGGGGCCGGTCTTAAAGGGACAGAGGGGGCCGGCCTACACAGGGGAGGAGGGGGAAGAGCTCAGGGGGAGGGGCTACAGCCCCACACACACACACACACACACACACACACACACACAGGTCGACATGCGGAATAAACACGGCGCTGCTGAGGTGGGAAAAATGAAAGACGGGGTTTTTATTCCTTCTATGTTGATGGGGGGACGTTTCGGGATGAGAGCGACGTCCTCGTCCATCTCCTCTCTGGACTGCGGCCTGGTTGCCACGGCGGCCTCCCAGAGTCACCCACTGTCACCCAGTGTCACCACGAACCCACACCTGACGTCCCATCAGCCTCACTACTGAAGCCTGATGGGAAAATCCCACTTATAACCCTGCGTGGAAGTAAAGAGCCACAGAAGCGTCCCGGGCCGGACAGGCTTCTGTCATTAAACGTCACCACCTGGGATTAAAAGCCATTTATCCCGGATTCCGATCCATCGGATTAGAATAAGACATAATTATGAATTATGAATTTCTTTTCGTATCAGGTGTAAGCGTATGAATGTGTTAATGGCCGGATTATCCAGAGATGATTAGAATAAACATGAAGAAGCAGCTTCTTGGTTTTTGTTTTTGTGCGTTTGCACACAACAGCACATTCACGTGTGAACGTGTCGTGACTATTAATAAAATATCGTGATTATTAATAAAAAATAAATAAAAAACGCTGCCACCCTGTCCCCGTGTCACGTTACGACGCGACATTGATTATCCGTCGCTAATTAACTATCGATATTTAAATCCGGCGACCAACATGGCGGCTGCGTTCCGATCACGTGAAATCGATCGATCCGCTTGGCCTAAATACGGGCCCAGAAGAAGAAGAAAAAGGGGGACCCGTGATAAAGTTTCCACGAGTTGGAACAAAGAAAGAAGTGAAGGAGAGGAGAGGAGAAGAGAAGAGAGGAGTGGAGCAGCGACGCTACCTTGTCGCCTCCGCGTCGCATGTCGCCTCCGCAGGTGTCCCCGCGGCGCGCCGCCGGGACATTAAAAAGGCAGCAGCTCCTCCTCCAACCTGCAACCTCCACCTCCTGCAACCAGGAGAAGAAGGGAGGAAGGAGAGAACAGTGACGTCACCGTGTTTTAGTGGTTAAAAAAAAAAAAAACACACACAAACTGAGACGTTTTGGTGGCTTTTTTTTCTTTTTCTTCTTCTTCTAGCAGAACCGTCGCGTCGCAGATCGCGCGTCGGGGACACTTTTCATCCGCTGGAGGGCGCAGCGCGGTCACTGTCACTCGCTCTTTTAATATGAACTCCGCCGATCGCGACGGTTTTATTTTATTCTAGATCTGGTCGAATTAAAAGCCCCAACTTTTTACCTTTTTTTCCCCCGAATAAAGCGACCCTCGATCAGTAAACTCCGCCACTCTTTTTATTAAAGCGTCGTTATTCTCTCTGGTTTTAAAGTCAACCTGACAGAGAGAGAGAGAGAGAGAGAGAGAGAGTCCTCTTCATCTCCCAAATTTCATTTGTTGCCTCGCTCCGTCTCCGGATCCAGTTCACCGTGTCCCCGCAGACGTGCTCGCTTAACAGAATCGGACAGCGGGGCCTAAGTGGTTTTCGAAATCTCTGAATGGACCGGAGTGGACGTGTGGTGCCGCGGTACGCCACGCGCCATACGAATCGGGGCCACGTTTTCCGCGGGGGGGGGACCAGATGAGGACGTCTGATTCATTGAAGCTGACAGCAAATCCATACGCCGCGATGTTTATAATTCCTCCATTACCGCGCCGCCACATGAAAGGACAATAATCCGATGGCTTACTCCATATTTACCCGAGGCGCCAGCTGCAGCTTTTACAAGTCAAGCGCTGGGCCCTGTCGGGGCCAACCGGGTCCTGCTGGGGCCAACCGGGGCCTGCCGGGGACAACCGGGGCCTGCCGTGGCCTGTCGGATCGAACCGGGGCCAACCGGGACTTGCCAGGGCCAACCGGGTCCTGCTGTATCCAACTGGGGCCTGCTGTGGCCTGTCGGATCGAACCGGGGCCAACCGGGACTTGCTGGGGCCAACCGGGTCCTGCCGGGGCCAACGGGGCCTGCCGTGGCCTGTCGGATTGAACCAGGGCCTGCCGTGGCCAACTGAGTCCTGCTGGGGCCCACCGTGGCCTGTCAGATCCGACCAGAGATCACCGGGGCCTGCCGGGGCCTTCGAGGGCCCGACTCTCGACGTCAGATACAAAGAGAAATACGCAGTTAACCGTGGAATGACTGTGTTGAAACCTAAACCGCGGCACAGTGGTAGCCGCTGCATTTAGTTGGAATGTTGAGAAATGAACCAGGCCCTGGGCAAGAGTTTCCCTGGCGCCCCGCCCCCTCGCGTCCAGGGGGCGTGTCCAGACTACGGCGCCTATGTAACGGTAGTGAAACGTTGTTATGGACGTGCCGCAGGGCGGTAAGAAGACGCTAACGGACGTCTCATTACAGAGTCTTTCATGGACAGTAAGATCAGACGCTGCGGTGGACAAACAGGAGGTTGATTTTATTTTGGAGTGAGGGGGGGGGGGGGGGGGCTTATTTGTCAATAAACAGTAATTAGATTCGGGGGCCGATAGCGTCGATTGGTTTCTAATCTAGCTGTCGGTCAGGATGGGTGTAATTAAAACGCCGATTGATAAAGGGGACGGAGGCGGCCCATGCGGCCATTTACCTGACCCGTCCGCCAATGGTTTTCCTTCTCACACACACACACACACACACACACACACACACACACACACACACACACACTCAGGCTGTCCCCCACCCCCTATGGGAAGAGGGTGAGATATGAAAGGCCTGGAGGAGTCCGTATTGATCACAGCTATCTGCACGTCCATCACGGCCCTTATAGCGGTCCGGCCTGAACAAAGGTGTCATGTGGCGCTATCGTGCCGGGACAATTTATTAAGGATTTATTTTCAAACGGTGGCACGTCCACGTTTATGGAAGTATAGATTTATTTTTCTGTATTTGCGTGTGAGAAGGGGGGCTCGGAGACAGGCCGGGATCGTGGTGGCCTAGCGGCTAAAGGAAGCCCGCCGTGGTGCCACCGAGGTCCCCTTGATAAAGGTGCCGTCCCCGGGCGCCTGTCACGGTTAAATGCAGAGGACACGTTTCACCGCGTCACCGTGCGCTGCGCTGCAGAGTTTCACAACGACAAAAACAATGGCTTCCCTGGAATCTCTTTCCAAGATCCTGCGGGCTGAAACCTGACGGCCGCTAATTACGGGACGCGTCTGCGAATGTGATTGGGGCGACGGGACAGTGGCCCCGGGGCCCCGGCGAGAGACGCTCCTTCATCTGGTCATCTGACAGCGCTCTGTGAACCTGTGAAGAGCGTCTCTCGCACACACACACACACACACACCTCTGCAGTCACGCGTTCATTAAAGAACGACGCGGCCGTGATGGCAGAGATGAAGTGACGTGTTATTGTAGAAGAAGAAGAAGATCGGCCATGAAACCAGTGATATTGCTGCATTAGTATAACCGGTCAGGGACGGCCGGAGTGGGGCGGTGCACGTGGTGCAGCTCCATACGGGAATCGCCCGACGTTCCGGAGCGCCGCTGCGGGTCGTGGACGGAGGGTTCGGCTCTTTGACCTTCCTCATATGACACCAGCCACGGCGGCGTCACATGATGGGCTGACTTAACAGGATGAGTGATGGGAGAGCACTTTCAATTCCCAACACACACACACACACACACACACACGCACACAAAACTGTGCTTTTTACATTCACAAGCCCACTCACACACATTCATATTCTTCACCATCTCCTGTTTAACGCAGACACAACATGAACGTCAGAGTCTGGGCCCGGTGGGCCTTAAAGGGTTAAGGGGAGAAACTGAACCGGCTGCCTACAGTAGAACTTAATAAATCACAAATTAAAAATGTGTGTGTGTGTGTGCGTGTACACACACTTAAGACTGGGGGTTAATAGAAGTCCCCGAAAGCAGCCGCCCAGGACTTCATTTGCAAAATTTCCAAAGGAAAAATTCCATTGGGCACAAAATGACTTTCCTTAGTTTTCAATTTGCGCGTATTGAGATTGATGTGCGGTGGGAGCGGCCGGCCGACCGAGTCCTCCGCTCGACTTTACTCACTCAGCTGATCTGCGGAGTCAAACCGCCGCTTTTCTACCGTCGAGCGGATAAATGTGCCGCACGCCGCCGTGAAATGCAAACCGAGGCCCGGTGTGGGCAGAAAACAGAACTTTCCTCTTTTTACATGGCAGCTACCACCGCAGTAATTCTGTAATCAATACTTCAGCTTTGTTCCTAATAAATCACCAATAAATCACTTTACACAACAGCAGACAGGAAAGCATTCATTACAACCAGAGATTAGCTAATTAGCTCAACCCAATCACATGTCCTCATTTAAAGAAATTAAAGAAATGATTTGTACTTGTGCATGTATTTTATAGATTTACACAAAGAAATGTTATATATTTGTGCATATATTTTATAGATTTACATGAATAAATTATTTGTATTTTATAGATTTACATGAAGATATAATGTCTTTATGCATTATTATATGTTTTTATGCATGTATTTCGTAGATTTACATGTAGAAATTATATATTTTTGTGCACATATTTTATAGATTTATATGAAGAAATTATATTTATTTGTGCATGTATTTTATAGATTTAAAATTGCTCGGCCACTTTAATGGTTTTCTGCAAATTTCCTATTCTTCATAGTTAATGCTACACTTCACTATGTTAAAAGTCATGTCACGTTAGTATAACATTTTTATTTAAATGTACTCTAATGTTAATTATGGAAAACTGTATTGCATTTCATACATGTGTATGTGGCACAAATATACAGGGACAGAGATGAGACGATGAAATAAATACTTTTTTATTATCCTCTCCTCTCTGACCTGATTAGTCCTATTCGGTGTATTTACATGTACATCTACCCAGGGACAGATGATAAGAATATTATTTTCTCTCCTCTCTCTGCCGGTCTCTCTCTCTCTCTCGCTCTCTCTCTCTCTCTTTTTTTTTTTTTTTTGTAAACACACAGCACTAAATCTCCCGCCTGATTAAAAATGGATGCCACCACGCAGAGCCTCTGGTGTGGAACTTCCTGCCATAGGAGCTCGTTAATATACCCCCCCCCCCCCCCCCCCCCGCAGCCCCCCCACGTCCTGCTAATGTCCTGGCGTGATAAATCGCGGGGGGACGGCGGCCGTTTGATTGTTCTTCACAGGCGGCCTGCGAGTCACTTAGCCAGCCAGGGTTCTGGAGAGAGGCAGCAGGCGCTGCGGGAACGTTTGGGGAACGTTCTTGAGCGCTGGGCGCCGGAAGAGAAATCCTTCATTCAGTTAAAGCATTGCCAGAAGGAACTTGTGTTTACAAGTTAGAAATATGAAATAATAGGCCGTTTGAGGAGAATTAAAATCTCACATTCACACGAGCCGAACACCGAACACCGTAGGCATCCAGTTTTCGGGTTTACAGGGTAAATGGTCCAGACGGAACGCCGATTTCTCCCGTTTTTTCCCCTGAATGAAATAGTTTTTATCCAGCTGTTCCTAAGCAACGTCATTCGGAAGCTGCTGGGTCACATGACCTTGTACTCGGGTGGATTGATAAAGATAAAGTGATAAAGTAAAGTGATTGTTATTGTGATGCACAGCAGCACACAGTGAAATGTGTCCCCTTGGTGGGCAGCCATGACAGGCGCCCGGGGAGCCGAGAGTGGGGACGGGACCTTCATCAGGGGGTCCTCAGTGGCACCTTGGCGGATCGGGATTCAAACCGGCAACCTTCTGATTACGGGGACACTTCTTAACCGCTAGGCCACCGCTGTCCCAAGAGATGCCTGATTTCTACAGATTTTTTTCTAAACATTTTATTTGATATGGTTTTATATTGTGTCCCCGTGTGTTGTGGCCATCATCACGTAAGCAATTCCCTCCGGGATCAATAAAGTTTTCTGAGCCCGAGTTAGTACGACATTATCGTTACACTTTTTGGTCCTTTTCTATCATTTGACTGTCCCCTCTCTCAGTGCCACCGTCCACCTCCATAACTTTGTTTCTATACGGGACAAGGTCGGTCCAGCCTGTCTGACATAAAGAGGGTGAGCTGCAGCTGCAGATCTGGTTCACCTGATGTCAAGCGCGAGCTGCTGCTGCATTTATAAAGGATAAAAGTTGCAGATATGTCAGGCACGTTCTGTCAGCGCTGCGGTTGGCCTACTTCACTCGTCACCGGTCCGGCCCGGACGATGTCACCAGCTTGACTACACAAGCCTGGAAGACCTACAAAAGGACGAGGTTGGACGAGGTGTGTCCTGCAGTGTCACATTGTGAGAAGCGGTATATGAAAAATGCTTCATGAAGAACCTGACAGCACAGCGGCACGTTCTCTGGTCTTCAACCTGCAACTGAACACTAACCCCCCAGCTAGTTATTTTTACACATAATCCATCATTTAGGGTGTCTTAGGGTGGTAGTAGCCTAGCGGGTCACACACTCGCCTATGAACCAGAAGACCCAGGTTCAAATCCCACTTACTACCATCGTGTCCCTGAGCAAGACACTTAACCCTGAGTGTCTCCAGGGGGGGACTGTCCCTGTAACTACTGACTGTAAGTCGCTCTGAATAAGGGCGTCTGATAAATGCCGTAAAAGTAAATGTAAATTTAACAAAAGTTCAGGTCTCCCTGTCTAACAGACAGACGCATGTTGGTGGGAAACAAAGTTAAATACAGTTAAACAGGAAGTCAGATCAAATTATTAAAAATGATAAAATGCAACAAAATCTACACCACAGCGCAAAAAGTTCTGTACTTAACAAAAAAAGGTGAAATAAGTGAAAACATGTTTTATATTCTAGTTTCTTTGCTCTGATTACTGCTTTACACACTCTTGGTATTCTCTCGATGAGCTTCAAGAGGTCGTCACCTGAAATGCTTCTCCAACAGTCTTGAAGGAGTTCCCAGAGGTGTTTAGCACTTGTTGGTCCAGCTCACCCCAAACCATCTGGACTGGGTTCAGGTCCGGTGACTGTGGAGGTCAGGTCTCCACTTTTTGTTAAGTACATAACTCCACATGTGTTCATTCATAGTTTTGATGCCTTCAGTGAGAATCTACCAACGTAAATGGTCCTGAAGATAAAGAAAACACGTTGAATGAGAAGGTGTCCAGACTTTTGGCCGTAATCGGAAGGTCTGTACAAATTTTTGGCCATAATCGGAATTTTTCCGGTTCGAATCCTGAACCGCCAAGGTGCCACTGAGTTCCCCTTGACTACCACGAAAGATCCTACAAAGCATGCAAGGAGTCTGCCAGCGCCGCACCAAATTCACCTCCTCCCGCTTCCACTGGGGACGGCTGAGACAACGTTTGGTGGCACCAAAGGGGCTTTTTGACCCGTTCCAGCCCCCCACCTTTTCCTCTTCTCTCCACTAATCCCCCCCCCCTCTCTCTCTCTGTGTACACTCCTCGGGCCCTTCTACCGGCGGTGTTGTGGCTGAAGCCGGGCCTACCCGCAGCGGGACGACTCCTAATTAACGGCCTTTTCATTGGCGCGCGGGCCGCTGTTTTATGGCCCCGCCCGGGGATTCGGAGACGGATAATTGCCTTTGCCGCGGGCTGCAGTAATCTGGTGGGCTAATTCATTATTTTAATAAGTCAGGTTCTCCTCGGGGGCGCGCGGCGCCGCGACGCGCCTCAAAAGAGAAAAAAAAAAAAAACCCCGACGGCGGGACCCTCGTTACCAGCGCGGGCGCTTTACGGCGACGCCCGCACGGGGTTAATAACAGTTATTAGCCCCTCTCCTCGGCCCCTAATTTCTCCTTTAACCGGGGCCTCCGTCGGCGGCTCATCATCGGCCTCGCCTCGCCGGCGCGGCCTACTCCCGCCGTCCTCGTCCCTTTCGCAACGTGGCCCCCCCGCCGGGGACTCTGAGTACATCCGCCCGGAGCGGCGGCGGCGGCGGCGAAGACGGATCCGATTCGGGGTAAACAGGCGCGCCGGCGGCCGGGTTTGCGTAACTAATGACTTCATTTGAGAGACAATCTTCTGTCTCGCGCGCTAATGGACTGCGGGCCCGATGACTGCGATTCGCACGGACATTTTACACCGCGCCTGATTAAAAGGCGTGTCATTTGAGCGGCGAGGGGAGGAAGAAGAGAGCGGGGGGCCGCGGCGAAGGTGACGGTCACCGCCGGACGTTTGATGGGATCCGCAGTTAAAATCCAATTAGGGACGCGGCTCCGAAGCGGCGAAATGGTTTTTCAACGTGCCCTCGGCCGCGGGACTCTAATTCAGGTGTTAAGGGACAGGAACCGAGTACCGGGGCCGGTTCCGCCCGCCCCTACCAGCACCAAAGATCCTGTCTGTCGCATTAACATCATACCAGGCTATTTAACAAATGCTCTCTATGGTTTTTTAATCAGTTACATGAAGTTAGCTTGTGGTAGTAGCCTAGCGGGTAAAACACTCGCCCAG
Source organism: Denticeps clupeoides (assembly GCF_900700375.1). Taxonomy (NCBI): domain Eukaryota; kingdom Metazoa; phylum Chordata; class Actinopteri; order Clupeiformes; family Denticipitidae; genus Denticeps; species Denticeps clupeoides. The sequence goes on from NC_041707.1 coordinate 2,466,099, forward strand.
GTTCAAATCCCACTTACTACCATCGTGTCCCTGAGCAGGACACTTAACCCTGAGTGTCTCCAGGGGGGGACTGTCCCTGTAACCACTGGTTGTAAGTCGCTCTGGATAAGGCCGTCTGGTAAATACTGTAAATATAAATGTAAATGTACATGTCGTCTGCAACAGTTATGGTTATTAGTGACGTGAAAGTGAAGTTATTGTCATTGTGATACACAGCAGCACGGTGCACACAGTGAAATTTGTCCTCTGCATTTAACCCATCACCCTTTGGTGAGCAGTGAGCAGCCATGACAGGCGCCCGGGGAGCAGTGTGTGGGGACGGTGCTTTGCTCAGTGGCACCTCAGTGGCACCTCGGCAGATCGGGATTTAGCCAAATTATTTGGCTAAATATTTAGACAGTTTGGTGAATGTAGTACTACACCGGATCCAGTACAGATAATGGCCCAACATTTAACGTTGTGTACCTTGGACCTTCGATACAGGTATAAAAGACCTGAATAATAATCATACAATAGAATAACGCTGTCAGATCCTCCTCGGCAACATACAGGTAAACCAGCATCTAGCAGCCACTTCCTGTTTCTATGTGGAAGATCGAAGTCCCGGGACTTTCAGTGCACGACGTTCAGTGCCCTGAAAAGGTGTGCTGAACCTCTTGAACTTTTCCACATTTGCCATGTTAGAAACTGCGGCAAGACTTGCTTTTCACAGACAGCAGGAGCTGTTTTGCAAAGACAAAAACTCGAAACGTCTCTAGACGCGCAAAGCTGGTATGCAAATGCAAATGCGCGCCACACTTTTTATTTGTCGAACACAACGCATCACTTCCCTTCCATTTCACGATTACACACTACGTCGTGTTGGTCTACCACACACAATCCAAATAAAACAGATAAACCAGTGCAAGGGTCAGGAATTCTGACGGTGAGGAGCGATGAGGGACACGTCATCAGTAAGTCCACTAACGGTCCTTTTAAGAATCTGATTGCATTTCCGGATAGATTTATGAACCAAGTGTCATTTCAGCTACACGCATATGAGACGGTACATAGTGATACGAACCAACATTTCTCCCGGTGCCCTAGCGGTTAAGGAAGCGGCCCCGTAACCAGAAGGTTGCCGGTTCGAATCCCGACCCGCCAAGGTACCACCGAGCGAAGCACCGTCCCCACACACTGCTCCCCGGGCACCTGTCATGGCCGCCCACTGCTCTCCAAGGGTGATGGGTTAAATGCAGAGGACAAGTTTCACTGTGTGCACCGTGTGCTTTCCTGCTGTGTATCACAAGTGACAGTCACTTCACTTTATTATATTATTATTATTATTATTACATGTAATATTTAATAAGTCAGCACTAAAAGCAGTGAAATGAATGTAATGTTATCGGTAATAGATAACGGACCCTTTTTTAAACCTGAAAGAGGTTAAGTGTGTGTGTGTGTGAGTGTGTGTGTGTGTGTGTGTGGACACCGATCACCAGATAAAACGAGTGTAAGTTGCTGGCTGAGGGGTGTGGAGTATTCGGAGCGGCTCGGGTTGCGGCCGGCCCCACGCTCAGGGTCGTGTTCTCCCCTGTACTGCGAGTGGTCCGGCTGTCATCGGGCCCGCCGCTGCCAGCCATTGTACTACAGCGCTGGATATTAAAGGTGCGCTATCTCCTGATCTGGGTTCAGCCGCGACTGACCCGTGACACGGTCCACGGGCGACTCGAGCCGTGATTAAAGGACTTCATCGAGGAAGGAGGGGTGGGTGGCTGAAAATATTCCCGTGAGTTTAATAAAGCCAGATTATGAAGTCCACACTCGTTCACGAGTCGTCGTGAACAGACCCAAACGTTTAAAAAAAAAGTTAAAAGTTCCGCGGACGCGGCCCATAAAGTCCGGCACGTGATATCAATAAGCTGGTACTTCATTAACCACTTTATGTCCGTGGTGGGCAGTCACGCGTGGACAGGCGGGTGACGCCGGCCCCGGGGGGGACAGCCTGGGGCCTTTCAGGTCCGCACTGGGCCACGCTTTTCATGCACGATGTTTTACCTGGGATCCTCGCGCCGTATTCGGTACAGTTCGATCTTATTTTTATACACAGCGCGTCTGCGGCCATCTGGTTTCCATTGGGATGCCGTCATTAAGCGTCTGCATTAGCACATTTTCTTTTAAATAATGGACTTTATTTCTTTTTTTTGTTTTATTAAGACGGATTTTCAGCCTGCAACAGCGGCTCCTTTGTGATTAGATTGCGTCGACTCCAATTCCAATATTTATATGTATGTACCAGTTCCATTACAGGCGAAAAACAAAAAAAAAAAGCTGAGACGGCCCCTAATCCGGCCGAACAATGACGGTCAATAGAAGCAAATGACAGAAACGTCTTCGCTGAATTTACAGTTAATGAAAAGCTAAATGTTTATCATGAAACAATGGAGCATCCAAATGGCATTCCCCCCCCCCGCACGCGACGCACGGAGGGGAAACTGCGCAGGAAAGCGGCTTTGGAGCACACGTGGCCGATGTCCCGGACGCCTGCATCGCGATGCCAGCAGCCGTGCTGGCTCAAGCGTTTGCAAATGAGGCCCGAGGAGAGAGGGTTCTTTTTTCTTTTTTTTTTGGGGCCAGGCGAGGGCAAAGGTCATGTGACACGGCAGCCATTTCGCTGCGGCGCCGATATCGGCGGGCTATTTCTGACGGGCTGATCTACGTCAGGCGGCAAAGTGCGGACGGAGGCGGACGAATTCCCCCAATGCAGAAATGGCTTGTGGTGCATCATCCGAATAAAGAGCGGCGTGATCGATACCTTCATTCCCACCTCCGCCTCAGAAGAGATCGGCTTGCAGAACAGACACGTCGTGTCAGCGAATCGCGGCCCGGCGCGGCTCTGCGGGGAGGCTCGCCCCCGGAGGTCACCGCCACGCACCCCTCTCGCCGTCCTTGTTTGCTTTCCAGGCCGCCCGGGTGGACGGGCCCCGCTGCACATTTTCGTCCCCGCGGGGGACCGGCCGGGGGCCAGAGAGCGCCGCGCCCTGTTAATCAGTCACAGCAATAAATAATCTTAATGCGCACTAGTTACAGGAGCCAACGACCGAAATTTACTACATGGACATGTGACCAGTGTGCACGTTTTTGCTACTTTTTAGGTTCCAGATCCGACCAGACACATCTGGCCTTTACAGAGCGACTTACATTCAGTAGTTACAGGGACAGTCCCCCCCTGGACACACACAGGGTTAAGTGTCTAGCTCGGGGACACGAATTCTGATTCTGGTAATAAGTGGGGTTTGGACCTGAGACTTCTGGTTCATAGGCGAGTGTGTTACTCACTAGGCTACTAACACCACATCACAGTGTGATGAACTGTAATCTGTTGATGAGTGTGTGTGTGTGTGTGTGTGTTGTTGTGTGTGACTGTGATATTTACAGCATTTACCAGACGCCCTTATCCAGAGCGACTTACAGTCAGTAGTTACAGGGTCAGTCCCCCACTGGAGACACTCAGGGTTAAGTGTCCTGCTCAGGGACATGATGGTAGTAAGTGAGGTTTGAACCTGGGTCTTTGGGTTTATAGCCGAGTGTGTTACCCGCTAGGCTACTAACACCACATCACAGTGTGATGAACTGTAATCTGTTGATGAGTGTGTGTGTGTGTGTGTGTGTGTGTGTGTGTGATATTTACAGCATTTATCAGACGCCCTTATCCAGAGGGACATACAGTCAGTAGTTACAGGGACAGTCCCCCCCTGGAGACACTCAGGGTTAAGTGTCCTGCTCAGGGACACGATGGTAGTAAGTGGGGTTTGAACCTGGGTCTTTGGGTTTATAGCCGAGTGCGTTACCCGCTAGGCTACTACCAGGATGCACGAGTCCCGCACATAACTGAAGTTAGCAAAATGCTAATCACCTGGCGGGCAGCTAGCGGGCGGCTAGGTGGTGGTGGAACGTATTTTTCTACGTATAAACCGCCAGTGGATGGCGAGTGCAACAGACGATGCCCTCCGGCAGCACGGCTGTGGAAGTTGCGTCCTGCGTCCCCCGCGGGCCTTCGCAGAGAAGACACAGAGGCAGCTCAGCTCCCCGCGGTGCCGGAGAAGACGGAATGTGTGGAGTGGACAGCTGGAGATGTTACTGTGTCCTTGTGTGAGGTGAAGTGCCGAGTTGCATTGACCCACGTCGGCCATGTTGCGCCGGAACATGGATTCCGTACAGGACGGCACTGATTCCGGCCTCTCCACCGCGTGACTCCACCTGCCTCGGAAGCCCGTGGCTCCGGGTCGTAACTCAACTGTCCTCGCCGGTACGGAGGAGCGCCACGCACCTGGCGGAGGTTCCTTTATCTTTGCCGCCTGATTCATGGATCGCGGGAGTTCCCTCGCGGGAGCGGTGATTAAGCGGGACACGGAGTGCCGCCACAGCGCCGGAGTGATGTGGTGACCCCTATCCACTTACCACCCACGAGCTCCCTGGGGTGGAGAAGGGGAGCGGAAAAATCAAAGAGGAAGTCGGACAAAGGGGAGAGGAAGACAGGGAGCGTATGAAAGATCACTTTAGCGATCAGCTGGGTCAATAACGTATCAATAAAACAGGTTTGAGTTACAGAGAGCCTCTGACCTGCCACGGCATCGGCAGATCTTGTTCTATAATCAATGGGTCCGTTATGAAGGCGTTTTTCTGCAGCATATTTCATACACGGCTAATTCGACGTGACTATACGAATATACGTTATTAAAAAATCCAAACATGAACTATTATCCCGCTTCAGTTGAGACTTATAATTCTGGCACGTCAAATACAAAAATGAATGTATTTGACAATTCACCTGCAATATGCACCAGGGGTGGAGGTAGCCTAGCGGGTAACACACTCGACTATGAACCAGAAGATCCCGTTTCAAATCCCACTTACTACCATCGTGTCCCTGAGCAGGACACTTAACCCTGAGTGTCTCCAGGGGGGGACTGTCCCTGTAACTACTGACTGGAAGGCGCTCTGGATAAGGGCGTCTGGTAAATGCTGTAAATGTAAATGTGCACTAGTTGGCTGACGACGGTACTTGACGTTATTGGTCTGTACGTGATTCTGATGGTTAATGAGACTCGATGTTCAATCAGTGGCCATGAGTTTGCAAGATGTTATGAACAAAGAAAAGCTGTGAGGTAACTTTCTACCCTCATTTATCTGGTGGTGCAATGAAAGGATAAGACGGTTCGGTTGGGGCGCCCCGCCCCGGAGTAACGGAGATCCCACATTAGCGCGGAGGGAGAGCATTCCAAACGTTATTTGGTGTTCGGAGGCCCTGTGGCATTTCGAATGGCATCTTGGGGTCCTGTGACGTGATCCGTCATCAGCGTCCACTAATAACGACTCCACACCCACTTCACCCAGACACAGGGCCACTGTGTCGATTTCCTGCGTTTACGCTCGGCCCGCCGCTCCGGGTTTAATTTTTTACCGCGCCGCTTGCCCGCAGGGACGTTAACTCTTTCTGCCGTATAATTTTAATCGGATGCTTTTTTGTTAAATGTTTAACTTAAATTGGGGCCCTCATAAATATTCCAAATCACTCGCTCAGTGTTTGATGAGGAAATGAGCCTCGGCCTGGCCGCGATTCCCCAGGCTACGAGACTAAAAAGAGACGGAGAGGGGGATGAGAAGAGCGCGGGGAGGCGGGGAAAAAAGGGCCCCGCAAACTCCACTCGTACAAGTGGACCCGCCGGGCGGCATTTCCGAAGCCGGATGCTGGCGATGCCGGGGTGGGCTTCACGCCGACGCGGCCAATCGGGGGTTATTTTACTTAGAAGAAACGGCCGAACAGGTTTGTAGGGCTGGAAGCGTTTAAATCGCCGGAAAAAAGACACCGATACTGCGGCCAGGCATTTTGGCATAAGTGTTAGAACTCCCACGACTTCAATTTTTGATCATCATTTAATACTGTTAAATACGGATCTTTCTGTTAGTCATAATTTTGGTGCTGTAAAATATTTTCCCATAAATATTGTAGGGTGGTGGTAGCCTAGCGGGTAACACACTCGCCTATGAACCAGAAGACCCGAGTTCAAACCCCACTTACTACCATCGTGTCCCTGAGCAAGACACTTAACCCTGAGTGTCTCCAAGGGGGGGACTGTCCCTGTAAATACTGATTGTAAGTCGCTCTGGATAAGGGCGTCTGGTAAATGCTGTAAATGTAAATATGCTTTTATCTTCATTTTAATTTACACAAGTAGGGTGGTAGTGGCCTAGTGGGGTAACACACTCGCCTGTGAACCAGAAGTCCCAGGTTCAAATCCCATTCACTACCATTGTGTCCCTGAGTAAGACACTTAACCCTGAGTGTGTCCAGGGGGGGACTGTCCCTGTAACTACTGACTGTAAGGTGCTCTGGATAAGGGCGTCTGGTAAACACCGTATATATAGTATTTAGCTTTTTTACAGAAAAGAAACGTGTTCTCCACGTTCTCCACGTCTCCATTAGAGCACAAATCAGCTCAGGAGCAGTTTTATTGTCCAATGGCGAAAGTAAAAGAACATCCGTGAGATATACGTGTGACTATTGGTGATTTGTTCGTTTGGAAATGGATTTTTTTACACAGTCAGCGTCCCCCCCTTCACAGCTTCATATTTCCAAATGGATGAAAAATTGACATTGTGATCAGTTTGTGGGAAGTGCAGGCCGACAGGGACGCGGCTTCGCGGATTGTGCCGTACCGTAATTAGGCCCCTCCTGTTTACCTCCCCCGAGCATTAAGTTTGTTAAAATGTCACACGGCTCCCCAACTTCGGCTGACAGTCCCCGAGTGCCGACTCCGAGCTCGCTTAATGCAAGCAGGAGCAAGTGGAGTGTATCAGACGCCACCCGTACCCCGCTCTCTAGTCACCCCTCAGCAGGAGGCCGCGGCCGCCAATCACGCGCCGGAGCACAGCTCGTGCGGGCGCGAGCGAGCGAGGGAGGGAGAGTGTGCGGCGTGTTCCGGGGTCGCGACCTCGCCGCGGCAGCCGCGCCAGGAAGTCTCGGTTACACGCCGCAGGAAGCCTTCACTCTCGGCCCCGTCACATTTACATATGCAACATTTCTGCATCATCTTACACGCACACACACAGATTCCGATACACACCCGAGGTGTGTGTGTGTGTGTGTGTGTGTGTGTGTGTAAGGGGTCGGAATACAAATGTCACTGTAGATGGGGAAAGGGCAATGGTGGGGTGCGCGTGGGACACTTTTAATTTGCTCCCCAGGGCTGAGGAAGAAGTCTAACAACGCTGCAGCAGTGCAGTCTGGGAGATTTTGCCACACATATTCATCACGTTTTGCACATTTTTATTTACGCGTTCAGCTGTTCAGCGCATATTCAAATACGCGGGACGGACGCTGTAATTTTAATTTTAAATCGCCCGGTGGAGGCGCGTGGAGGATGGAAGATCTCAGGAAATACTCATCCAGACCACAGCAGCTCCAGATTTCATGACCACCAGTATGGCCGGTGTTGGTTTATGATTTTTCGAGATATTTAATACCATTTTTTTCCAGGGGAGGCGTCATTGGTTCCATTGTGAACAACACCAGACATTCCTGCATGGTATCACCATGGAACAAATGTTCTCCAGCTGAAGATGTATTTCAGAGGACCAACCTGTTGGAGGAACTCCACACCACCCTGGGGAGAACATAGAAAGCAACCAGGCTGGAACCGGGAGCATTGGAACCGGAAAAAAACACAGTCAAACCCACAACCACTTGATCTTCCTGTTAACTACGGGGGTTATGATTTCCTGAATTCATTGTTTACTTGCACAATTTGCAATACTGTGGTCTGTAGCTGTCGCTAAAAGCATTTCACTGCACATCATACCATGTATGACTGTGTATGTGACAAATAAAATTTGAATTTGAATTTGATTTATTATATCATGCAGGATTTCAAAGCGTCCCCAGAGTGATTTTCCTGAATGGCTGGTCCAGGTGGACAAGTGGGGACATTGAAGTCCTCCTCACTCCTCTCTTCTCCCTCACGCCCTCCCTCCATCACATTGAGGTCACCCTCGTTGGTATCGCAAGCACAGCAGTCACATTGCGCCACAATGCAGACAGATTGCTTATAATAACCGTTAGGGGACCTTTTCATTTTTCATCGTCAGCGATTCGTGGGATAATTTTGGCAGCCGTTACGAACGCAACTCTCGTACTGGCGAGATAAAAATAAACAAGGTAGTTGTGAAAGCTCTATATCGGGAAGCCCTAATCCCATTTACAAGTCTGATTCTGCTGCGGCACAATGACATTAAGTCCCCGCAGCGTGGCTATAAGTGGCAATTTTCGCTATTTTTAAAAGCGCAACACAATTGACCCGAAAGCTTTTCAGAAGCAGGGCGGCTAAGGGGATAAAAACGTCACGTCGCAAATGCAATTACAAAAGAGGAAATACTCAGGCCCCTTGAAACCACTTATCTATTACATTCGCTCCACCGTATGCCATAACGCCGCTTTCCGTTTTTTACGTCTGGCCGACGCGTACAACTTCATTTTCTAAATGAACGGATTGATCAGTTGTGTTCTGCACCGTTCAGCGTTATTGAAGCGAGAGCTGAGCTCAGACTCGACACTGTCGTCCGCGGGCAAACAATACACCGTTTCTACATTTTTTTCCTATTCGTTCGTTTTCAATATGATTGAAAAATCTAGTAAAAGCACTTTTGTGAATTTTTACCTCATTTTAGTCAAAGTGTGCTCGGTATGATTCTTGTACATGTTAAATGCAATGACCAGGATAAGGTGCTGGTTCGTCTGCTTTGTAGACAGGCTTACAGCCAGGATTCTGTGTTCAACCAGATCACTTTCAGATGCATTTTGAAATGTATTTTGTTTTTTGAGAATTTATGTATTTTCATTTCTAGACAATTATTTTATAGTCTGTGAAACTACAAATCTGCGGTTTAATGGCAACAAATCATTTTCTTAATTCACTTAATTTCTGCAAAGAAGGAAGGAAAGAGCACGCAGGATAAGCAGCCCAAAATGAAATAAAGGCAAACATTCATTTCTCAGTCAGTTATTTACTTGCTCCCCTACAGCCACTTTATGTATCTAATATTTCTAATTTACCACGAAGTGGCAAAAGTGACACAAGAAGCCATAAATTCCCTTCTAATTCCAAATAATTCCGATTACATGGACGAGTAGTTTTCAATCAGGAAGATAATCTTGGTGATAGATGGTGGGATAATTGGCTGTCTCGGCGACGTAAATATTGTGACGTTCTATTAATCTCTCCGAATGAGGTGTCAAACTGTCACTCATTCGTCAAACTGAATTAGGAAATATAACGAATAAATAAATGCATGCGAGTCAGGCCAGAGGTGCAAGAGTGCATGTGTGTGTAACCACTATTACTATACTTGTGGGGACATAATTTACAGAGCCTTATGGGGACATTTTCTTAAAGTCCCTCCCTATAAGACAGAGATTACAGGGATATTTTTTGTGTGTTTCCACCACAATGTTTTATTTTAAAGAAAAATATACAAAATATTTAACAGCATTTCTTTACAAACATTTTTTTTTATTCATATTTGTGGTTTTAAGGCTGTTATTTCCTAATCAAGCAGGGAAATGATGAATTCTGAAGCTCGGTGGAGACGGTCCTTCGCCCAGCTGTCTTTTTACCAAAGTATATGTCAGCACGTCTGCTAACCTGCGGGTGAGAAAGGAAGAGGGAACCGAACGCTGACATCTTCTTAATTTAATTTATAAAGATCATAATTAATGACCTCTAGGCTGCCGGAGAGCCCATCTGAGAGTGTCGACAAAACGAGGACCCGAGCCATAAGAATAAAAATGAAGTTTTCATTGAATTCGGAATTAAATCTCAAATATCAGTAATTTAAAAGAAAAGGTCAACTGTAATGGAGTCCCACCCTGGCTTTTAATGTCCCATAATTCTCTTTGAGGACCACACCTGGCCGTGCCGAGGCCACTGCTAATTGCTGCCGTCGCCTAATTAAAAGCTCAGGTGTTGACGGGAACAAACAAAGGGGCACTTGGTGGCGGTGGCAGCGGCCCCGGCGACACCGCCATTAGCCGGCGTCAGGTGAGTGCCGCTGGCCGCCGATGCGCGACGAATCGCATTTCCTCCCCGGGACAGAGGCGGAGCGCCAATTTCCCTGCCCCTCCCGAGCCGGAGCGCCGCTCGGCTCTCAATCACCACGGAGGGGAAATTAGATTAACGAGCTAATGATGGCGACAACGCGCAGATAGGGGCCTGCGAGGGAGGCCATTACCCGCCACCGCCGAGCGCAGGGGGACAAACGCGCTGCCGGAGAGCGTGTTGCTTCCAATTTAACCGCGAAAAGCCGAACTCCATTAATTCCGTCTGGTCCAGCGGCAGCCAGTCGCGTGAGAAGCGGGTTAGAGGAGGAGTCCCAAACACGAGGACCAAAGCGCGCGGTGCTGACACCGTAAAAAGCTGACATCGCCGCTAAACTCTGCTAACAAGGCCGGCCGGCTTGTGTACGCGGCGTGGGGGAGAGGGGGCTCGGAATGTGGCCCCGTGGACGAGGGGTGAAGGACCCTGCAGGGGATTATGTGTCCTGCAACTATAAATATAAATAGCGGGTTCTCCGTCTCGGAGTGGTGGCAGCAGTGGCCTAGCGAATCCCGATCCGCCAAGGTGCCACCGAGCAAAGCACCGTCCCCACACACTGCTCCATGGCCGCCCACTGCTCACTCAGGGTGATGGGTTAAATGCAGAGGACAAATTTCACTGTGTGCACCGTGTGCTGTGCTGCTGTGTATCACATGTGACAATCACTTCGCTTTACTTTAAGTTGTTCGGTAAGTGAAGTCGAGGTGACCAGATCTGCCCCCCCGATTATATATTCTGTACCCAACAAAAAAAAAGCCTAGACACGCCCCTGAACAGGGACGACCCGACGTGACGTTGTTCTCGTGTTCCTGTCCGTCGTCCGTCGCATTAAATGCATTTTCTCGGTAATGCAGACGCGTCGTGTCCAAACGACCAATCATTCTTCGTTAGGCGCGGCCCCTCCTGCCCGGTTCTGAGGGTCCATTTCCGGCGGGATCGTGCTCGTTTTTTCTGAATGCGGCCGTCCACGTGTGTAATTAATCAGGAATTAAGCATCACAAAGACCAGTAATTCTGAGCAGGTGTATTTTGAAGTAAAATCCAGCGTCCAAAGACTTTTTTTTTTTTTTATCGTTGGTGTGGAGATGAAACTCATCTGAAATAAATGTCCCAACAGAGCGGCTTTTGTTGGGGGGACGCGGCACGCGGTGCCCCCTTCTTGCCAGGTGTTTTGGCCGCTCGGCCCCGGAGGCAGGGAGGGCCGATGAGAGACGCCGGGCAGGACGATGAAAAGGGGCTTTCAGGCAGAGCCACGGGCAGCGCGGTCGGGCGCGGAAACACGACACTCGCGCACGCCGGCTCCACGCGGACCGCGCCCGGCCTGCTGACAGGGTCCTGAACCGGGTACAGTACACTCCTACAAAAAGTCCCCAAAAACACCCACTGGGAACATTTACATCTACATTTTACGGCATTTGGCAGACGGCCGTATCCAGAGCGACTTACAACGTGCTTCCATGTCACCATGGATGAAGTGGTCAGTTCTGGTTCACTAGGACCCCCAACTATGAATACAATCTTTTATTCACTCTGTTCTAGTTTCTATACAGAAGTCAGACAAGAAGAAGGTTACAAGTTCATCTAAATATTCTCTAAAGAGGAAGGTCTTGAGCTGCCGTGTGAAGGTGCTCAGTGACTGAGCTGGAAGTTCATTCCACCACCGAGGGGCCAAGACGGAGAAGAGTCTAGATGAGCGTCTTCCTCGTACCTTCAGAGATGGAGGGACCAGGCGAGCAGTACTGGAGGCTCGGAGTATACCAGGTGCAGTGCGAGGTGTGAGGTTGTTTCGACAAAATGATCCACTTTTGAAAAATGTGTTTAATTGGGAATTAAGCAGAGAGGGAAAATATTCACATCATGCATTTATAATACATTTGTTATGTAGTTATTACAATGCACATGATAACGTGTGTTGTGGAGTTCTATCTGTGTTTAAACTGACAGGAACACATTTTTATGACGAGAATCATCTTGATTTTGTTCGTGGATCCTCGTAACTCCAGCCGGGAGATGGAGATGGACACGGCGTGCGAGGGACCGAGGGAACCAGACACCCAGGAAGCGAGGACGCGAGGACAGGCACATCAATGGCAGGATGGGCGGGGCCCAGGAACAGGTGTGGCGGCAGAGCGGGCGGCGCAGGTGAAGCGTCCGCGGCGCCGCGCCTCTCATCCTCCGACCCCCTTATCTGCGGTTCAAAGGCCGACGACGGAATTATCTCCGGACGGGACGAGCGGAGGGGCAGAGGAAGCGGCTGTCGCCGGGCCCTCGGCATTCTGGGTAAGCCGACAGCCCCGCGCCAGTCCGAACGAGGAGAGATGGACTCGAACAGGCGCTTCCTTTCTCCCGTCTCTGTCCCCACAGCCTTTTATCACGTCTCTCGCGCTCCCTTTGACTCCGCAGCCACGTCTTTTCGCCGGACTATAAAATTTCAGCGTTTGAAGTGGCCGGTGGGATTTGGGAGGGAACGGACCGCAGGATGACAAGATATACACACACGTGAGTGTGTGTGTGTGTGTGTGTGTGAGTGTGTGAGTGTGTCAGCTGACAGGGCCTCTTCACCCACACACCAGTACGCCATTCTTCACTTCTACACACACGTGACATCATTGTAGCTTCGTCAGGATGAGATGAAATACTAGTTTGGTCGGCTTCCAAGCCACCGTGAAGACAAATAAAAACCTTTGGAAGTCAGGTGACCTGAGGAGTGGCGGTTCATTGGTCTGTGCGGATTTATCAGTTCTTGAAAGTGAGCAAGCGAGGGGTCCAAACTGAACGGACAACATCCCTCCTCTTTCAGAAGGTCCTGACTGGAGGACATATAAGAGGACAGAGGATCCGGGACAGCCGGGTTAACTCTCATGAGGATTCGTCTGCCGGTCTGAAGTGAAGTGATTGTCATTGTGAGACACAGCAGCGCAGCACATGGTGACATGGTGAAACGTGTCCTCTGTATTTAACCGTCCCCCTTGGTGAGCAGTGGGCGGCCATGACAGGCGCCCGGGGAGCAGTGTGTGGGGACGGGACCTTCATCAAGGGGACCTCAGTGGCACCTCGGCAGCTTCTGATTCCGATTCCGCTTCCTTACTTCCCCACCTTATCCCCTATATACCGCGATGAGCGAATTCCCAAACGTGTGCTCATCCCGCCGATCTCGCCGCCACCAATTCACACTGAATCTCCGTCTAGTGAGATACGGAGGCTGGTCGTCTGGACCCCCGTCTCCCCCACCTCTGACACGCAAGGTCACCGCTGAACGGGAGTCGGCACTCCAAGTAATGCCCCTGACGGACGGTGCTAATTGGTGGAATTTATGTAGCCCTTTCGCCGGCCTTTATGGGGTAGGCAAGTGGAGGGCATTAGCATTTACGAGCCTCGGGGTCCGCGGCGGCTCACCGCTCCACAGCCGGCTGCGGGGCGTCCCGAACGTCCCACACGGGGGGGGTGGGGGGCTGAACGAAAGGGAAAGTGCGAGCTATTAACGGAACACGGCCCGAAAGTTGGAGCGAAAGATGGAGATGGAGGAGTAAAAGAGCAGCGCGGGAAGGAAGAGAAAGAGAGAGAGAGAGAGAGAGAGAGAGAGAGAGAGAGAGAGAAATGGAATATGAAAGACAGCACTGGCCGGGCGGGGAGAGGGGTCATGTAATGAGAGTCTGGTTATTGATTGTATTGTCAGGGCCGCTGACCGGGGTCCTGAGTGCTGTGGACTCCAGTCCATCTGTGGACAATGCAGTCAGTTACAGCCCACTGCCTCGCCTAATAAACCACAGACAGATTAATATCACACCTGTGTGTGTGTGTGTGTGAGTGTGTGAGAGTGTGAGTGTGTACGGGTGTGTGCTCGACGCTCGTCAGCACGACTCGGGGTCCAGGGGTGAAGGATTTCATTTTTATAAAAATGTCATGAGCTAACTGGCTGTACAGTCGCGCCATCGTTTTAATGGCACGGAGCCCGATGTCTGAACGTGGAAAAAACACGCCGAACGAATCCACGAAGCCGTAATATTTCATTCCGAACCTGCAAAAACGGTCAGAATACGTTTCACAACGATGACGGTCAAACTGAGAACTTCTCACAGCATAATAACGGCAGTAATCCACGTAACGTAAAACTGTTTTTCTGGAAGAAATTTCTCTGTCCACAAACCTTTGTGAAACCAGATGGGACGTAAACGCGGTTCATCGTCCCTTATGTCTCCCATCCGGTCGCGCGGGTCACGTCACTTCCCACAATTCCCGTTCGAGCATCATTAATATTTCAGAATGCTTGTGGTGGGTTTTCAGGGAGAAAAAGACGCCGTTCCGTTTGGACGCTTTCTTTACAGTGAAGTAGAACAGAAAACAGGTAACAATAATATAATAATAAGATCAAACTTTTATTGACTGGGTTACATAGATTTGCATTACGAAAAAAAAAAACTAAAATACTAATTTCATAGAGTAAAAGTAACGTAAAATATTCATGGATAATCCTGAGTAAAATAAGACTAAAAGGCCCAGAATTTTAGTCGACTGAAACTTGACTAAAATGAGTCCTGGCGTGACAATGATTGATAAGGACTAAAATGACAGCTTGACGCAAAGACTCGACTAAAACTAAAAAGGAAAAACAACTATAGTTAGAACATTACAAAATCCAATGCAATCATCTGGAAACCGTGGAAAGAACGTGCAGATCGGCAGAACGAGACGTTGTCGAGGACCAGGTGCCGGGGGTCAGACTGGCGAGTGTCCTGCGGGTCGACCAGACAAGAAGAGCAGTGACATCAGCATGATGGCTTCATTTTCGGTCCCAAGATGACGGCGTGTGTCGAGGACGGGCCCGGGGTCCCGGTAATCGGCGGCGCGGGCACGAGCGATTACCCAGAAGCACTCAGCCAAAACAGGAAAATCAATAAACAATCTGGACGGCTCTGAGCGGCCCTGCTCTGACCTAATAAACGTCTCCATTCACTCTCGCAGCTTCATCTCGCCTCAACGTCTTCTTCATGTGCATCCCCTGCCCATCAATTAGAGCGCGGCGTGGCCCTGCCGCAGACACGCCCCCTCCTCCTAAATACCGTACCGCAGCTTCAGCATGTGGAGGTCGTGAGAGTTGGGAGGAGCTGAGGCTGGAGTGTGTGTGTGTGTGTGTGTGTGTGTGACTACAGCAGCAGCTGAACCAGTGAAGGGGAGAATGACAGGTAAGCGTTCTACCTAAAAACGAGTTCTCTGGTCTGTGACTGACTGCTGCGCGCACACACACACACACACACACACACACACTTGTCTCCCATCGATTCTGCCACTTCCCATTATTGTCAATCAGAGGAACGCTGCTAGGAGGAAAGGAGAGGCGGGAGATGGGAAAGGAGCTGCCGGAGGGTCGCGGTGCCGGGGGGCGGGGCCAGGATCGTGGCCGAGGAGCCTGTCCTGGTCCCACTCCATCTTCCACCCCCTCCTTGCGGACGACTTTGGTGGTTTTCTTGACCTCCCCCCACGTTTCTTTGCGAAGTGATGATGCTGCACGCGTAAACAGCAGCGTATTAACCAACACACAGAGCTTGACGCACGAGGGGTTCCCAAAACTCCGCATTTGGGAGCAAGAGAGGTCGCCCACGTCATCAAATCGTGCAAATTGTCTCTGACGATGTCTGGGGACCTCCGTTCTGTCCAAAGTGACCTGATTTGGACGAACCGGAGTCCTGTTTACAGGGAAGGTGAGGATACCTGAACGTTTCACTAAAATGCAGCAGTCAATCATAATGAAAACAGAGAGGTGGCTCATGGGTAAAAAAACCACACGACCCCACCATGACTTCCACCTCTGCAGATCGGCCCTGACGGTGGCGCTCTGGCGGCGGTGGCGTTCTGGCTGGGCGGCGGCGGCGGCGGCCATAAGCCCGGGAGATTGATGGGCGCGGCCCCCCCCCCGCCCTCCCCGCGCCGTAAAAGATTATCCGCTCGCTCGCTGGAAACAAAGCTGTGATGGAAATTCGTCTCGCATCATCAGCAACAAAATATCTACACGCCGGGGTAGGAGTCTCTCATTTTTCATGGACTATATATTAAATAAAAAAGAACATTAAAAGCAGCAGGAGGAGGAGGAGGAGAGGCGTCCTGACTGATGGGCCCGGTCCGGGTCTTTCAGAACGCCGGAGATTATGGGGTTTTTATTGGCTGTCAGGAAACACAACGTCCCGCGTACTTCACCCGCCGGCGCTCTGATTGGGGTGCCAGCAGGAATGAGGAGGAATGGAGCCCGATGCGCCGCACACACACATTAAACACACAGCGGAACTTACTTATCATTCACAAGTGATGAATGGAAGCATACACTGCCGGTCAGAAGTCTGGGCGCCCCGACTCTGCGGCGGTTACGGAATTTATCAGGCGCCCTTATCCAGTAGTTACAGGGACAGTCCCCCCCTGGAGACACTCGGGGTTAAGTGTCTTGCTCAGGGACACGATGGTAGTAAGTGGGATTTGAACCCGGGTCTTCTGGTTCATACGCGAGTGTGTTACCCACCCTGGACGGAGCCATTTCCACGAATCCAAAGCAAACGTCAAATTTTTTTTCCCTCTTTTTTACCTTCATGGCGGCTTTGTTCACTATCGTCTTCATCAAAAACCGCTGGATCAGATGGTCAGTAATTTGAGTGAGCGATAAGAATGTCCAAACGTCCCCGTTGTCCATCTGGTGGAAATGCTCCCGGATCTGGAGAGACATAAACCTTCAACTTTTTCTGTAATTCATGTTATTTTATAGCGTATGCGTCTTTTGTTACGTAAAGCTGTAAACGAGTAGGGGTGTCCAGACCTTCCTGGAGGTGTCCAGACTTTCCTGGAGGTGTCCAGACCTTCCTGGAGGTGTCCAGACCGTCCCTTTTTTCTTTAAACATTGATGTACAAGAAGAATCCAGTTATTTTTGTTGTCAGTTTCAGGAGCTTTAGCACGTACACGTTCAAACTGCTTCATCTAGCGGTGCTTCCTGATTTGACCCCGAACACCAACAGGCCATAAAGATCTTTTATTTATTCCCGGTGATTTAATTAAGTTTGAAATATTAATTGGCGAGCTGTAAAGGTGTTCCGATTATGGATTGTTACATGAAATATTAAACCGAAATCATCCGATAATCGTTCAGATGAAACTCCCAGGCAGTCACAGCGGGTGGTGGAGAAAGAGGCCGAGTCTGACATGTCCGTTTCCACATGCCACTTTCACTCGCCGAGACGAGCAAGCAGGAAGAAGGAGGGAACAAATCCAGCCTGCCGCACATCAGCCCCCTAAGCATGACAAAGCTGTCTCTCCCCGACTGGAGGAAGGCATCGATTTTTCCTCCACTTCTCCATCAATCTGCTGGAGGAGAAACACCCAGGGAGGCGGGGGACGAGGGACAGAGACGGACAACTGAGGGCGAGTTCTGGAGAGTCCAACATGCAGGCAGCAGGATCTGTGCAACTAGCATATATTACGTGCGATGAAAACAGAAGCGTGTTATTAATATGAACTAAAGGACATCACTTTGTTCAAGCTGTGTGTTAATTTACTAAGAGCCATTTTGGTGGCCAGGGTTCGAGTCCTCTTCTCCTCAGTCAGGGGATGCAATAACAGCTGGGCCGATGGGAAGAATCATTTCATCCGGTCACCAAGGTGTTTTGTTTGGTTACCGAAGATTCATTCACATCTCCTCCAAATTAGTGTTGTTTTAGTCAACGAAATTTATGACGGGACTGAAATGAGACCAGACGTAAATGCTGGTCATGTGACGATAACTATAATGAAATATATCATTTAATATTGTTGACGAATAAAAACCAAGACAAAGTATAGTTTAGAAAATAAAAACTAGTGTAAAATGTCTCTTAAAAACAAGACGAATAGTTATTTCCGCTTGTTTAATTACATTATTATTATTATGATTATGTCTTTGAAGTGATGACGTCACTTCCTCAATTTACATTTGAGCATTATTAATATTTCAGAATGCTTGTGGTGGGTTATAGATATCTGGTGGTGGGTTTTCAGGGAGAAGGAAAGATGAAGTGACATTTGCATTTTCTTTACAGCGAAGTGGAAAAGAAAACAGAACGTGTATCGAAAAACACGGGGAAAACTACGGCCACTGGAACGGATGTTGAGTATTCTTGAATCCATAAGGTAATAATAATATAATAAAACCTTGTTTTAACTGTGAAATGGGTTTGACTGAAGGAAAATGTTGTATTTGTACTATATTGACAGGGTTAAATAGAATTTTATAAAAAAAATAAAAAAAAAAAGACAAATACAATTTTCATTGACTAAAACTAGACTAAAATATTCGTGGATAATTCTGACTAAAATAAGACAAAAATGCTCAGATTTTTAGTTGACTGAAACTTGGCTAGACTAAAATGAGACTAATAAGACTAATAAAACACTAACATTGACGCAAAGACTAGACTAGGCGCTTTCAGACTGAACGCGGCATGCGCTCGCCTTAAGGTTTGCACCAAAAAAAAAAAAACCTCAGCTGCAAAAAATACGTGTCGTTGGGATGATAATGTTGCGTTGTCCATCGCTGGACACTCAAAGAGACTGATTCGATTTTCCTCCATTCCCACTTTATGTCTGCGTTTTAAAGGGGAGGACCAACATTGGCCGCTTCAATGCTTCGACTGTATTGGATGCGTGACAGTAAAAGGTCCCAACAAATTTCAACTCGGACCACGGTGCGTGTCCCTACCGAATCCGTAGCACTTGCCTGAACGGGTCCTCTGAAAGCCACCACGTTACGGCCTGACCCTAACAAGCTATAGAAAATAAAGGGTTTTCCAGAGCAAAGTGCTGCACTGGCCACGTTCAGTCTGAAAAATGAAGACAGGCCGCCAAAAACCACTAAACTCCCAATTTTGGGAAATATTGTGGGATTTTGGTGGCCAGCGTCTCATCGAGAGACTTTATTGAGACGGTTGCCGTAACGCATCAGTGCGCTAAAAAGGTTTCAGGACAGCCATAAACGACACAAACGCACATTCCTTTATTTATTATAGAGACAATATTTCATACTTACAGTAATGCAAGCTGATGCAGGAGGATTTCACAATGCACACAATCATGCCTCCACGCAAATAAAAGAACATGTGGAGGAATAGCTGCCCCTGTCGCTTGTCAACGAGAGATGAAACACAGAACACACTTACTATTCAGCGCTATCGTACTCACATTTAAACGTTGGTCTACGATATCAAGTGCAGTATTAAGAATTGAAGATCACGTCCACTCAAGTCGTGTCATGGACGTCACGCAATCTGGCTCACCGCTGCATGCACCATCAAAACGATTTTCACAAGAAATCATGTCTCCAAAAAGAACGCACATTCTGTATTACAGAAATAATATTCTTGCATTACATGGCCATGAGACGAATTACATTCATTCGTTATGCAACCCAGGCGAGGGGCATTTTATATACTGGACACAGGAGAGGAAACCTGAGTCGCGATTCATGGAACCCTGGCTGTTCCCCATCACAAATCTACATCAGCGCTGAACGATGAATACATGCGTACTTTTACAACAATGCCATTAAATATATATACATACAGATTATAGTTCAGCGATTTTTTGTGTTGGCCTTTAATGTATAAAAGTGAGCTGTTATGTTAATAATACGAAATACACAAGTCTTGTATAGTAAGGGACGCTGATAAACAGACAACTTGTTTAAACCGTGTTCAAATTTTTTTCTTTACATGACTACATGAATATTGAGAAGCCCCCGTTGTCTGTACCCGATCTGTACCGTCTGCCCTGTTTTTTGTGATTTTTCTGCGAAGCCACTGTTTAATGTAGTAAGACGAAACAGTGCAATTAGACGATAAAACCACGATGATAAAAAGGCTCCAGAGAGCGGGGCCACGCCTGAGGACTCTTAAACTACACGTCCGAGGTGGAAGCCACAAATCACGAACCAGAGATTCGTTCCGGAGTGACCCCTGACCCCGCTGGCCGGACAGGCTCGCGCGGGCTGCAGGTTCGCGTCAGGATTATGATTGCATGATCTGCCCGTGTCGGCGGGCGCCGGAAGGGCCGGAACCTTCGGGCATCACTCACTCGCAGGACTCCTAGGTGCCTTTGTCAGTTGATTGCTGATGGAAAAAAATAAAATAAAAAAGGAAAACAGATCAATACATCTCCGCCGGGCCTGACAGGTAATCTTTACCGGGAATGAAATATGAGAGGCATCAGTCCGCTGGACTCCTCTACTGTAACCGGGACCGGGCCGATTGACCGAGGAATCCCCGGTTTCGCTTCCAGCCCCAGAAAACTCATTTCACCCTACAAGAGCAGGGCGGGAGACGTCGCCATGGTAACGACTAATTATGACAGGAGGGTGGGGGGGAGTCAGGGGGTGGCCCCGTGATCGACGAAAGGCGATAAGGACATTCCTCCCTATCTGTCAGTTCCTCAACATCACAGGGGCCAGCTGGCTGCGGGGACGAGCCTCTTTCAGCAGATGACTATTGGACCATTTGGGACTGTCAGCGCGGGCCGAAGCAAAAGCTTTTTTTTCGGCCCCTCCGGACGATCCGTTTAAACGTTCATATCCTGCCGATACGTAATGCAACGTTGATGAAATAGTCAGTGGGATCCCCTCGCTTGTTCATTCATGTCCAAGCACGAGGGACATGGACAAGAACACTTCCCTGAAAAAGAAAACCGCAACGCGAAGCACCGAGGGTATTTTTGCATTTTAAAAGAAAGTGATTTGTGCAGGAAAAAGGCAGAAAACGTATTAAAAAATCCGCCTCGAGTCGACTTGTAATGAACTTGTACGAGACACGCCCCCAAAAAGGAGACCGATGGGACAGGAGGCCCCTGGACGAATCGCAGTTATTCCATCATCACCATCACCACAGCACCGCACTCCGTCCCGAATCCAGGATAAATAAATAGAATAAATAAAGGGGCGTCGGCCTCCCAACGTTCACGTGAGGGGCATTTGAATACGGAGGGTACAGAGGAAGACGCTCCGGGGTGCGAGAACACAGGCCCCGCTCTGTTGTGCTAATGAGCGCCTTCGAATCCATGCTAATGCGAGTCCTGCTCTTTGTGTGCCGCCGGCGCGGGGCGGCGAGGCTTTCCGCCCGGCTCTAGCCCCGCCCCTCCGTGCTTGTTGGCCAGGAGAGGCTGGAGTGAAGAGCTGCCTTGGGTGAAGGTCCTCGGCCCGCCTTCCTCCAGGAGAAAACGTCTGTTTAACGGCTGATTAGCCGGCGCTTGATTGCATTAGCATACGCCGGGCCGGCAAGGAAAACTCACAACTCTTCCACTTATAAATTATATATATATATATATATCACTTTTCTCCTCATCTTCTGAGCCAGATGTTCTCCTCCGAGTCCTCCTCATACTCCTTCCGACTCCCCAGGCCCCAGAAGTCCCGGCCCGGGGCGGGGGGCCCCGGACCCCGCCGGCTCCACGCCGGGGCAGTCCCCATCCGCCTCCTCGCCACGCTCCTCCCTCCGGAAGGCGACGGCAGCTGCGGAGGAACCAGAAGAACACGTCACGTTAAACGGCTGGTTGCCCGTGGCAACGTGGATGATTAGCACGCTGGCGAGATCAAAGCGGCGGCGCAGGAGGCCGCTCGGGTGGCTCCGCCCCGTTCGGAGACGGAGCTCGGCGGACGGAACCGAAAGTGACATCGCGGCCCCGTCCTGTCTCCGAGGATTAGGCGGGACAGCACTCTCCCGCTCCCCATTACTTTCCGGATGGCTTCCCCTCCGAACCCGTCCGGTGGGCGGAGTCGCGGAGTCGGGGGGGGGGGGGGGGGGGGGGGGGGTCGTCGATTAATATTCCTCCAGGTGAGGATGGTTAACCAGGAGCGGTAGTTAAACCCGACCGCACTCCGGAGATCCAGGTTCATACGATCAAAAAAAAAAAAAAAAAAAGACGACCTTGAGGGACGTCACTCTTCACAAACGAACCCATTTCCGGCAAATCTAACGGTTTAAAGAACCCCGACGCCCGCGGATGCTGTCTGAGCACCGGAATGAACGTCTGGCCCTCGGAAAACCATCATCGGACGGGCCGCGCCCGCTTTATTAATCAGCTAATTACACATTGACAGTAATGAGTCTGCCGATTCTTAAACGAAGGAACGTAATGATTAGCCCCTTCGCCGCGTCACCGCGCCGGGCCCGGATCAGGTAGCCGGTAAAGGTAATGGATTTGGGCGGCGCCCAGGGTCCACGCCCGCTTTCTGAAGGACGCCGGAGGAGAGGGAGCCGGCGAGGGCAGAATAGTGCGGCGGGCTGCACTTCTGTCAGCAGAAGTGATGGCTGAGGGCCGCCGTTATTTGTCTTGCGCGGCCATATGGCCCCTCGCGCCGGCCCGGGCATTAATGAGAGGGGGGGGGGAACGCCGGGCAGCGGCACCGGGCCCTCGCACGTGGGCGATCTGTCACCGCGCACGGGAGGAAAGAGAGAGAGAGAGAGAGAGAGAGAGAACGAGGGGGGGGGGGGGGGGGTGGAGAGGAAGATGAGAGCAGAACCATCAGCAGGTTCTTAAAACGGAGAACAAACGTTACACCAACGTTACACCAACGTTCACACGGAAAGCTCCACAGATCCTTCACCATCAATAATTATCGGCTTAACGAGAAGTGACAGGTCGAGTGGTGGCGTACGAGATTTACACCGTATTTACACTTCACTGCAATATACTTATTAATGCGGGAACTCTTTTTTTTAAAAAAGGTGCCTTTATTTTTGCTAATTTGCTTTTTTTATGTATAAAGATATCGTTAGACACACATACACACAATAACACACACACACACACACACACACACATAACAGACACACACACACAATAACACACACACACACACACAATAACAGACACACACACACACACAATAACACACACACACACACAATGACACACACACACAATAACACACACACAATAACACACACATACACAATAACAGACACACACACAATAACACACACACACAATGACACACACACAATAACAGACACACACACAATGACACACACACAATAACAGACACACACACACAATAACTCACACACAATAACAGACAAACACACACACAATAAGAGATATACACACAATGACACACACACACACACACAACAGACACACACACAGAAACCCAAAATATCAGATACACATAAAACACACACACACACACACACAGAAAAAATCAAATACACACACACAATAACACACACACAGAGAAACACACATACAAAATATCAAATAAACACACACAAAATATCAGACACACACACGATAACAGACACGATGCACACAAACGCACAGCTCTGTGGGGACCGCGGTGAAAACAATTTAACACGTAAATGAATAAATTATGAGAAAAGGTTCTAACCCTAAACCTGACCTGAGGAACCAAAGGAACCGTATTTAGTCTCTTTTAGTTTATGATGTTTAAAAGTCATATATTTTGTAAAAAAAAAAAAACTGGTAACGCACACGCTGCAAATAAAAAACCTCTGATGGGGGGAAAAAGCAATTATTATTTTTATTGTTAATACAGGAATTATTCATCGTGGTGATAATTACTCCTGTAATCGGTTGTAAGTAGCGGCTGCAGAACGCGGGGTGATGAACGGTGACGGACGCGGCGCTCCAGGAGAACGCCGCGAGCGCCGCCGGCGTATGGATAGACCCTCGTTCTCCCGCTGCACCCTTTCAAACGAGCCGCTTCAGAACATCCGGCGGTGAACATTACGAATGTCCAGCAGACGAAGGCGCTGTGCGGTCGTTGGGGGAGGGGCAAAGGTCAAGTCTTTTTTTTTTTTATGGGAAGCGGGGTGAAGGACGGCGTGGCCCGGCCCCTCCATCACTCAGCCGAATAAATGGATGCAATCTGTATCCCCGGCAAAGCTCCGGCTGTTTTTTAAATTCCACCTCCTTTATCCAAATGAGTGATGGTCCCCGGTACAGTGCGGCGTGTGGCAATATTAATATACATCAGAGGCCGGCGGCCCGCACTATATCAACCAACCGGCGGCGGTGGCGGCGGCTTATTTACATCACAACCAGCGGCGGAGAGCAGGGGAGGTGCCGAAAGCAATTCGGAGTTCAATCCGGCCCCCGAACCGTCAGGATAATGAGGCGCGGCAGGCGGGTTGGGCCGAGCACGGCGACGGGCGGCTGCTGGGTGTCACTTTCGATACCGCGGCTGGCCTATCAGCGCAACCCCACCCCCGGCGCCCCGCCCCGGACCGACCGCAACATTATCACCACCCGCCCGATTCGGTAGCAGGGAACCTGAGTAAATCCCGACACGTCCAACTCAAAATCTACTTCCGTCCCACCCTTTCCGATGAGGTGATGTGACAGTAACCTATAACATATAATCATCCCATAACATTCAAACACATTAATATTCCGCTATTAATAAAACCCAGAGCTGCTTGAAGGGTGTAGGCCACGTCGTACCGACTCTCTACGGAGACAGAGCCAGTACCTGGGGCGGGGACGGGTCCGGCCGCCGTCTTCCTCCTCCTCTTCACCTCGCCCGTGGACAGCAGCCCCGCGTTGGTCAGTCTGCAGAGGGGGAGCGGCAGAGAACATCAGCCTGATTCTGACGCGAGGAAGCGGTTGCAGGCGCAGCGCGTGTGTGACGAGGGACAGAATGGCCAGTCTGGACATCCCGTCTTTCCTCCTGTCCCTTTAGTTCTCAGCATTTAATGCATTTTATCAAAGACCATTAGTTTTCTCTGTGCGTGTGTGGTGTGTGTGTGTGCGCGGTGTGTGTGTGTGCGTGGTGTGTGTGTGCGCGTGTGGTGGGTGGGTGCGCCGTGTGTGGTAGAGCTGTGTGCGGTGTGTGCGTGAGGTGTGTGTGAGTGTGTGAGAGTGTGTGTGGGAGTGTGTGAGTGTGTGTGTGAGTGTGTGTGAGGGAGTGTGTGTGGGGGAGAGTGTGAGGGAGTGTGTGTGTGTGTGTGTGTGTGAGTGGCGTGAGAGTGTGTGAGTGAGAGTGTGTGAGTGAGTGGAGTGGTGAGTGTGTGTGTGGGGTGTGTGAGAGTGTGTCGAGGTGTGTGAGTGAGAGTGGTGTGTGAGTGAGTGTGGAGTGAGTGTGTGTGAGTGTGTGTGTGTGTGTGTGTGTGAGTGAGTGTGAGAGTGTGTGAGTGTGTGAGGTGTGAGTGAGTGGTGGGTGTGAGTGTGTGAGAGTGTGTGAGTGTGAGAGAGTGTGTGTGAGAGTGTGGACGTGTGTGAGAGTGAGAGTGTGAGTGAGTGGTGTGTGTGTGAGTGTGTGTGTGTGTGTGTGTGAGTGTGTGTGGTGAGTGTGAGAGTGTGTGAGTGTGTGAGTGAGCGTGGTGGTGTGTGAGTGAGTGTGTGTGTGTGTGAGTGAGTGTGAGAGTGAGTGTGTGTGAGTGGTGTGTGGAGGTGAGAGTGTGTGTGTGTGAGTGTGGAGATCGTGCGGTGTGAGTGTGTGTGAGGTGTGTTGTGTGTGTGTGTGAGTGTGTGTGTGCGTGGGAGCGTTGTGGTGAGTGTGTGAGTGCGGTGTGAGTTGTGCGTGCGTGTGTGTGTGTGTGCGTGTGTGTGCGCGTGTGTGCGTGCGCGTGTGTGTGTGCGTGCGTGTGTGCGTGCGTGTGTATGTGCGTGTGCGCGTGTGTGCGTGTGTGCGTGTGTGCGTGCGTGTGCGCGTGTGTGCGTGTGTGCGTGCGCGTGTGTGTGTGCGTGCGTGCGTGTGTGCGTGCGTGTGTGTGTGTGTGCGTGTGCGCGTGTGTGCGTGTGTGGTCAGCAGGAGCAGGGAGGCGTGCCGGCCGTGTGTCTCTGTCGCCGCCGGTTACAGATAAACTCATTACACTCGGTGCACAACCCCCCGTGTCACACGCTGCCCCCCTGCGCCCCTGATTACTGCCGTGCGAAGTGGAGGTCAAGTTCCCGCCCACCGCCACCATTTTCTGTCCAAAACACACACAAAAAGGTCCAAAACGTACCTAAAGGACCTAAACATGTAATATCTTTTTTTTTTTTAAGTGTTTGTCACATGTGATACACAGCAGCACAGCACACGGTGCACACAGTGAAATTTGTCCTCTGCATTTAACCCATCACCCTGAGTGAGCAGTGGGCACCATGACAGGCGCCCGGGGAGCAGTGTGTGGGGACGGTGCTTTGCTCAGTGGCACCTCAGTGGCACCTTGGCGGATCGGGATTTGAACCGGCAACCTTCTGATTACGGGGGCGCTTCCTTAACCGCTAGGCCACAACTTCCCCGTGTGTGTGTGTGTGTGTGTATGTGTATATATATATATATATATATATATACACACGGGTGGTACTAGCCTAGTGGGTATGAACCAGAAGACCCAGGTTCGAACCCCACTTACTACCATCGTGTCCCTGAGCAAGACACTTAACCCCGAGGGGGGGACTGTCCCTGTAACTACTGACTGTAAGGCGCCCTGGATAAGAGTGTCTGGTAAATGCTGTTAATGTAAATTTTTCACTCTTTGTTATATTACAGCTATTTGCTAAAATAATTTAAGTTCATTTTTTCCTCATTAACATATAGACAGCATTATTGAATATTGACAGAAAAACACTGATTTGTGGACATTTTTGCAGACTTATTAACAAACAAAAGACTGAAATGTCACATGGTCCTCAGCATTCAGAGCCTTTGCTCAGTATTTAGTAGAAACACCATTTTGATCTTATACAGATATGAATATTTTTGGGAAATATGCAACAGGTTTTTCACACCAGGATTTGGGGACTTTCTGCCATTCCTCCTTGCAGATCCTCTCCAGTTCTGGCAGGATGGATGGTAAATGTTGGTGGTCGCTCCTGAGATGCTCAATTGGGTTTACATCAGGGTTATGGCTGGGCCACCTCCTTCGTTATTTTAGCTGTGTGCTTAGGATCATCGTCTTGCTGGAAGGTAAACTTTCGGCCCAGTCTGAGGTCCTGAGCACTCTGGAGAAGGTTTTAGACCAGGATGTCCCTGTACTTGGTCACATTCATCTTTCCCTCGGTTGCAACCAGTCGTCCTGTCCCTGAGGCTGCAAAACACCCCACACAATGCTTCACTGATGGCTGTTGGGACTGTACTGGACAGGTGATGAGCAGTGCCTAGTTTTCTCCACTCAAATTAAGGCTAAAAAGTTCTATCTTGGTCTCATCAGACCAGAGAATCGTATTTCTCACCTTTCTCATTGCTCATCTTTGAGTCCTTCAAGTGTTTTTTTTTTTTTTTTTTTTTTTTAGCAAACTTCACACGGGCTTTCATGTGTCTTGACCTGAGAAGAGGCTTCCGTCAGGCCACTCTGCCATAAAGCCCTGACTGGTGGGGGGCTGCAATGATTGTTGACTTTCTACAACTTCCTCACATCACGATGATCTTTGTAGGAAGGGTTCTGGTCGTCCCAAACATCTTCCATTTAAGGATTATGGAGACCACTGTGCTCTTAGGAACCTTAACTGCAGCACAACGTTTTTGTAACCGTGGCCAGATCTGTGCCTTGCCACAATTCTGTTCCTTTGACCTCATGATTCTCGTTTGCTCTGACGTGCATTTTGAGTTGGAAGGTCGTAAATAAAGTGAAGTGATTGTCACGTGATACACACACGGTGCACACAGTGAAATGTGTCCTCTGCATTTAACCATAACCCTGAGTGAGCAGTGGGCACCATGACAGGCACCCGGGGAGCAGTGTGTGGGGACGGTGCTTTGTGGCACCTTGGCGGATCGGGATTCGATCCGGCAACCTTCTGATTACGGGGAGCTTCCTTAACCGCTAGGCCACCACTGCCCCTTATATAGACAGGGGTGTGGCTTTCCTACTCAAGTCCAATCAAACACAGTTGGACCCCACCACCGGGGCAGTGGTGGCCTAGCGGTTAAGGAAGCGGCCCCGTAATCAGAAGGTTGCCGGATCGAATCCCGATCTGCCGAGGTGCCACTGAAGTGCCACCGAGCAAAGCACCGTCCCCACACACTGCTCCCCGGGTGCCTGTCATGGCTGCCCACTGCTCACTCAGGGTGATGGTTAAATGCAGAGGACAAATTTCACTGTGTGCACCGTGTGCTGTGTGTACATTAATGAGGAAAAAATTAACTTAAATGATTTAAGCACAATATCACAACGAGTGAAACATGGATATGAATACTGTATATATTGGCTGTTCTAACACACCGTAAATCAACGTTTCCTATATGAACTTTAAAGGTACATGTAAAACAGCCTTATTATGTACCTATAATACATATATAATATAATAATACAACAATAAGTGAATTATGTAACATTTCTGTGAATGAAGCGTGTTCTCTGGTCACCGACCAGACAGACCATCACATCAAGTTCTAAAATGACTAGTCACCCTGTTTGTTGGTGTGAAATTATTTCTGGCATCCAGGGGGAGGAGTCTGTAGGTTTGACCTCATTCTGGACTATTTCATTCGGTTTTTCTGGCCTGCGCGTGGAACCCCCGCGAAAGGGGCGGGGCCGGAGTGGGTGGCGGCTGGTTGGCGTCTGCGGTTTGAGAAAGGTCTCTTCTGCTGTATAATCAATAGGCATAAAAACGAACGGCCGGGCCATTCTTCTCCCCCTGCTAATAAAACGCGGCGTAATGCATATTTCATTTACTTTTATACTTATTGATTAGCTGTAGCCCAGTTAGTAAATCATGCGCCTATCGATCGCTCAATCGCAGCGCTGTCGGACAGCACATAACCAGCCATTTGCGGCGCTGATAAAGAGCTCAGGCATTGAACTCCCCACAGTAAATCTTTGCAAACTAACTTTTTAATTCCAAAATCGATCGCCGCTTAAACACCACATTATTCCACCCGCCCCCGCCGGTATTAAAGGTAAAAAAGGGTTAGAGCCTCGCCGGGCCCGTCACAGGGGACGGGCGGCTCTGGACGTCTTCACTCTCACTTTATTCTCCGTATCCTACAGCACGCCGCGTGTGTGTGTGTGTGTGTGTGCGCGTCTGCAGGGTTTAATTGCTGGTCTATTTCAAGGTGGTGCGAAGGTTCCGTTTGCGCCGTTTTCGTCTGTGAAATATTGCATTTTAGACCCCAGCCGCGACACTAGCAGCTTTAATAGTTACAGTTCCGGGTTCAGTCAGTCAGTCAATCCGGGGCGATGTCTACTGGGAAAGTTCTAGAAGGGCCCCAGAGCCTGGCTGCGCCAGGCACCGGGAAGGGCGTAAAAACACAGCTCGGGGGCGGGACGTTGGCAATGATGTCACAGGGGGTCAACTGCAATTCGGGAGGCCGCTCCCGAAAGCAGATGGATCAATTAAACAGCATAAGTCGGCGCGTGCGTGGCACCCGGCCCGCCGCCGAAGGCTCCATCTATTTTCATTAGGACCCCCGGTTCGGCGAAGGCCCCGAGGATCTCAGGATGAATAGGGGCATTCAAATGAATCAGAAAGGATTACGGGCCCCTGGGAGCCCAATCAATGGCCGCAAATCAATAATCAATAGGCCACTCACACCAATATACTAACCGCTGACACCGAGATCTGCCGATGAAAGCGGCGCGCGGGGACGTGGGCGTGGCCTGCTGCTATGATTTATCAGCCGGGGCTGGGGGGTGTCATTTAGAAATAAGTAAAGCCGATAGATGAAGCGGTGCGGCGCGGGGACGGGCGGTCCGGCGTGGGCGGGACGCGCCGCTGCATCGCAACGCCACAGAGCTGCGCGCTTATTTGTGCGGCATTACGGCCATAAATAACTTAAACCGACCGCCGGCGCCGAAACAGAGTGAGTGATAGGCGGCGTATTAATATTAATAAGGCGTACTGCGGATGTTGCCGCTGGCGAGAAAGACTCCGCCGCACCGGCCACTCGGCGCGGCACCATTTCATACAGAACGTGGATTAAATCGTTTTATTGTCCGGGCCGATTACTGAGGTGACGTAGTTGTGTTCACATATCACCAGTTACTGCGGAAAAATGGTGGCGGAGAAGGTCAAAGGTCATCGCCACGGCGGTATTTGGAGGGGAATAAAATAAAATAAACAGATAAAAAGCAACATAACGTCATTAATTTCACTTTAGTTTCAGTATTACTTCCCAGTTTTGGTACGTTTATTATTTAAAGTTATATAATGGTCACGCACACTTGAGGCCGTCCTGGGACACTGGGGGACGGGCCGGGGTCCACACCTTTGCCGGCTGGTGGACAAGTGAGATTTTCTGGTACACTGTATGAATTCTGTCCCCTCCAGGGCCTGATTCCAGGCGTCCAGCGGAACACGCGGCACACGCCCGTCCCTCCCGTCCCGTTGTTCATTTGCGAGTATGATTTATTCGTTGTGAAGAAAAAGAGGGTCTTGAATTCCCCTACAAAGGAATTAAGAGGCCGTCCCCGGGGTCCGTCATTCAAATGAGAGCGAGGCGGGGAGACAAGGGCCTTTTAATAGCCAGAAATTAGTATTCACAGCACTTTAAACCGCAATCTGACGGAACCTTTCAGGTGGAAGAAGAAAGAGGACGTCCTGAAACGGCGGCCCCTTCATGGATGCAGCGCTCTACGGCGCCCCCCTCTGAAACGGCCCCAGAGACGCGGGAAAATTAGGGATGCAGGGTAGATAAGCCCCTGAAGTGGGACGCAGACCAGGGGCGAATGTGATCGGCCCGGCTCCGCCTCCGAGAGGGATCTGACGGAGGTGGCGTACCCGCGCGCGCTCGCGTCCTTACTCGCTGCTGACCTGCGCGGAACATCTAACGTCCCGGCCGGTGCGGCTCGAGCTGGGACCTCCCGGGAGACGTCCCGCGCTCTCGCCGCGCCCCATAAACGCTTGATGTGCAAGTGAGCGCCGCTCCTGCCGCTCACCGTGGGGGCACGGGGTTAAAAAAAAAAAAAATGGCCGGTCAATATATTGAGATTGCCGAGACCCCCCGGGGACACGAACAAAATCTTTTGATACCTCGAATAATCGGCTTCATCTCAGTCTGTTAGAGGCGGGCTTCTGACAAACGGCTGGAATTAGGGCAATATTCATTCCCCTTGCGTCGAGGTGACAGGGTGACAAGGTGACGAGGCGGCTGCCATTTGTCCCGTCCTGATTTCTTCTGATTAATGTTAAAATAAATAAACGGACGCACGTGCGCCAACAGAAATCTTACAGAAGTCATTTTTGCGAGAATCCCGCATGGAAGTGAATTCTAGAGGAGATTGAAGCTGCTTTTACGGATCAGACGAAGAAGACGAGCATCCGCGAGCGGCGAGGCTGGTGTCTTGGCAACGTGTGAAGGGGGGGGGGCCTAGCGGTTAAGGAAGCGGCCCCGTAATCAGAAGGTTGCCGGTTCGAATCCCGACCCGCCAAGGTGCCACCGAGCAAAGCACCGTCCCCACACACTGCTCCCCGGGCCCCTATCATGGCCGCCCACTGCTCACCAAGGGTGATGGGTTAAATGCAGAGGACACGTTTCACTGTGTGCACCGTGTGCTCTGCTGCTGTGTATCACATGTGACAATCACTTCACTGAACGAATCTGAGAAAACGCGGGGACATATACCTCCGTCGACGGTAACTGACCCACGTTCCACGTGATTCAACTTGCATTTCAGATGCGGATACACGTGGACGTACCTAAAAAAACAAAATAAAACGCAAAACCGGACATTTCAGGTGACCGGACAAGTGCATGTTTAAACTGGTCCGGGGGGAAGACGGGGACATGCGGTTTCGTTTGAAATGCAGTACAAATGCAGCAATGCAGTCTGGATCTGTGCTTTTATCTTGACTACGGACGCACCGACTTCCTTTAGACAGGAGCGAATGTACGTGAGAGAAAGAAGAGAAAAGTGTCCCTGCCTGCTTCTGCATGCCGAAGACGAACACCGTCGGCAGGACCCATCTGGAACCACGTCCACAGGGTAGACGGCCAGAGGACACAGAGGGCTGAACTGAAAGAGGGAAGAAAAGAAGAAAAACAAAACTGACGCCGAGCCGGTGAAGCACCATGATCCCCTCGCCTACGTAACAAGGAGAACGTGAAGATGGACGAGTACCTGGCTGCGGCCCCGCTTGCCGACGGGAGGAAGCCAACAACTGCGGCGGGAAAGGCAAGGCGGGACAATGAAAAACGGGCACTTTCCACAAATCAAAAACGCTTTTTCCCCTCATCCCCTCATCACGTGACGGAATGGCGGCGGCCTTACGTCTTCTGGTAAGAGTCCTGGAACCGCCTCGTCCTGTCGGCAGGCACCGCCGCGCCGGTGTCCTGAAAGCGTCAAGAGGTCAACACGCAAGCTCTGCATTCTGCAGCTCTGCCGGCACAAAGGTCAAAGTTCACCTTGCCAGGGAGCCTCCTCCTGCCCTTCCGAATGCAGCGCGCAGCCACGCCCGGCAGCCGGTTCAGGCGGGCGTGGCAACCTGTCACATGACGCAGCGTCCCGCAATCCGCTGCTGCAGCGGTTTTGGCGTCACGTATGCGGACTAAAGAAACAAAGTTGTCATTTTTACCGTAAAAATCAGAGGCAGAATGACGGTTATGGTGGTTTCTCGTGGACGCGGGACGGACTCACCCCTCGGACCGGGCCTGGCGGGCTGGAGGAACGTGGGCAGGCGCTGCTTCTCTCTGTCCGGTCCGTCCGGCCGGGGCGGGGCGTCCGGGTCGCGGCCCGGTAGGAGGTTCTGGAGGCCGACGGCCGGCCCGCACTCTCCCTCCACAAACCAGTCGCTCTGTTCATCGTCACCTGCGACCGGCACGCAACGGAGCACGTGACGTTCTCAACGTTCTAAACACCAGTACACAACTTGGGTTTTATAGCCCCGGTGCTACGGTAAACAGGTCCGGCACATCAGTAGGTTTTCCGATCTATGGGATTAGTGTGTCCGTGTGATCGGGGCCTCGGATTAATTAAGCAGGACACGTCCTTCCATCGACTGGACCCGGTCCCCCGCTGATCCCCGCAGACCTGTCAGTCACCGGGACGCCGGGGCCATGCCGCTCACAGTCAAGGTGTAGTGACAACTGTTAAATCGCGGCTAATCAGATTAGCGGAGCCGTCGGCGCTCATTAGCGCGACACGACAACCTCTTATTAGCGCCGCCTGGGCGCCCGGCGAGCCGGCGTGACGTCACCGCCGCCCCTTTTTACCCCGGCGGTGTTAACGTGTGCGGGAGACGCGTGTCCTGGTTACCTTGCCGTCCCTCGTCGTTGGTGAAGAGTCCGGGGTCGCTGCTGCACACGCTGCTGGTCTCGCTGCAACAACACAGACGCGCATTTCAGGGGGGGGTCAAGGGGTCGGGGGTCGGGGTCAATGTCCCAAGCGCCGGGACATTAATGCGCGGTCCGAGATCGAGGAACGACAGAAAAGACGAAGGCGAACGGAGGGGACGGGGGACGTGCTGAGCGACGTGCGCGATCTAATTCAATATCCGCCACTGTCGGCTCCAATCTAATCTTCTGGCCGAGGACGCCGGGGACGCGGCAGACTTTCCCTCCCTTTCCGCCGGGCGTGGACGAGGCCCGAGGACGGGCCGGCATCTGGTCCGAGCGGCCCGTGCATCTGTCTCCGGCGCCAGGCCTCGGCGCGACCCCCCCCAGGAATGAGGGGAGAGCCCCGGCCTGGGAATAAAAGCCGGGACCAGAGGGCGGGGCCGTAGAAACCTTGGACGGCCGCTGACCTTGGACGGCGGAGTTTGCGGAGTCAGGACGGGCGCCGATGCAAGGCTGCTGACGCGGGACGGGCGCCGACCGGCCCGCGGTGCCACGCTCTCCTGCCAGATGGCGTGCCAAACGTCTCTCGGACTCGTACGACCCAAGGAAACAGATGTGTGGGGGGGGGGCGGGGGGTCCCGGGGGACGGGGCGGGGGCACCACACCTCCTCACCCGCTCCCCAGCCGCCCCACCACTTCTGGACGGGAGGTCGTGCATCCAGAACGTTCTGAGCTCCTGCGAGCATCCAGCAAGGGCAAGACGCAATTACGCCGTTTTTTTTACACTTTCGCCAACCCACGGCACGGAGAAGGTCCGATTCGTTAACGAGACGGATGTAACGAAGCACCGTGGACCGGTTCAAGACCGGTAAAAAAAGTGCGAGGATTAAAAAAGCAGAACCGTATTATAATACCGTAATATCCATCCATTTACAGCATTTACCAGACGTCCTTATCCTGAGTGACTTACAATCAGTAGTTACAGGGACAGTCCCCCCTGGAGACACTCAGGGTTAAGTGTCTTGCTCAGGGACATGATGGTAGTAAGTGGGGTTTGAACCCGGGTCTTCTGGTTCATAGGCGAGAGTGTTTTTTTTTTTTTTTTGCCTATTTCTGCTCATTCAGTAAATAAAATAAAAACCGCGAACGATATGAAACGAAAATGGCGTTAATCAAACGCGCCTTCGCCACAGGTCTACGTGCGAAGTTTCTCTGAAGTTCCCCGCACGTAAACGCCGTTTGAAAAAGAATAATAGGTACAGTATAAACAATTAATTGGAGCCGGACATTAACTATTAAACCGTATTAGAGGCGTAATGCGATGTCGCCGGGAGAGTCCCTCTGCCAATATGAAACTGTTTCCATTAAGTGCTGCCTAATTAATGCCATGCATTATTGAAGACTCGATTTTTCTCGGCGTGTGCGGGAACGCCGCTCTCGATGTCTCAGGTGACCTTGTTCTGGAGAAGTTACAGGAGCGCCGACGGTCCTTGGATGTGAGGGTCTCACGACCAATTCTGTTCAGACAGAACATCTCCAGCTACGGTTCTCAATCATGAGAAACCTGGCTCCGAAAAGTGGGTTGGGTCTGGTTCTCCAACCAAACTGGCCCCATAACAAGTATTAATGGAGTATGTAGGAGTGGAGAACATCTCCAGCTACGGTTCTCCGTCATGAGAAACCTGGCGGTACCACACACGCCGAAATACCCTCCACAGACTGCAGTGGGTTGGGTCTGGTTCTCCAACCAAACTGGCCCCCTAACAAGGACTAATAGAGAATGTAGGAGAAGAGAACATCTCCAGCTACGGTTCTCCGTCATGAGAAACCTGGCAGTACCACACACGCCGAAATACCCTCCACGGACTGAAGTGGGTTGGGTCTGGTTCTCCAACCAAACTGGCCCCATAACAAGTATTAATGGAGTATGTAGGAGTGGAGAACATCTCCAGCTACGGTTCTCCGTCATGAGAAACCTGGCGGTACCACACACGCCGAAATACCCTCCACAGACTGCAGTGGGTTGGGTCTGGTTCTCCAACCAAACTGGCCCCATAACAAGTATTAATGGAGAATGTAGGAGTGGAGAACATCTCCAGCTACGGTTCTCCGTCATGAGAAACCTGGCGGTACCACACACGCCGAAATACCCTCCACGGACTGAAGTGGGTTGGGTCTGGTTCTCCAACCAAACTGGCCCCATAACAAGTATTAATGGAGTATGTAGGAGTGGAGAACATCTCCAGCTATGGTTCTCAGTCACTCACTCACACACTCCGAAATACCCTCCACGGACTGAAGTGGGTTGGGTCTGGTTCTCCGACCAAACTGGCCCCTAACAAGTACTAATGGAGAACGTCTCCAGGAACAGGTCAGGATGCCACAGGCGCTGCTTTTTAACTAGAACTGTTCTACCAGCCAACATCATTAAGAAATAATTGATTATGTTCTGCACTGCATCACGTCTGCATGGCGACGCATCGGTTATGAGATTCATTTCAACGCCCCTACTGAGGACTAAAGGAGTGGCAGTAGCCTAGCGCCTATGAACCAGAAGACCCAGGTTCAAACCCCACCTACTACCACTGTGTCCCTGAGCAAGACACTTAACCCTGAGTGTCTCCAGGGGGGACTGATTGTAAGTCGCTCTGGATGAGGACGTCTGGTAAATGCTGTAATTGTAAAGGAGTTTCCTCCATCGTTCCACCGTTCGAGACCTGGCTCCACTGTCAATATTATACTGGGTGGTCCTGTCTGAGAAGGTCACCTTTACTGACCTTCTCCCACCATCGACCTTGACCAAAGTAAGTCACCTTTAGACTCTGCGTCTCCACCACCACCACGGTGGCATTCAATTACACCGCGACCACAGGCTATGTTCAGGCAAACCAAAGCAAGCCGCGCTTCTCCCAGCAGGCCGAGCGCCTTTCTTCTCGCTCGCCCGCTCGCCCTCTCCACTCGGCCGAGCTAATCTGTTCGGCAACGCCGCCTCATTGTCTACAAACACTCTGGAGGGGCGAGGCCAAAAACACACTTCTGAGACAAAGACTAATCATTAGGAAATAATCCGGCGCTCCCGGGAGCCGCGGGGCCGGGCCGGGAGCTCGTTCCCACTTTCAGAAGAAAGGCGCCGATAACAGGCCCCGGCGTCCCAAATCCGCGCCCGATTAAAAGGTTATTCCAGACTCCCTGGGCAGGCGTAATTGGATTAGTCTCGGAGATTTCGCCGCAACGAAACTTTTGGAATACGCTCGCCTGCCGCAACTCTTCGCACAGTCCCCCCCGAATCCGAGGGCGGGGGGTCCCCCGCGCCCGGCGCGTACCCACAGGTGACGAGAGCCACCGCTGCTCGGGACAGGACGGGCACCAGGTGGCCTCCCTGCCAGCGGACCCGGGCCTAATGAAGGATGCGGAGCCCAGCTGGAGCCCGGCTCGGCCGCGTGGCCATTTCTTCAGGGCACGAGCCGCGACCTTCAGGCTGCGGCCTTTCAGAAGGTTGACGCCGTGGGACCGGGAGAAGCGGAGGGGAGGGGTTGTGTGATTTCAGATGTTCCGCGGAGATGGCAGCTGGAGGAGAGGTCCTGTCCAGCGTCAACAAATCACACCAAACGTTAAAAAAAAAAAAAAAAAAAAAAAAAAAAATATATATATATATATATATATATATATATATATATATATATAAATAAAATTAAATATATAAACATCAAATCATCTCTATGTTCACACAGAGACTGGAACAAAAGGTCAGAGGAGATCAGAGCTCCGAACCTGCATTAAGTGACCAGTAAAAACTGAGCTTGATACCGACCGCAATAGGGGGGCCATTAACACCATTATCAGGCGAATATTCAAAATCCAGACCAACGTGGGCGGAGGCTCCCAGCAAAACTCCGACCAAGTAAGCACACAGGCATGGAACGTGTGTAAATGACGCGCCAACTTTGCTCGGATGCAACACTTAAATCGCGGAGAATTCATTTTTGCACTTTTTTTTTTTTTTTTTTTTTCAGCGCAATGAAAACCTCAGAATCCCAAAAGTGAAAAACCGTTCGGCGAGCGAAAAATGTAAATGACTAAAAGGATGGTTACGGCAGCGGGGGCGCTGCGCTGCGCGGCGGTGTAAGTGTAAGTGAGAAATGATGGACGGCGCCACGGCGCCCCCCCCCCCCCCCCCATTTATTTCTGCTCTGGAGCTGTTTTCTGTCAGGAGCCGTATTGATTCTTCCATAAAGTAAGAAAACAAGCACCGCTGAGGGGCCGCGCCGGGTCAGCACAAATTAAAGCAGAAGATGTAAAGCCCTCTGTCACCCCATTACTGGTCGCCCCGGACGACGCCCCGCGGCTGGCCTTATAGGCGCGCCGGGCAGATAACGGGACCATCGGCTGCGGCGTCGGAGGGGAAGCGGTGGGCCGGTAACTCCGCCGCTCAGCTGCTTTATGGGGTGGTAGTAGCCTAGTGGGTAACACCTTCCAGTAACACCAGAAGACCCGGGTTCGAATCCCACTTACCATTGTGTCCCTGAGCAAGACACTTAACCATATGTTGTTCCAGGGGGAGACTGTCCCTGTCACTACTGATTGTAAGTGGCTCTGGATAAGGACGTCTGGTAAATGCTGTAAATGTTAAACACTGGTGCGCATTGAACAAAGACACCGGCAGAAATATACAGCGTGGTGGAATTTTTACTCTCCAGTAATGTGTCTGGGCTATTGGGAATATTCCATTGGGTGAGAGGCACCATGTGGGTACCATGTGACCACGATGATTTGCATGCATTTGCATGGGATGATTGGCATCTACACTTGTTCTCGATGGCCTGCCTTAATTTTAGTTTTAGTCGAGTCTTCACGTCAAGCTGTAGATTTTATTAGTCTTAGTCACGTCACGTTTAAGTCGATTTTAGTCTTATTTTAGTCAGAATTATCCATGACTATTTTAGTCTGTACAGAAAACTTCCTGCGAACATGAATTGAGAAAAACGGCGTCATCTGTGGGGTCACAAGAAACTGAAATAATGCAAACTAATAATAACGTGATTAAACAAGGACATTTTAGTTCAATCATAATCCATATTTAGTCTTGATTTTACACGAAATATATCATAACAAAATATATTGGCATCAAATGACCAGCATTTAACATAATTTCCGTCACGTCATAAAGGTCCGTGGATGAAGATATTTTGTCTCACGATGATCAAACTTTATATTGGTTCTTTTTCATGTATAACTTTATTATTCTGACAGATTTAAATGACGTTGTCACTGCAACCTTTACCCTCAAACTGAATATTTATGACATGGCCACTCCAGAAACGTAGCACCATCTGGCGGGTTCCAGGCCCGGAACGTTCCAGAAAGTTCCTTCGTTCATGGGGACAATGTCACTGGCACGGGTGGGGGGGGTTAATTACCCGAAGTGGAGCTCGACTTCATTTCCCCGGCCATCGATTCGGCTCGGAGCGCCTTATTTGTAACAATATTTCTCAAGCACAACGTAATGAGCTTCCCCGCCGCCCGGAGGCAACAAGCATCAAAGATCTCTACCGGCTGATTACCACGGCAACAGGGGCGCCTAAGCGGGACGACTGCAGGTGTGTAATATCGTTAATTTT
Organism: Denticeps clupeoides; assembly: GCF_900700375.1. Taxonomy (NCBI): domain Eukaryota; kingdom Metazoa; phylum Chordata; class Actinopteri; order Clupeiformes; family Denticipitidae; genus Denticeps; species Denticeps clupeoides. Next base: position 2,505,005 of record NC_041707.1, read on the forward strand.
TAATACCAGTCCGATGGGCCGGCCGGGCACGGGCGTGATTCACGTCGAGATGCGGCCGCATTTAATATTGACAAAGAGATTACGGCGCGGCGTGTATATCATTTTAAATGCCGCCTTGGTTAATGGCCTCTGTCAGGCGGTACTTACGCCCCTGACTTTTACAACGCGAGGCTAAAGCCACACGGCGACGCCGACACACCCCCAGAATCAGCCGTACGCCACGGAGGAGCGCTTCGTTATGCTAATCAAGCCCGGCAACGCGCGTTGTACGTGCGGCGGCTTCGTCCTGTCGCTGTATTAACCCGGCTCCATCGGCACTAGCGGTCCGAGATGATATTCAGATTACGAACGGCGGGACGTTCTTTCTGAGGCCGCGCCACGATGGACCGCGTTGCACGTATCCCAGTCACGAGCGAGAGGTCAACAGTCATACGGTCAAACCAGACTGGAAATCCCCTCTTCACGGGGTCTCCGGTCCCAATCGAGTCTGTTCTCCTTCGTTGTCCCTGGCTGGTGGGACAACTCGTCCTGCTCCATTCGACTAGCCGAGACTAATACCACCTTTAAGAAGGAACTGACAAATCTAACACCCCCACACACACACACACACACACACACACACAAGAATAAAAACCTCGTCTAGTTCTTAACAGTTGGGATGGGGTGGTAGTAGCCTAGTGGGTAACACACTCGCCTGTGAACCAGAAGACCCAGGTTCAAATCCCACTTACTACCATCATGTCCCTGAGCAAGACACTTAACCCTGAGTGTCTCCGGGGGGGGACTGTCCCTGTAACTACTGACTGTAAGTCGCTCTGAATAAGGACGTCTGGTAAATGCCGTAAATGTAAATGTAACAATTCCCTGCATGTTCTATTATCGGGGCTCTCGGTTTTGTACCTCAAAATCTATAGAAACCGAATGAGAATTGCTGGTGTCCTCTTGTAAGTCGCTTTGGATAAAAGTAAAGTAAAATAAAGTAAAGAAGTAAAATGAAGTAAAGTAAAGAAGTAAAGTAAAGCAAAGTAAGGTAAAATAAAATAAAGAAGTAACGTAACGAAGTAAATTAAAGAAGTAAAGTAAAGAAGTAAAGTAAAATAGAGTAACAACATGGCCCGTTTTAATGTGAATATTGTCAGAATGATCCCAGAACCGAGGTCACGTAGTCGTGGCGGTGAAACATGGTGAGCGACGTTCCTATGGATAACGGGGTAAGCCGGTACACGGTGCGTTACCACTCGGACATGTTCTCGTCAGAGGCCTCCTGCTTCTCCGTCGCCCGCCGCAGGACCCGGTCCTTCCAGCACTCCTCGCGCAGCATCCTGGTCCCGGAGACTCCAGGGGCCCCGCCCGCGTCCCCCCAGCCCCCGGACGTCTTCTTCAGCCGGGACAGGCGCTGCTTGTGGGACGAGCGCTGGTGGTGGTGGTGGTGAAGGAGACGGTGGTGGGGGTGAAGATGATCCCCACGCTGCACGGCAGAGACGCGCAGCTTCTGCCGCAGACTGACCGTCACCGCGTCCGAGGTCACGCGCTTGACCTTCCGGCGCCGGCGCAGCGGCCGGCCCGGCGCGTTTTCCGTGAACGAGTCGGATTCGGGCCAGGAGTGCTGCCGGGTCCTGAAGGACGGACGGGCGGCGGAGGCCACGCCCACGTCGTCCGAGTCGCTGAAGGTGCCGGAAAAGGCGGCGCGCCGGCGGTAGCCGTCCCTCCCGGCCGGCTCGTCGGGGCTGGACTCCGACGCCTCGCTCAGGCAGGGCCGGACGTGCTCCGCGGCGTGGGGGGCGGAGCCGCAGCGCCGCTTTCGGCCGCGCCGGCGCCGGACCTGCCGGCGCTGCTGCAGGGGGCTCAGCATCATCTCTCGCCACAGCTCCTCCAGATTGGCCTGCTCGGACGTCTGGTCCAGCGCCGAGACCAGGTCCTGCACCAGCTCCTCCATCGCGCCCCGGCTGCCCGGAGAGAAAAGCGGTCAAAAATACGCCAACGTCTCCGGCCGCCACGGAATATACTAAATGGGGCGGCGGCCTAGCGGGTGAGCAAGAGGCCCCCCGTAATCAGAAGGTGCCGCTGAGGTCCCGTCCCCACACACTGCTCCCCGGGGGCCTGTCACGGTGCCCACTGTCACTGGGGGTGACGGTTAAATACAGAGGACACGTTTCACCACGTCACTGTGTGCTGCGCTGCAGTGTTTCACCATCACACCATCAACAGCGGTAAAAGCACAAATATGAATAAAACTAAAACGTTGATAAAGAAATGCTGTTAAATAATATGAATATTTTCTTTAAAATAAACCATTGTGGTGGCGGCGCCGTACTCTCTCTCTCTATCAGCTTGGTCGTGCTTGGTGTTTACAGTTGTCATAATTCGTAATCTGACCAGAGGTGACAGTAGTGATGGGTGTTTCTGATGCCCCGCCCACCCCGCCGGCACGTTGGCGTGACGTCACCGCCGCGAAAGACCAAAACATTGAGGCACGGCGTTGCACCGACGTTACGTAACGGCGCCGTCCCCCACGCTGTCCCCCACGCCGCGCGCGTCCCCGTCATAATAAACACGGCGGCGACGCGGTAAACAGGCAGCGCGCGTCGGCCGCGACCTTCATTTAAAAGCCGCGCTGACGCGCTTCCGGTTCGGCTCCTACACGACAATCGTTCGGACCGCGAACCGCGGAACCCGCCGCGGCCGCGCTGCGGCTCCGAAAACTCACCCGCCGCGGCCGCTGCGCCTTCACGTCGCCGTCGCCGTCGCCGTCGGACACACGGCTACGCACTTCCGCCCGCCGCGCGGCCAACTTCCGGCGCTCGGGACCGGGACCGAGCGGGGGGGCGGGGCCACGGTCACGATTTCAATTTTAAAATCTTTCTAACCACCCGACGTGCAGCCGACCTGCAGTTATTAAGATTATTAAAAAATTATCACGCGTCCGTCATCTGGCTCCACCCCCTTGTCAGTATAATGGAGGTTTTGTTGGTTGGTTACCAGAAGGCCGCAGGTTCGAATCCTGCGGTACCTGCAGACCCCATGTTTACATTTGCAGCATTTACCAGACGCCCTTATCCAGAGTGACTTACAGTCAGTAGTGACAGGGACATTCCCCCCCTGGAGACACTCACGGTTATGTGTCCTTCTCAGGGACACGATGGTAGTACGTGCGGTTCGAACCTGGGTCTTCTGGTTCATAGGCGAGCGTCTACTAGGCTGCTAGCAGTTCCATGATGTCCATCGAGACTGGAGGACAGAACCTTTGTTCCACACGATGGCTTTGCAAGTGATCACTGCGTTTTTCGCTGAGCCTCGTTATTCCAGAAAATTCCGGTAACTGAACACAGAAAAAACAAAGAAATCAAGTCAAAGTTTACAGTCAACTTGGAAAAATTTACTTTTTTTTTTTTTTTTGTTTAAATTCACTTTAAATTTTCCAGCAGCAGCATCCCAATAAAAGAAAGAAAAGCGGTGGGAGAAAGGGAGGACGAGGAGGAACTGAGCACAAAAGCGGCTAATCTTCCTCATCTTCCTCCTAATAGCAGCACATTTCCCTGCGGGCCGGTGGCAGAGGGTCTCGCTGTGGCACCACCACCTTATCTGTCCCCTCCACATTTCAGCAGCGTTCCCGGGCTCCCTCAGAAGCCAGCCTCGGGGGCCTCCTGGCGCCGGGGCCGCAGGGGGACGCTGGGACCCCTGGGCCCTCATTGTTCAAGGCGAGCCGAGGCGTCCGGGGACGGGCCTTACTTAAAATAATAATAATAATGACAAAAAAAAAAAAAAAGGAACTCCAGAGCTTCATTAAGCGCCAGTGTCTCAGGAACAGCTCCCTTTCACCGCCCCTAATTAACTTCCCAGAAGCCACCGCTGCTGCTGGTTTATCGGGGCCGGGCCGGGCCGTGGAAGCTCTTAATACCCACTCCGGCGCGCACGCCACTAATTTCTAATTTCTGCTTCGTGTCATTACTTCTCCGAGACTTGATGTGCTGGGAAGTGCGGGATTCGCTCTGCAGAGATGCGGCCGTTTTTCAGCCGGAGCCGTAAATTGAGGAGCTTCAACTTGTTTTATGAATGGGAGGCGTGTGAATCATTAGGAAACACACAGGCTGGTCTTCCGTGTAAAGGGTACGGCTCCACGCGGAGTTACAGCCCACCTTCACGTTCCCGTCCAGATGACATTCATGAACAGAGCATAAAATTCATCAGTTAAATATCATCCAACACAATCCAGGATTCTCCCGGTGTTATAACAGTTGGTCAAAATATGGACACATTCTCATTCAACGTGTGTTCTTTATCTTCATGACCATTTACGTTGGTAGATTCTCACTGAAGGCATGAACACATGTGGAGTTCTGTACTTAACAAAAAGTGGAGACCTGGCCTCCACAGTCACCGGACCTGAACCCAGTCCAGATGGTTTGGGGTGAGCTGGACCAACAAGTGCTAAACACCTCTGGGAACTCCTTCAAGACTGTTGGAGAAGCATTTCAGGTGACGACCTCTTGAAGCTCATCGAGAGAATGCCAAGAGTGTGCAAAGCAGTAATCAGAGCAAAGAAACTAGAATATAAAACATGTTTTCACTTATTTCACCTTTTTTTGTTAAGTACAGAACTCCACCATAAGAAAGAGGCTGGGCAAAAATGGCCTGCATGGCAGAGTGCAGAGACGAAAACCAGGAACATTAAGGCCCGTCTCAATTTGCCGAGAAAACATCTTGAAGAATTTTGGGAAAATTCTCTGTGGACTGACGAGACAGAAGTTAAAATCTTTGGAAGGTGTGTGTCCCATTGCAGAAAAAGAACATCATACCATTTACATTTCCGGCATTTACCAGACGCCCTTATCCAGAGCGACTTACAATCAGTAGTTACAGGGACAGTCCCCCCCTGGAGACACTCAGGGTTAAGTGTCTTGCTCAGGGACACGATGGTAGTAAGTGGGGTTTGAACCTGGGTCTTCTGGTCCATAGGCGAGTGTGTTACCCGCTAGGCTACTACCCCCCACAGCCTAGTCTATGTCCTGACCTGAGTTCAATCGAGGTGCTGTGCCGTGACCTTAAAGCTCGAAAACGAACCTCCAATGTGGCTGATTGCAGTTGTTGCTAGTAAGGTCGGCCCAACCAGTTATAAGGTTTAGGGGGGGGGCGATCGCTTCTTACTTACTTTATTATAAAATGATCAGTCACTTAAACACAATTTGCGTTTACTTGTGTTGTCTTTGACAAATAGATCATTTTATTTATGATCTGAAAAACGATGGGGCTCGGACCGGAGTTTGCTGTTGGTCCCGTGTTATTATGTTTCCTGGTTCTTCTCGCCTGTATATAAAGTTCGGTTCTGTTCGCTCTCCTGTGGTCAAGTAATAAATCCCCTGTCTCAAGTGACAGGGACGTGATTGTCATTGTGAAACACTGCAGCACAGCACACAGTGTCACGGTGAAATGTGTCCTCTGTATTTAACCGTCACCCTTGGTGAGCAGTGGACAGCCATGACAGGTGCCCGGGGCGCCCTGCTCAGTGGCACCTTGGCGGATCGGGATTCGAACCGGCAACCTTCTGATTACGGGGCCGCATCCTTAACCGCTAGGCCACCACTGCCTCTCATGACGTCATGCGTATGCGTCCTCCTTCCTCGCATGTCCAGCCATCCTGACAAGAAGGAAATCACAGAGGGGGCAAACACTTTTTCACACCACTTTTAAGATTTGTTCACCTTACGTACCGTATCTATGGCCTCAGAATCACTAGTACTGGTACCCATCATTGGTACTAATCAGATAATCCCAGGATATTGTGTGCAGGACAGGGCAAACTCACCATTCACTCACACACTCATACGTACGACCAATTTAGTGTATAGTGGGAGGAAACCGGAGCACCCGGCGGAAACTAATGTGGGCAAACTCTGCCCACTTGGTGTCACACTGACGTAACGAAGAGGGTTTCTGATCATTACGATGAGCACAGATCAGAGTTTTTGGATTGGGACGTTCCCTGTGTTCCCCGTAGTTGCCTGTGGTGACCTCCCCGCTATCACGATGTGACATGAATCGTATAAACTCCCCGGCCGCGTTCTAGCCCAGGGTAGAAAAAGAACGTTATCTGAGGAAAGCCTCGACTCCGTTCTTTCTACCATTTAATTAGGCCCCAGCACAGGAACAATAATTGATTTCGCTAACAGTAACCAAAAAAAAAAAAAAAGGTAATTTTGAGATTCTCATCAAGAGAAGAGAAGAGCGGGAACAAAAAAGCCGGTCGGCCGGAGTAATGAATGAAGTCGGCGAGAGCTATCTACCCCCGGCAGGGTGTCGCTGGGGACGGCCGCTGACTGCTCCATCCCGTCCGGCTCGGCCCCGCTATCGTCTCGTAAGAAGACGTCAGCCCCGAGCCGCCTTTATCGGCCCCCCGAAGGCCCGCCTTTCAGGGCCCGGCGCCGCGGAACGAGGGCCGCGCGATAAAGCGCGCCGCGTTAAATAGATCTGTCTGTTTGCATGGTAATAATGATCGCTTATGGAGCCGGCGCGGCGTGACCCGCCCGACAAGCGGCCGTATTCGCGTTGCGGCCCGCTGCCCCTCCGGCGACCTTGCCAAACTTCCCGTACTGTAAAGAACGCGGCTCGTCCGTCACGCCGTTCCCTACGGAGAACCACGTAAAGCTGGAATGCGGTCCACGGTTTGGATTCAGAGGACACAGTCCCTCGGCTCCCAGGCGTGCGGGTGGTGAAGACGCGCAGCAGCCTGGAGACGTCTGGTCTGGTGAGGAGTTTGTTGATGTCAGGTTTGTTTCGGCGAAGGTGGCCTGACGTGTCTGTTCGGAATCGGGGCGTTGGTGCTGGGGGGCTTCATGTGTCTTTATGAAAACGCAGAGTAAAAATCTACGATCTCTTGTAACCGCGCGTTATAGCGCATTCGCCGTTTATGAGATTATGGTATGTTGAACATTCCAGTAAAATGAAGAAACTCTCAACTCAACTCTGTGTTTAATAAGGACGCACCACTAGATGGAGCCGCCTAGATTTCACATCGCCCTCTTGTGGTCTCCAATAGCCACTGTCGGGTAACCAGAAGACATTTAATCCTGAGTGTCTCCAGGGGGACGCTCCCTCTAACAACTGATTGTAAGGCGCCCTGGATAAGGGTGTCTGGTAAATGGAAGAAAGACCAGAAAATCATTAATCCGATCTTAAATGATTCCTAAAAAAAAGTTCTTGATGCACCTTCTAATATCGCAGAGGAATGGAGTGTTGGTGTCACTGGTGGAGGTAGCTCCTGGTTTCTTCTGATCATCCCTTGGTCTCCTGCCTGGACCCATCCAGCCTCAGACTGATTATTTCCCCCGATCAGCCCAGCCTCAGCTTCATTTCCCCATTTCCCATTTCTCTCCTGGGAATAGGATCTGCTGGGAAGCCTCGTGTCCATTCCAGACGGCGAGGGCTCAACCCGCGCCCCGGCTCAGCGGCGGCCCGCGGGACACTTTCGCCCCAGCCATCCACCGCCGTCCATTTATCGGCGTTGGGGGAGATAACTACAATCTGTCAGCCATGGCGGAGGACAGGGAATGGAGGAGGGAGTCTCTCTCTCTCTCTCTCCCTCTCTTATTCACCGCCTCGCACGGCCCGTAATGCACAGTGTCTGTTTTTATTATTCCTCGCCGGGCCGGCGCCGTTTCATCAAGTACCTGATTCGGTACCGAACCCCCCCCCACACACACACACACACACACACTCGCCAGGAAGCCGAACAAAAGAGCGCCATGGCCGGCGTGGATGGACCATCGGAGGCCGGCAGGGACGGCGGGTTTAACGACGTGTGCGCCGGGAGCTGTGGCAGATTGGAAAAGTGACAGAGAGAAGCGTCCCCCTTTGACGTAATATAAATTGTCGGGCCTGCCGTAAAAAAAAAAAGCCTTTTATCGAGAGTGAGTGGCGGCGGCGGCGGCAGGGGGGCGGGGCTCCGGCGCCGGGTCAGGGTTAAGTCATTTTCTCCGGCAAGTTAAGCAGATAATGAAGGCCAGTCAGCATGGCGAGGGAGCAGTGCTGCCAACCAGTTTGTCTTCATTTATTATGCCAAATCGCATGATTTTGGCGTGGGCGCGCCGGGGCGCGGTGGCTCGCACCGGTGGACGACATATCGCTTAATTTACACAAGGTAATGAAAGCTGGGAATGGGGAGGACAAAACAATTTACCTGCTGACACGGGAAGAAGTGATTTGCGAACACGAGGGTTAGCGGAAGAGCGGGCGCCGGGCCAGCGGCGGAGAGAGAGAGGGGGGGGGGCGGAGCTACGAACAGGCCAGGAGAGGAGGGTAAGAAAGTGGAGAGATGAGAGGGTGTGGAGACTCCATTAGAACTGACAGACCCGAGCGGTCAGAAGCAAACCTACTTTGAAGAAATCACGACCACACACACACACACACACACTCACACACACTCAGAGTGAAAAAGCCCAATATGAGCTCCGGCATCAAGGACTCAGCCAATCAAGCAATTGCCTGCCGACATGAATGAGGACCTGTGCTGACAAGCCCCAATTGTAATCACCACTGTAGTGAGCACACACTCACACCCACACACACACAAAACAGAAAAAGAATGATGATAATGGGATCCAATGTGGTGGGTTTACAGTTTAAAACGGTTACATTTGTAGTCATTACGGGAATATTTAACCGTACAGCTGTTTTATCGTCAGACCAGGCTGCATACAAGATGACGGAGCGACGGAACAGGGTCTGTGGACCAATGCAGGACAAGACAAAACCTTTCATAATAATTCATTAACTTACTGAAATATTAAACTCAAGGTTGCCTCACACACAGCACACAGTGTGACAACACAGAACAACACAATGCAAAAAACCCACTAAGATCTTCCCCATTAAAATCTTTTAAGGGGAACGTTCTTCCTGGTTATTGTGGGTGCGCATATATGTATAAAATCTCTGATAATAATAATAATAATAATCCTGCTGCCATAGTGATGAGGTTCTGGCCATCACTCAGTCGCCGTCTCCAAGATCAGATCAGATTTTATTTTCCATTTCCTGAGGAGCTGGACAGAACTGCCACAAAGCGCGGATCCGGACGGAACCGTAAAGCCTTCTTTAGATGTCTGCACGCTGTTCTGAGGACAGGCGTTGGCGTTCTAATCTGTAAAAAAAAAATCCTGCAACCGTCAAAACCTTCAACTAAAACGACTGTGTTTGTGGCATGATGGGGACAATTTAGCGCTCTTGTTGTGTAATAATTCAGATAAATCTGCATAATTGTGCCACATTTCGTTGCCCTTTTGAGTAATCTGTGTAATGACTCTGCCGATCTGATACACACAGGATTAGAACCACTTGGAACCATTTTATTATTATAAATGTCAGAATATACAGACACAAATCACACACACACGCGCACACACACACGCACGCACAGCAGGCAGAGCTGCTGATGATAAATGTTCAGGCGCTGGCACCAACCCGACCGCGAGGCTCAAGACAGCAGAGGAAGTGTCACTCGCCGCAGGCATGCTGGGAAAGTCCGGAACCTACCGCTGCCTGCTGCCGCGGTCTTCACAACAAATCACGCTGCACAACACCCCCAACACACACACTCTTTTTTATACCATTCTATGATAACTGTAGTGTGACGATTATCAATGTTCCTTCATCTAAAGTAAAATGTCCCCACAGTCACTAAATTTTTACATACACACACACACATTCTCCCACAAATAACAAAAATCTACAAAACACACACATATAATACACACACACACACACACAAATATAGCGACTTGCACAATGTGCCTTCATCTAAAGTAAAATGTCCCCACAGTCACTGAGTTTTTACATACACGCACACACACACATTCTCGCACAAATAACAAAAATCTACAAAACACACACACTTATAATACACACACACACAAACATAGCTACTTGCACAATAACAATATAAACTAAGAACAAAACCTGTCACACACACACACATTCTCCCACAAATAACAAAAATCTACAAAACACACACATATAATACACACACACACACACACACACACAAATGTAGCTATTTGCACAATAACATTATAAACTAAGAACAAAACCTGTCACACACACACTCTTTTTTTATACCATTCTATGATAACTGCAGTGTGACGATTATCAATGTGCCTTTTTTTTTAAAGTAAAATGTCCCCACAGTCACTGAATTTTTACATACACACACACACATTCTCTCACAAATAACAAAAATCTACAAAACACACACATATAATATACACACTCACACAAATGTCAGTACTTGCACAATAACAATATAAACTAAGAACAAAACCTGTCACACACACACACACACACACACACACAGCAGGTGTGTTTCTGTGACTCTCCTCTCCTGCCCCCATTCTCCTCTCCTTCTCCCTCTCCCTCCAGTCTTACTTACTTTAAAAATGAGAGGAGACAGAGAACGGGCCGCCGTCGTCAGTGTGAATAACACACCGTCATGCTCACGGTGTGTGTGTGTGTGCGTGTGTGTGTGTGTGCGAAGCGCTGAATCTGTCTGTCATCCTCTCTCCCCCCCAGCTCTATTAACACTTGTCCAAGGACAAATGGAGTGTGGCTGCTGCCGACCATGTGGCCATCACAGTAGAGGGGTGGGCGGAGCTGTTGGGGTGGGATGGAGCCCCCCCATGAAAGCCCCCCAGGAGTCCATCCCGCTGTCTTATTCAGCATAATTCCCGTTGTGAACGCGGTATCGGGGTATCTGGAGAAGTTCGGCGATCATCAGCGGATCAGCAACAATACCAGAATTTCTCACGGTTTATAAGAACCCACCGTGGCGGTTAAAATGCATTTCACCGCGATATAACGACACATCCCTTCACTTCCGCTATTACACGGAGATTGCCTGGGATTGTGGGGATTCCGGAAATATATCCAAATATTCGCCAAATTTCGGAATCACTTCTTTCTACATTGAAATCCGCGTTTCCGGCACTGTTGAAACCCGAGGCGGCTGGTAACGAGTTACGAATTACGAAAATATTTGACTACTGACATTATTTTTGCTGTTTTCATGAATAAATGTGGTTGTTAGGTGGCCGTTTTTTAAACGTTTTATATGGAATTACGTCGTCCGCGGTGCAGAGGGAACATTATGCTGCGGTCGGCATTATTGTCAAGAAATGAAGGCGCCAAAATCTCTCAGCGGCCCCCGCCGGCCAGTACGAGGCGCCGCCCCGGTGATGGGCTGAGGGGGACCTTGGAAGTGACAAGGCGATCCATGCCTTAAATAGGCGCGTACTGTACCGGCGCCGCTTCCCTCCGCAGGATTCGGCGCTTTGCCGCGCCTGTGTGGGGAGAAATGGCGTGACCGCGGTTTAACTCGGCGGGGGCCCAGTAATGGGCCGTGCGCCACGGGCGCATTTGTTTTCGTGCTTAAAAGGGACGATGAAGAAGACGAACTGGCCGTCCCACCGGGGTGAAGGAGAAACTCGCTCACGGCCGGCCTTGATGAGTTATTCGGCACATTTGCATAACGGCGTGACCATGAACTCGGCACGGGCCTACAGGAATCACAATGGTCCACATCGCTGCATCTGTATTTATTGTTCTACATTTGCCACCAATATCACTTTACGAAATGAGCAGATGAGCATAAGCACAACGTGGGTTTTTGTTTCAGAGCCTCGTAACTGTAATAAGGAGGGATGTGTAAACCAGAATTACGGGAATAACGTAACGCTGCCCTTCGGATGTTACCGTGGATACATTTTATTCTCATTTACAGTACGGTGCAACATTACAAAAAACGCCGTTTGTCTAAGCTGCAAGCAATTTTGTTGTCGTAATAAAACCCCCCGACCCCCTGTCACGTTGCCAGGTCTAGGGGTCTAAGAAACGTGACAAGGGTGTGGAGAGGACGTCCCCTGTTACACACACAACCAGACAAAGCGCACAAACAGTGCTTTTATTTCCAGTGAGCCAACAGGAACAATAAAACAGCGGACACAGCACAGCTAACCAACATCCGTACAGCCTGAAGGACGGGACGGTCCTGCGGGGACAACTCAAACACGCACAAAAGTTAACGGAAAGGGCACATAAAGCTAACAGGCTAACACAGGCTAACAACGAAGGGTCTGTCACACAAAGCAACAACACACGCGAATGAGATCCCCAACGGTGCTCCTTGCAGAGTAAGGTCCTAGCAGACCCTGGGAACCCCTCGAACACCATCCAAGGTCTCTTTATATAGGTGGAGGGTGACCAATAACAGATGGTAGGTGGAGCTGGTAGGTTTCAACTCCTCCCACAAAGTCAACCTAAAAGAGACAGGACACAAAAACACGGCCAGCCACACAGAACACGTGGGATCGTACGTCCAGGGACGTAATTTGCCCGTACATCAAACACTGATCAAATACTAATTTACCTGAAGCGTACAATCTTGTTCTCCATCTGTAGACGCCCAGTTCTTCTAGAACATCTCTACACATCAACATGATTTCACTTTTTAATCAGGATCATTTGTGTGTTTTACCATTTAAGATAATCTCTTCCTGGGCTATTTCATAGTTAGTGTTAACGTCACTGGTGGCCTGGCGTTTAAGGAAGGGGCCCCGTAATCAGAAGGTCGCCGGTTCGAATCCCGATCTGCCACTGAGGTGCCACCGAGCAAAGCACCGTCCCCACACACTGCTCCCCGGCCGCCTGTCATGGTGCCCACTGCTCTCCAAACATTTAATAACTTGTCCAGCCTGGCACGCTGGGCTAATTACGTGGTTGGACTGGCCCGAGAAGAAGTGGGCCACCGAGGCGGCGCTGCTGCACGGCCATCGCATAATCATGACTTATATCAGCCGCAGCCGGCAAAGCTGGGGGAAGTCAGCCCGCCATAAATTTTAATGATCACAGACAACGCAGACGCGGCACTCGGCATTCGGCCGCATTAACGGGGAAATATGGAGCACGCCGGCCGCCGAGGGGAGCCTCACAGAGCCGGTACTCACATGGAAGAGACTGAGACGTTCTCCTGTCCTGAAGCAAGGACCCAGACCTTCTTTTTTTTTTTATTCTCACGCTGTCACAACCACGGTGGCATGACGGGGCAGGTGACTAGAAGAGATGACGAGGAAGAAGGACGCATTCGCATGCCGTTACGAAACCCGGGTTTAATTTGTGAAGGACAGGACAGGGGAGACATCCGGTGACAAGTTGAACATATCAAAGACCCGATGGCGAACAGACACGAACAGGGCAGCTTTATACAATAAGGCGATTAGGGAACATTACACAGGACTAACGTGAAACTCCGGGCCGGATCCGGAGCGACCGATTCCAGGCCGGAACGTGACACACACGTATATTTACGTATTTTTGTGAATTCACCGTGCATCATTCTTTGTTCCTCATTCTGGATGATTTAACACGGGGACATGCAGCCAAACGTGTCCTCTGATTTAGCAGTGGGCAGCCGTGAAAGGCGTCCAGGGAGCAGTGTGTGGGGACGGTAAAAAAACGACGGTACCACGACCGGCCAGCGGGGGCACTAGACTGAATGTATTTTTTTTTTCCAGTCGGTGGGAAAAGACAAAGACGGGCCAGGAGCTGAGTCCGGTCGGAGGCCGCGAAAAGACGCGGGGCAGTGACACGCAACGCCGCAGGTAACAGCGGTCAGCTGATCTGCGGCAGACACGTCCCCTTGTGGCGGAGGGATCGGGTGGTGGCAGCGGCCGTGGTCAGCGGGGAACCGGACCCGGAACACTGATACCACGCGCCGGTGCTGCTGACCTCGAAAAGGAAGATGTGCCGCGTTGTGACTTTACCCACACTGCACCAACGCCGTTAAACACACACCGACTTTAATTCAAAGCGGCTTTTTACACTCTCCAAAAGGAACAGTTCGAAGAGACGGGATGGGATGAAAGAAGCACGGGATGGAGGGAACACGCCGCTTATGCTGCAGCATGTCACAGCGGGGCTGGCGAGTGACAGACACGCTGGGACGCAGCAGACAAAAGCAGACGGACGGGCCAGATACCGACAGAGACAGGCGGTGGGACGGTAACAGGACGACGCCAGGCCTGATATCCACTCTCTTAATATTTATGTCTGTTTGGGCGGCTATTAGCTTTCAGGGGAACCTTCTGTTTACAAGGGGAAGGGGGTGTTGGGTGACGGCTCGACTGGTCGGAAAACACCCACGAGTCCGCAGGAGAGTTTTTACCGTCGGAACTTCATTCTTTTAAAAATAATCAAGCCAAGCATATTTACCCCACTAGATATTTATTATACTAGCGCTGTGTTAATAATGGTATTAAATAAGACGGACCAAAGAACGGGACATTAATGTGCAGAATCTACCTTTAATGTAATAAATCATTAGCCTCGTCACTGCTTTAAAGCATTAAATATGTAAGAATTTAAGGTTTATATTGAGGCTTGTTTTTCGTAAGTGACATTTTGGGCAATTTAGAACACACATATCAAATGAATAAAAACATTCTTAATAATTATTTAGCGTATTATGTTATTTCCGATACTGCCGATACATTAAATAATCATAAAAAACCAGGAAGTGCTCGTCTGTCGATTGTCCACCTGAGAAGCGACATGAAGATTCCGTTTTGTACAATCACGCTGTGGGACGCTGTGTACGGGCGAGCTGGATCTTCTGCAGTCAAAACCATCAGCGAGGGGAGAGAGAGAGAAAACCGCTTCCAATTTCCCAGCGACCTTAAACGAGATGGAACTTCCCTGCACACTTCCCCAAGGCTGTCAAATGAGCTGTCAGTCATGTGTCAGGCCCAACTTCATCCCGGCTTTATATCTTATCGCCCCAGCGTGGCTCTTCTCTTACTGGTGAACAGAGTGTGATTGATAACCTCCCAGGACGGCTTCGGTTGCAGACGGCCATTTGGCGACGACGGTGGCGGCGGGGTCCGCAGGCCGCGCTCGCAGGAGGACCCGCCCGCCGTCTCAGACCCCTTTTTTAATGGGAGAAGAAATAAAAATTAAAAAAAAAACACAGGATTCACTCTCATTCCAATTTGAATAAAATCTTTTGCCAAAATGTACACATAATTAACTTTTTTTTTTTTAAATATAGGCTAACAATACAGTGTTAATGTGTACAGGAATACATTTTGTACATCCTACAAAAATGAAGGCACCATAACAGCTCTGCATTATGAACATTTAATAAACCTGCATGTGTACAATCAGAAAAGTGACACTTTTATATACCGTTTTGTATGTTGCTTACCTGAAATGTTGAAATAAGGATGAAGAGCGAGTCTAGATTTTACTTCTAGTGCAGCTTTATGGAAAAACATAAAGGTTAAATAAAACGAAAACTTCCAAAAATGCTCTTTATGGAATTCTTAATGAGCTTAATAAGTAAATAAGTTTTAAGTAAATAAGTAAAAATATATACAGCAATCGCTGTATTTATTATAATTCATATCACCTACAAATTTGGTCGATTATGGATCTGGGTGAGAAATGCATCATTTCGCCTCATCCTGGCTAGAGGAGCAGCGTACCAGACAGGAGGCGGGATTTCCCGCCGCGGAAGCACACAGGAAGTGTGTGTCGTTCGTCCTGACAGTGACGTGTGTATCAGCGTGGCGCTCCAGTGCCTCCGTGTTTGGATGTAATCGTGGTGATTTAATCAGAACAGGCAGAGGGGAGGACGGCTAATCCGGGCCCACCATCGCCAAGCCAAGATAGCCCAGCGCCGGGACGTGCGCACACCTGCTCCGTCTCAGCTGACAGGGATCAACGGCGATTTCTTCACAGACCAGCCTATATTCATCATGATCTACTTCTATTATCTCTGTCGGGGGTTGTGAAGATGTGTAATAACGTTGTAATAACACACACCAGCTCCATCCCTGTTAACCGGGATTTGGCACGGTACTCCAAACCTCTTTCGCCTTCCCCCACTCAACTCCCAACAGCGTTTTCTTCACAGACCAGCCTTTATTCATCATGATCTACTTCTATTATCTCTGTCGTGGGTTGTGAAGATGTGTAATAACGTTGTAATAACACACACCAGCTCCATCCCTGTTAACCGGGATTTGGCACGGTACTCAAAACCTTTTTCGTCTTCCCCGACTCAACTCCCAACAGCGTTTTCTTCACAGACCAGCCTTTATTCATCATGATCTACCTCTACTGCGCTTTTTACTTTACTGCTCTTTTTTTTTATGGCTCTTTTCTTAAAACATTGACTTTCACTCATTTGCACACCTTCACCCTACCATTTACACATATTTTATGTTAAAGACATAAAAGTGTAATATTTGGTTGTGTTTACAATATTTGCATATTGGTTCATTGTACACTTGCATCATTTGCAATACTGTGGTCTGTGGCAGTCGCAAAAAGCATTTCACTGCATATCATACCGTGTATGACTATGTATGTGACAACTAAAATTTGAATTTGAATTTGAATTGAATTTATTATCTCTGTTGGGGTGTGTGAAGATGTGTAATAACGTAGTAATAACACATGTACCAGCTCCATCCCTGTTAACTGGGATTTAGCACGGTACTCAAAACCTCTTCCCTCATCCCCGACTCGACTCCAGATAGCGTTTTCTTCCCATACTACTTCTATTATCTGTGTGTGTAATAACATAGTAGTAACACACAGAGAGAGAAAGAGGGAGTCTTAACAGATGAAAGGTGCCGTGACATCATTTAACCCCGTTCTTCAAGGGCCCGGTTCTGCGCTCGTCTCTCGCCTCTGTGCGAGTCTGGAGGAAGAGTGATAAAAACGCCTCTAATCTTGTTACCTGGCACACAGAATTGTGTTGGGTGTTAATGACGGGCCGCCCCCCCTCCCGCCTCGGCCTCAGACGCCTCCTTTCAATTTGCGTGCTGTCATCTCCCTGCGCCGCCGCTGAAATTGATGCGCCCTCGTCCCTTTAATTAAATCAAAACCAGCCAGGGGTCTGCATTCCTCGGGGGGCTGGGGCTAGGGGGTCCTCGCACCACCACCCGTCCCGTCCTGGACTTTACTCAGCTCAGATGCTCCGTGACAGGAAAATGATCGTAATGGAGAACATGTGAAGAAGCCGGAAGAGACGGGGGTGGCCGCCGGTGACATTCTGAAGGAGGCCACCACACAGCCTGCTTGGCTATTCATCCTGTGGAGCTGGCAAATGAAATTACTGCAGGAAGAGCGAAGGGCATTCTTTGGGAAATTAATCCCATTTGTGCCGAGACGCGGTTGGAGAACGTTGCAGCGGCCCGCCGGTAAAGATGGAGGCGCATTTACAATGAAGAGCAGCCAGGTTCGGGGGAACATCCCCCTTCTTGGAGGGGTGTAAATAATAAAACGATAAAACAGCGAGTAAAGCTCCACAAATCCCGTCGTTTGAAGAGTTTTGAGATGGAACAGAATTACAGAAGATTACAGATTTATTTCTTTCACTCACTCACAAACGTCCTCACGTCAAATATGCAGCAAAAGAGAGAGAGAGAGAGAGAGAGGCTGGGCGCCCGGTCCCTCACTCGTCCCCAATTAAACATGTGCCCCACCCTGCACTCCGCTCCAGACTGCAGTAAAAAGGTGGAGGGAATTACAGAGGAGATCAGCTGGAATACAACAAAACCAGCAAAACCAGCAAGCAGAAAATGAAGAAGGAATTTCAGTTTCGAAAATTCATTTAAAAGGAATTAAATGGATTTAAAGAATGATATAAAATCTACGATAAACAATGAATTCTGTTCATATTATCTGTTTGGTGAAAGCGCTTTTTAATCATTTTTACATGATACGCCATTGTTATACCACGTGATTAGTGCACAACTTTCTTAATTTTCTGCTTAAAAAAATTATATATATGAATGTCATTGGAATGATGTGGAAACTGAAGGAACGTGATCGCGGTCGCAGTGAGCGGCGGGACACCAGCGTCCCCTGGCGGACGGGGCGGGCACTGCAACGCACTCCTCTTCACAAACACACCCCGGAGCAAAATACCTTTTTTTATTAAACCTAACAGTCATATTTAATTTCATTCTCAATTATTTGTGTTTTTATATTTATACATCTTTTGAGTGATTTTGTGATTTTGAGAAATAAGTAATTAATGACAGAGGAGTGATAAAGACCATAATAATAAAGAAATTTTCCATAAAACACACACACACACACACACACACACACACACACACGTCGTCTTCAGTAGTCTGATTAAGAGGCAGGTCCAGCCCCTCTTCATCAGGACCCTGGAAAACACAGCAAGCAGCTGAGATCCGGCTACGATCAACCATGAAGCGAAACGATTTCATTTCAATTTTATAAGCACAAGACGCACAGACACACACAGATACCGATAAATACAAGCCGATACAAGCAGAAATCACACCACGTATATCTCTCTCTCACACACACACACACACACACACACACAGTCCTCCTCCAGACCGAGCGCTCAGGCTCCGCCATTATCCCCTCCTCAACCCCAAACACGGCGTTTTAATTTCAGCGCTCTGATTAGCTGATGATTGCCTGACAGCCGCCGCCCAGGTCTCCTGTTCAGCCCCAATCCCAGCCTGCAACTCAATCACGGCCAATTAGCCCGTCCCCAAACACTCACTCTTATTAGCGCACTCATAATCGACTCATTGTGTCCTGATTTGGCAAATAAATCACTCCAGAGGCAGTTCATTTCTCTCTCTCTCTCTCTCTCTCTCTCTCCGGCCCGCTCGCTCCATCATGTCCGCCGGATCGGGCCCGGCTTTTCTCGTTTGGGACTCTGGACTGGAGTCTCCCGGCAAGCCCAGCACCTCGGGGCCCCTCCCCTTGCAGAGAAGAATGAAGAATAATTTAGCGGCGGAGGCGGAGGCGAGGCGGCGCACGGGCGTCCTTGTCCCACAAGGTTAAGAATCCATTCTGTCTGAGGCAAAGAAAGGAGTGAATTAAAATAAATGACGGCCAGATATTTATTGCGAGTTCGTAGACGAAGCTCCGCCGCTCGGCCCGGGTCGCCGAGAGCCCTTCACCACCGCGGCGGCGGCGCCGTGACCCGCTCGCTCTCTTCCTCCGTGTGCACCAGGCCTCAATGTCACATCGCCATTTTCCATGCGCGTGTATTTATTTGTCCGAGTGTGTGTGTGTGTGTGTGTGTGTGTGTGTACTTGCAGACGCTCGGAGGCAGACGGCGATGAGATGCGGAGACGGGGGCCACGGAATGATCTGGTTTGGTCGGGACTAAGAGTATTAGTCACATCTGATGGACAGCCGGAAGTCCACCTTAACCTGCCGGAGATGAATTTCCCGCCCGACCGTCCTTGGGGACATGTGAAGAGGAGCCGGAGAAACGAGGCGTCGTCTCCATGCAGCGCGCCGCGATAAACCCTTCGTTAGCAGCCCATTGATCAGACCGGGCTTTTTGCGGGGGGCTCGCCGGGGCCCCGCAGAAGACGGGCGCCGCTGATAGTGTCCATCCTCATTACAGCCGAGTCCAGGAGGGCTCCAAATGGCGGCCATCTTGAAGATGCTATCGCTGTAACTGTGATTAATTAAATGGTCTTTATTAGAACGCCTTTATCCTGTCATGAACGGTTTGCCACACCCCCAAGGAGACCACACCCCCATTAACAGGTCACCAGCATCACTGATTGGTTGATGAGTATGAAAACGATCTAAATCATTCCCTGGTAATTTCCTTTGTTCCATTCTGTCAGTTCTTATGTAAAGTAAAGTTTTTTGATTCCCTGATCGTCTCTGTTGAACAGCAGATTGGCTGATTTAAGTCCAGCCGTACAGGTATGAAGATCAGATATGGACTACAAAGCGCTGATGGACGTCACTCTGGACAAGAATTGTAAATTGTAAATGTGAGTTAAGTCCCAAAAAGCTTCGTCCTAGAAAATAATGCATTTATTATGCAACCTAAGCAAACTTCACATCTAAGAGAAGAGCATTGTGAAGAACTGAAGTAGCAAAAGGTGCAAGATGAATGGAATCCATCTGCAATTAAAACCTGGATCTGCGCACCGTGGAACGGAACAAGTTAAAGTGCGGCTGCAGTAAACGCCGCGCCGGCTGAGCTGCATTAGCAGTAAAAAAGGCTCAACAGCCCTGTTCACGTTGACAGAGGAATCTGATGCTCCACAGAAAGGACCCTGGTGAAGGGACTCTGGTGAAGGGACCCTGGTGAAGGGACTCTGGTGAAGGGACTCTGGTGAAGGGACCCTGGTGAAGGGACCCTGGTGAAGCGACTCTGGTGAAGGGACTCTGGTGAAGGGACCCTGGTGAAGGGACCCTGGTGAAGCGACTCTGGTGAAGGGACCCTGGTGAAGGGACCCTGGTGAAGCGACTCTGGTGAAGGGACTCTGGTGAAGGGACTCTGGTGAAGGGACCCTGGTGAAGGGACTCTGGTGAAGGGACCGCTGGTGAAGGGACCCTGGTGAAGGGACTCTGGTGAAGGGACTCTGGTGAAGGGACCCTGGTGAAGGGACCCTGGTGAAGCGACTCTGGTGAAGGGACCCTGGTGAAGGGACTCTGGTGAAGGGACCCTGGTGAAGGGACCCTGGTGAAGGGACTCTGGTGAAGGGACCCTGGTGAAGGGACTCTGGTGAAGGGACTCTGGTGAAGGGACCCTGGTGAAGGGACTCTGGTGAAGGGACCCTGGTGAAGGGACCCTGGTGAAGGGACTCTGGTGAAGGGACTCTGGTGAAGGGACCGCTGGTGAAGGGACCCCTAGTGAAGGACCCCCATGGCGGACGGCGCTCGTGCTCAGACACCAAGCAGCTTAGAGGGCGCCACTGTGGAGGTTTGGACCTGCCTTGGAGCGCTTGATGCTTTGTTCTCTCCTCCGCTGAGGCTGGTGCACATTCCAAATCAGTGGTCTCTGCAAACGCGTGAACTTCCAGAACTGGAAAAAAATCTCGACGCATCCAGTCATCTGTCGTAAATAAAAAAGAAAAAGCGCTCCTCTTCGGTGCAGAGGGACTTCAGAGAAGTTGTCCCTTCAACAGTGGCCTCAGAAGATAAGGCAGGCACTTCCAGCCCTGATGCTTCCTAGAACAGAGATTGTCAACGTTCAAATCGTTAAAATACAGAGCACTAGAAACAAGAGTAACTTCATGAACATCTTGAACGACTGCATCCCATCAGCAGTCAGGAAGGTGAAGGTGCAGATGCAGCAGAACGAAACGGTGGAACCGATAACATCGCAACCGAGCTTCAGTGTCAAAACCAAGGTGGATCTGAGCATCGAGGAGATGTTCAGATGAGAAGATCGTAATGGCGGCTTTTGACTAGAATCCTTCAGAATCCCGGTTCTGTAATAGACCATTTCTCCACATGAGGACAACACTTGTCTGTTGGTGAGAAAAGTTTCTAGGAGAACTTTAACATCTACCAAAGGTGGCAGATTCAGGGACGGCTAAAGACGGTCACAGTCAGAAAGCGTGCCGCGCCCAGAAAGACCGCGCTGTGTGAGACTCTGCAGACACCGTGGCCAACGCAGAATTTTCTTCACCTTTGACCTCCTGCGCGTTGAGATGTGTCGATGGGCAACCAGCAGTAACAAGGCACTGAAGGCCCCGAAACCAAGATGGAGGAGAGGCTGATTACGGCAACTTACGGCAACCCTAAAATTGCTCCTGGGGGGACGGTCCCTGTAACTACTCTGGATAAGAGCGTCTGATAAATGCTGTAAATGTAAACATGTAATTGTAGCTCCGCCCACCCATGTGTGCATTCAGTGTGAAAACAGAAATTTTTCAGCGTCACTTTACTCAAAATGTCCTCCCGTCTGGCGCGTCCAACTCATGTCCTGCAGCACGTGCTAAATCACTAAATCAATCGATGCTTCGACTACAGAGACCACGACTCCAAACGTGGCTTCATCAATGAAATTACAACACAATTCTGGATTCGGTCGGTGGGTTATTTGAATCAAAAATTAAAAATCAATATTTGTCAAATTCGTTCAGCCTCCGTGAGCAGCCCGACATAAAAAGCTCTTTCGAAGCGGCGTGATTACGAGGCCGACGCCTCAAAGGCTGCTGACATTATAAAACGCTTGTTTTCCGTTAAGAAAAAGTCACAGTGATAAATGTCCGGGACGACTGTCCTTATAAAATGACGTGGACTTTTTCACACCCCCTTTCTCCGGCGAGTGATGGAGGGGGTGCCACGGCCTCGGGGCCCACCTTGACCCGTCCCTCCGCGGGGCGGCCCCTCACGACCCTCGTCCACACCGCCGCTGAGTTATTATCATAATTCCCCCCCGAGGCGTGGCGGGGGCCTCGGGCCGGCGCGAGTGGCCCCGTGTTCTACAGGATGTTCGGTGTTTTATTGCCTTTAAGTCACCCGCAGGGCCGCCGGCGAGGGCCCGCGGTGATAAGAAAGGCACTCATGTGAAAAATGAAGGGCGCCTTGCGTCCGGCCGGCCGGAGGTGGGGAGAGCAAATAATAAAATACGTGACAAACGCGGGGCCGGACGATATTTCACGTCGGGCGCCCCGCCGGGCTCATAAACAGTCACGTGGACGCCGCACCGCAGCAGCACCCCCACCGCCGGCGCCGGGGTCCCGCTTGTTCTCTAAAAAGCCCCGCGGCGCCCACCAGTGTTCGAAAAGGGGGGAGGAATCACGCGTTGGGCCCGCCGCCCCAACGATGGCCCGCGTCCTTCTACAAAAGCACAATTCCACCGATCAAAAGCAGCATTGATCTGACATTTTAATTCCTCTTAAACTTTAAAAAAGTCACCGTATTAAATAAAAAGGTCTTTTTGTGGAACTTTGATGAAACGGTGATTCATTTCAAAGTCATTTTCAAAGCACGAAAAGTCCTGTCAAACGTGCGTTTCTTTCCCAGCCTGACAAAGGCAACTTTTACACAAATTACCCCGAAATGTACTTCAGTCGCCACTGAAAAGAAGTCTGTAATAATAAGAGGGAGTAAAGCGGAAGTGCAGTGTGGTGCACTCATTCAATTCGCACGTAGATAATGTCACTGGGATAGCATTCTTTCACCTTAGAAATATTGCGAAAATAAGAAATATCATTTCAATGCATGATGCAGAAAAGTTGGTCCATGCATTTATTACATCAAGGTTAGATTACTGCAATGCATTATTGTCTGGATGCTCTAGTAGGTGCATGAGTAAACTCCAGCTAGTACAGAATACTGCAGCCAGAGTTCTAACCAGAACCAGGAAATTTGACCACATCACCCCAGTCTTACAATCACTGCACTGGTTACCCATCAAATTTAGGATTGACTACAAAATCCTACTTTTAACCTATAAAGCTCTAAATGGTCTCGCCCCACAGTACCTGAGTGAACTTTTGGTTCTTTACGACCCGCCACGCCCCCTTCGATCAATGGGTGCGGGGTCACTACTGGTACCGAAAGTGCAGAAGGTCACAGCTGGGAGCAGATCCTCCAACCCTACAACTGTACAACTGTCCCCAACCCTGCACTGACCAAAGATTTTCGTAGAAGATGATGCATGCTGGTTGTCTGTATGTAAAGTGAAGTGATTGTCATTGTGATGCACAGCACATGGTGACACGGTGAAACGTGTCCTCTGTACTTAACCATCACCCTTGGTTAGCAGTGTGCGGCCATGACAGGCGCCCGGTGAGCAGTGTGTGGGGACGGGACCTTCATCAGGGGGACCTCAGTGGCACCTTGGCGGTTGGGGATTCGGACCGGCAACCTTCTGATTACGGGGCCGCTTCCTTAACTGCCAGGCCACCGCTGTCCTGTAGTTCAGGAGGAACTAATTACCCACCCAGCACGTCCAGGAGATGACCTGTAGACCCACCCTGCCTCCCACCTCCTTCTCTTCCATTTTCCTCTGTTCTCTACACTCACAATACCCCTTGTAGATGAAACGTGACCACGCCCAGCACCGCCACCTGATTTAATCCAAGCGATGTGATGGGTGGCCCAGTGAACATGACGTTAGTGAACGTGTGTAACGTGACCCGTTCCTCCGCTGATGCTCCTGGTCGGCCTGAACTCCCGAACCGAGGCCCGGGCTGCTCGGGCCAGGACCGGCCGGCTCTGAGCAGTTCCTTAATAACATCCTGCGGGCCGCACACTGGACCACATCTGTCCGCACCCCTCACTCTCGCTCGACCCCGATACCAGACCCGGGGCTATCGCCACATCTTCGCATTCTCCTAACACTCTAATTAGCCCCCGGCATATTACTTTAAGGCCGTACGGAAGGCCGATATTGAGAGCAGATAAGACGTATGGGTGTCTTTCAGCACCCAGATATATTAGACCGGCCCTGGAAGCCTATTATCAGTGTTCCGTCGGCCAGTCGAACGCCGGCCTGCGTTCGGGTCCGTTAAGAAGTTGGTTGTCCGGCCCTCCCGCTTCCCTCCGCACCAGCCAAAAGCCCTTTTTATTAAAAGCGTATTACTTCCACCCGCTGAACACCAAATGAAAAGTCGTTTCCACGCCGAGGGAGCGGAGTCGTGCGAGTGGGCTGTCGCAGAACCGTCCGGAACATTCCGGCTCCCACCGCCACATGATTTACGCAGGACCCTTTCGTATGGAACATGTGAAACATGGAATTGTAAAATGTTTATGTAAAATGTGGAAATTTTACAGCTCATTGATCATGATCAGGATGATCATGCTTGTGTTAGAAGATAAAAGTGGATAGAAGTAGAGGTAATAGCAGCAAAAAATAAATATGTATATGCACATGAAAGTGAAGTGATTGTCACTGTGTGATACACAGCAGCACAGCACACGGTGCACACAGTGCAATTTTTTTTTTTATATCTACAAATGTTCAATTGAAATCTTATATAACTCATTCCTTTGTACTTTCTATACGAAATTATCTGTAATAGTCGAATGCAATATAACAAATATCACGTGTCATTGGCTGCCACTTTGCTGCTCTCATATCAATATTAGGATGAATTATTGACATGGACTTCTGTATCATGTCACATATCATCTTTCTTCTGTGTTATTCTCCATCCGTTCTGCTCCTGCTCCAACCACCACAGAACAATATTCATTTTTATTCACGTTTCGCTGTGTTCACGTGTATATTTGACGTGAACGTGACTCGTTTTCAGCGCCAGACAGCGCCATCTAGAGGTGCTTTCTTATATGAAGCTGAACATTATCAAGGGTTCATAAATCAGATCAGGTGTCGTTGCTGTTTTTTTTGTTGTTTTTATCAGAACTGGAGGAGAGAAATAAAAGGTGAACTCTGATACGATCAGAGGAAGAGAGACCCGGAGCGAAATCGGGGGAGGGGCCAACATGGAGGCGGAAAAGAGAGAAGCGGAGAGGTCACTTTGAGGAGCTGGACACGGTCCCTCTCCCCTCCTCTAATCCCCACTAAGACTCGCCGGAGCTGGGGCCAGCCGTCTGAGGAGGGTCAGTTACCCACGATCACAGGGCCCTAATCTGAGCGGGCTGCCTCCCCGCGCACACACACACACACACACACACACACACACACACAGAGCGCGGCGGCCCGGTGCCAGCAGAGGAGTGGCGGGCACTGCCATCCCTGAGAGAGACAGCTAGAGGTTGTCTGTACATGGATGGGCACTTCACAGCTCGGCAGGGGAGGGAGGAAGGGGCATCGCGGCAGCTGCTCAAGGCATATGGGCAGAATTCATTAAGGTTCGCTAAATAAGCCAATATGGGCAGGAAGCGAGCGAGAATTTTCAGGGGAAAGACAGACAGAGAGATCGAGAGAGAGAGAGAGAGAGAGAGAGAGAGAAGTGACGCCTCACAATGCATTCTTCAAAACTGCAACTCGAGTTTAATGAATTTGAGCATCAGAAATATGTTCTAAATCAACATTAGGTTTCCGTGAAGGTATTTAATTTGACAAGTCAAGTCGTCAGGGAGCATTCTGGTTCCAGCGCAGGAGTCACCACATCTCAACACTTTACACTTTATTACCACGGTGCTTACTTCTGGCTCACCTGGTCCTGTTTTACGTGATAGTTTTCTTCATTCTTATCACTTTGATGGGTTCTAGTCATTTTTTGTGTGTGTGGTTCTGGTCTAACGTGTTTCTATTTGATTCTGTGTACTTGATCATCCATTTATTTCTTCCATATTGGATTAAATTAAACGAGGGACGTGTTTCGATAGACGTGGGGCTTCATCTACTGGAGATTAATGTCACAATTCCCATAATTACACATTCATTTGACATCAGCCGCCTGTTCGGGCGTTCGTCGGTATTGATGGAAAAAGTGGCGCAGCCCCCGGGCGCCCCTGCCCCGCTCCCCTGGCCCGCCGAGATCCGAAGGAGCCAGGTTCTCGTGTCCAGCGACGATTTAATTATGTTAATCCTTCTAATGTCAATAGAAACTTGGCTCAATGCAATTTGAGATAATTGTGCAGAAAGGAAGACCTCCGTTTCAGATAAAGTCAATGACGTGGTCAATAATGATAAGGTTGCGCTGCCGTGACGAACAAAGTTCATTTTCACCTAATCAACTGGATTTTAGCTTACCTGATCATTAACCTTGGAATTCTCTCTTCCGCTCCTCAACTTTGCCGAAGTTTTCCCAGGTTAATTACTTTATATCGAAGGAAACGTCTTGAGTGGTCGAGCCGCTCTTCTTTTGAGGTGGGAAGAAGTTACTTCCTAGACAAGATACCAGAGATCCCTATTGCGGGGGGGTTTAATGGGGCAACGCTGAACAAAAAGTTGTTTTGTCACTGGGGGGCGCGACATAATTTACAAAAATGACAGCATTCATGTCGTCTGAATCTACAGAATTAACAAGAAGTGGCTGCTAGTTGCTGGTTACCTGTATATCGGTG
Organism: Denticeps clupeoides; assembly: GCF_900700375.1. NCBI lineage: Eukaryota > Metazoa > Chordata > Actinopteri > Clupeiformes > Denticipitidae > Denticeps > Denticeps clupeoides. Next base: position 2,531,795 of record NC_041707.1, read on the forward strand.
AGGAGGAACTAACTACCCAGCCAGCACTTTTTGTTGGTGTATTTATTTCTGAAATAGAAAAGATGAACTTTAATGATGTTTTATTAAACAAGGTTTTAAAAGGGGAGGAGCCTGTAGACATGACTGACAGCAGCACGCCTCCTACTTCCTCATTCTAGAGGATTTAAATATGCGACACACCCAGGTGTAGCGCAGCACCCATCTCCACCCTTTTTCTTCTGTATTACTCGGTTCTTCACATTCCTAATACCCCTTGTACACAAACGTGACCACGCCCACCACCAACAGGCGGGTTATCAGGCGCTTTAATTACAGTAAACGTGACCACGCCCACTACCAACACCAACATGCAGGTTATCAGGCGCTTTAACTCCAGCAAATGTGACCACACCCACTACCAACACCAACATGCAGGTTATCAGGCACTTTAACTCCAGTTAACGTGACCACGCCCACTACCAACACCAACATGCAGGTTATCAGGCGCTTTATTTCCTAGTGAACGTGACCACGCCCACTACCAACACCAACATGCAGGTTATCAGGCACTTTAACTCCAGTTAACGTGACCACGCCCACTACCAACACCAACATGCAGGTTATCAGGCGCTTTATTTCCTAGTGAACGTGACCACGCCCACTACCAACACCAACATGCAGGTTATCAGGCGCTTTAATTCCAGCGAACGTGACCACGCCCACTACCAACACCAACATGCAGGTTATCAGGCGCTTTAACTCCAGCAAACGTGACCACACCCACTACCAACACCAACATGCAGGTTATCAGGCGCTTTAATTCCAGTTAACGTGACCACGCCCACTACCAACACCAACATGCAGGTTATCAGGCACTTTAATTCCTAGTGAATGTGACCACGCCCACTACCAACACCAACATGCAGGTTATCAGGCGCTTTAACTACAGCAAACGTGACCACGCCCACTACCAACACCAACATGCAGGTTATCAGGCGCTTTAATTCCAGTTAACGTGACCACGCCCACTACCAACATCAACATGCAGGTTATCAGGCACTTTAATTCCTAGTGAATGTGACCACGCCCACTACCAACACCAACATGCAGGTTATCAGGCACTTTAACTCCAGTTAACGTGACCACGCCCACTACCAACACCAACATGCAGGTTATCAGGCGCTTTAATTCCAGCGAACGTGACCACGCCCACTACCAACACCAACATGCAGGTTATCAGGCGCTTTAATTCCAGTTAACGTGACCACGCCCACTACCAACATCAACATGCAGGTTATCAGGCACTTTAATTCCTAGTGAATGTGACCACGCCCACTACCAACACCAACATGCAGGTTATCAGGCACTTTAACTCCAGTTAACGTGACCACGCCCACTACCAACGACAATATGCAGGTTATCAGGCGCTTTAATTCCAGCGAACGTGACCACGCCCACTACCAACACCAACATGCAGGTTATCAGGCGCTTTAATTCCAGTTAACGTGACCACGCCCACTACCAACACCAACATGCAGGTTATCAGGCGCTTTAATTCCAGCGAACGTGACCACGCCCACTACCAACACCAACATGCAGGTTATCAGGCGCTTTAATTCCAGCCTTCTGATGGGTAAATATGAGATGACAAGCTACATCTTATTTAATCTGCCTCTTGCCTCACAAAATGTGAAAAATATGCACTAAACAAAATAAACTGTCAGCATTAAAATCTTTATTTATAAAACGTTAAATTACACATCACAGCATAACCAACCAATCATTCAATATGAACAGTAACACGAGGGACGTTCTGTGGAAGCAGATGTGAAGTCTGTAGAAAGTTCTCCGCTGTTAGGCCACAGGAAGAGAAGCCGGATCCTCTGTCTCTCCTTGATCCCATTCCGTCTGCAGTTCGGAGGACACCTCTGTAAATAGATGATCCCAGTCCCAGCCTACGTCCTCCTGGACGGGCCCAGCGAGAAGCAGCAGAGAGGACAGCAAAAATCAGATGGTCAGGAACACAAGAACGAACGATAGTGTGGATGATAAAGTTAAAGAGCCAGAAAGTACCGGGGGGGGGGGGGCTTAATCTGCGCGTCATAAATCTTAATTACCTCTGAGACACAGTAGTGACCCCCTGCCCCCCCCCCCCAGGCGCCCCAGAAACAGCTTGCCGGCCCGAGAGAGGTGGCGGAGGCGGCTATATTTAAAACCATCTCTCACCTCGCGCACCTCCTGCTCCGGAGATAACACCTTAGTGAGGAGCTTCAGGTCAATCTCCCCGTCCTGTGGAAGAAACGCGCGCCGTACATTATATCCGCAGCGGGTGATTTATTTCCGCTGGGGTCACTTTACAGAGTCAACGGTAAAGCAAGCTGGAGCCCGGGAACCTCCCAGTCGGGGTCTTACCAGGGTCTGGAACGCGGAGTACTTCATCAGATCGTTGTCCAGGTCTCGGTAGGTCATGACTCGGTTTACCTGGATGCTGGAAACCAGAGCGGAACCGTTACAGGCGGGAAATTACGTAGCATGGAGTCACATTCCACGTCTACATTCACGCCAGAGCGCCTTATTTATCCAGAGCGCCTTACAGTCAGTAGTTACAGGGACAGTCCCCCCCTGGAGACACTCAGGGTTAAGTGTCCTGCTCAGGGACACGATGGTAGTAAGTGGGGTTCGAACCTGCGACTCTGTGCCTTTCTGGTTTTTAGGCGAGCGTCTTACCCACTGCCACCAAACTCATTTCACGGTCTCAGAAGGTTCTTTTTAAAAGTGAAGTGATTGTCACATGTGATACACAGCAGTGCAGCACACGGTGCACACAGTGAAATGTGTCCTCTGCATTTAACCCATCACCCTTGGTGAGCAGTGGGCAGCCATGACAGGCGCCCGGGGAGCAGTGTGTGGGGACGGTGCTTTGCTCAGTGGCACCTTGGCGGATCGGGATTCGAACCGGCAACCTTCTGATTTGGGGCCGCTTCCTTAACCGCTAGGCCACCGCTGTCCCTTTTAGGTCCCTTTTAGGTCCCACATAGTATAGATTCTGCCAGAATCTGGATAATAAAGTGCTCGTGGGGCAGTGGTGGCCTAGCGGTTGCCGGTTCGAGTCCCAATCCGCCAAGGTACCACCGAGGTCCCCGTTATGAAGTTACCGTCCCCACACACTACTCCCCTGGCGCCTGTCATGGCTGCCCACTGCTCGCCAAGGGTGACTGTTAAACACAGAGGACACGTTTCACCGTGTCACCATGTGCTGCGCTGCAGTGTTTCACGATGACGATCACGTCGCTTTCATGCCACAGAAAGCTGGAAACCCAGCTGCTGATGGGTAGTTTGAGAATTAAAAAGGGGGAAGGGTGGGCGCGGCCTGGCGGCGCATGTCAGTCCTACTTACCGCACATTACATGCTACATTGCCCCTGCAATGAGTTCGTGGTGGATATCATCTTGGACTAATATGCTGTACCTCTGTCCCCGACCCCGCTACCGTGTTTCAGGGGGTCATGGGAAAGAGGGGGGTCAGGTGGACTCCCGTAAATCAGTGGTATGTGCCCCGGATCGGGGTCTCACGTGGGTTCCTCGCCCACGGCCACGAGGAACCGTGCGAAGGAATCTTACCAGCGTGGGGTTTCGGAGGATTTACCTTGGAGGAGCTGCCACCTGCATGGTGAGGTCCTCCTCCTGCACCTCCTCCAGGTCTGGAATCACTGGAATGTCTGAAGCCAAAGAAAAGGCCCATCAAAGCGTGGAAACTGAGGGATCTGACACGAGTTCACTACGCTTCCCACGGCCTGACAGATGCGCTCTGTCTTCTTTTGTTGTTTGTTGTTTGCTTAATGCCATATGCAAATTTGCATCCGATTCCCACCGTCCTTCGCTCCCTCCCTCCCTCCCTCCCTCCCTCTCTTCTCCTCTCCTCTCCTCTCCTTCTCCCCCTCCGTGTCTTCAACATCCTCCTCCGAGCTGCCCCCTGTCACAGTGGCCAGGCGGGTATGAATATTCAGCGGGCGAAGTGGCATCTCTGTCCTGCTGAGAGCGAGAGGCTCTGGCCAGGGGCTCCCCGGAAAGCCACCGACACCTCCCCTTCCCCTCCCGCCCCCCGGCGTTCGGGGCGCTGTCAGCCGCCGGCCACCCCTCAGGACCCCGTGCGGCCGGCGCGCCGACCCGCGTGTCCACCCTGCCACTCGCGGCGGCCGCGGGCCGGGCTCCAGGAGCGCGCGCCTGCCTGCGGGCCCATCTGTGTGGGGTCGGAAGTCACGGCGCGCCCTGGCAGGAGCCGCGGCGGCGCGAGCCGCCTGCCCGCCGCTCAAAACAGTGGGAACCGCCTTTAATTGGCAAATCGCAACAGGGCGGAGTGCGGCGCCGCTCCCAAAGAAGGACGACTTGAACTTTCGCAGAAACGTTCTTCTCTCCCGCTCTCACTTGAAAAAATATCCACATTTTCTGCACAAGTGCAATAATTGGGCAAAAGATCCTTTTATTCTAGTAATGAAACTTCCCATCTGTATTTATAGGCATTTTTTCTACAGCCGGTACTTGGTTGGGCCTGAAGATGAACATTAAAAGTTGTCCTTTTTGAATGTAACTACCTGATTACGAAGTTGGTCTCCGTGTGGGTCTGCCGGTGGTTTCGGCTGCTACAGCGTCCCACCGCGACGGTGCACTCTACTCGTCCGCCGTACAGAACCCCAAACGTTCATTTGCATAAAGGGTTCGTCGCAGGATGTCCTTCTTTTCATGAAGCGGTGATACGAAGTGCGAGTTTCTGTTCTCTGAGCCCCTCCGTCTACTTCTGCGTTCGTTTATATATCGCGTTGTAGCACAAACATGAAAAACACCTTTTAATCCTTCATATTTCAAAAAAAAATTTACTTCTTTCACTATATACACACACACACACACACACACACACACACAGTGTAAGGACAGTATGTAAACACACACATTTTTATACATATATATGTGTGTGTGTGTGTATATATATATATATATATATATAAAGTCAAGAGCAGGTGTCGCCACTTCTCCCCCACCCCTCATCAAATCATAAAAAAAATGAAACAAGCCACTGATAACTCATTCTCCTCTCGAGTTTTTTTTTAATTAAAGCGAATTAAAAATGCCACACTAGTTTAGCCGCTGACAAGATTCATCTGTGTTTCCAACAGCCAAATAAATGCGGGCGCGCGGCGCGCTGCTTCATATTCATGAGGCCCCTGGCGTGACACTGTGTCCTCGCGCTTCCAAAGCGGCTCATTCAGCACATTCCCGTCCTCTCCGGACCCCTAATCAAATTTAACGGTCTTAGTGCAATGACATCAAAAAAAAAAGAAAAAGGGGGCCTCGCGTGGCACCCCGCTTCGAACACCACCCCCCACCACCACCACCACCAACGGTCCCATAACTCCCCGCCAATTAACGCCGCCACGCCACGCCGGAACCGGGCCGAGTGGAGGTGAAGCCAGGACTGAGTGAGGGGGCGGGGTCGGGCCCCCCGCTCCGTGTCATCGGCGATCTGAGGGCCAAATGGCCCCGACCGGCCGCATCCCAGCAGCGAAGGGCTGTCTCTGTCTGTCCGGGTCCGGTAAAAAAGGCCGGCTAATTAATAACTGCATAGCATTTCCAGCATTTATCAGACGCCCTTATCCAGAGCGACTTAGTCATTAGTTACAGGGACAGTCCCCCCCCTGGAGACACTCAGGGTTAAGTGTCTTGCTCAGGGACACGATGGTAGTAAGTGGGATTTGAACCTGGGTCTTCTGGTTCATAGGCGAGTGTGTTACCCACTAGGCTACTACCATCCATTTAATACAATAACAGAGCACCAGGGCTATAGTATGAACATTAGTAATTATGCACAAATATATACAACACATCCTGTATACATGCTGAATATATTTGTTCATAAATGCCCTTTTCTTGGGGAACTGAGTTGCTTGGGTCACCAGATAACAGGTCACAGAGGAGGTCACGCTGCTCCACTCACCTCCTTCATCATCGGACTCCTGTGGCGTCTGCGGCCTCAGACGCTGGCTGCACACAGAAAAATGAAATATGGGAATCGATCGAATTAAAGCCGAGGATGATACAAACGTGTAGAGTCCGGACTGTGTACGTCCAACCAAACGCACGTACGCCGTACATAAAGTGTAGGGACACGCGGGAACTCTGAGGAATTTTAAAGAGCTGCCGCCGTATTTTAATCAGAATAAGTGATTGTTCTTGGAAGGTGAGGATTAGTTGCAAACCAAGGACAATTTGAGGGCAACCTGGGTAATTTCCCCTCTCGGCGAGACGTGCGAACAAACAAACAGCTGAAATCGTCGTCTCGCTTTAATCAAGGCGCCGCGGCGGAGTCGGGGAGGAAACTTACTCCTCCTCTTCTTCTGCTGCGGCGGCGGCTTGTCGTCTCCCGGACCTGCGGGGCAGAAGACAACTTTCTCACCACGTAACAAACGAGTCCCGTCCATTATTTAACAGACCTGAGGAATGATCTTCAGCAGGCATCACTTGTTTGGACTTTATTCACATTCATTTTTACCGTCAGCGAAGCACTTAAGCCTGAAATGAAATGAAATAAATCCATCTGGACGACCCCGAGGTCTCTCCTTGTCGTGTAGCGCCCCCCTCAGGACAGATTTATGAGCTTCTTACGGAACGACGGAGAAGGAAGCCGCGCTGGAATTTTTTTAAATAGCGCTATTTCACCAGCGTACAGAGTCTGTGATACTGAACGCGTCCTTGGCGCGTCCTGCCCCGTCCCCCGTCCCCGTCCCTTCAAACACATTACAGGTCCCCTTGATTAAGACTCATGTAGGGTGAAGCAATAGACATGGTAAAACTGTCGAGAAAAAGTTGTTAGGGATAAAATATATTGTGACAACCTGGCTTCAGAGGTTCATCAATAAACTGACAGATCATTTAGTGTCAATTAGGAGTGATAGATCGGCAAATCCCGGGATTTCTGCACTGGGATTAGCGGGAGGAGGGCGAGCGGTGATTGAGCACGGGGGGTGACATTGAGCGGGCCGGAGGGGAGGGGAGGCGAGAGGAGAAAAGTCCTCTCCTGCTCCGGTGGGGGCCATTACTTACTTTGTTCCAGAGAGCAGGATCAATGCGTCCAGAAGCCCTTTAACACCTCGGCCCCGGCGCCCTCTCTCCCTCGCGTCTCCGCCCGTTTTTTCCCCTCCGGGAATCAAGACGGGTTGCGCGCGTGCAGGGAATCGACGCGCTGACCTTCCCGGAGAGGGATGTGTCGAGGTTACGGCCGGAGGCCCGGCGTGTGCAGGCCTCGCCGAGCGGCCTGGGCCACGTGGAACAACAGGGGCGCGCAGGTTCGCGTTGGCCCGTACGAGAGAGGAGTTCCAGACGCTGGACGTTTGGTAAAAGAATCGGCCGCGTATTTAATCACGCGGGTTAATGAGGCTCGGGGACACCGAGATTGGCATTCGCCTTGTTTTTCCCTTCATACGGCATGAGTGGCACTTCCAAAGAGGCAGAAACAGCGCCGCCTGCTGGCAAGTCCCTCTCTCGGTATCTACAGTCATTGCTTTAGATCCAACGGGCTGTTCGAAATCATGTAGCGCATAAATATGCAGGAGTGGAGTATATAAATGGACACAGTAATGTCAACACATTATTAAAAATGACACAGAGAGCAGAATTCTAATATTAAAATACAAATGAATTTGAATTTTTGCCCTTTACGGTTACAGTTTCGACGTCGCTGCAGCTGAACATTTGACCGTCCCGACCTTGGCTGTGGTAGGAAAAGTGAGCAAACCTGGCCGACAATCAATTCGATTCCTAACAGGAACCAGTCGATATCACACGCGCCCCGTTCTGTGTGTTTATGAGACGAGTTTAGGAAGAAAGAAAAACTCACTTCGCAGAACCTGCGCCGCTGGTGTCTTCCGCCCAGCCTCCCTGGCGACGAGGTGGCTTAGGTGGAGGTCCCTGAGGAAGATGAGAGAGGAGATGATGGACACGTAGCACACACACATACACACACAGATGTCTCACCATGCTGATTTCGTGGTTTATGTATTAGTGATGTGAAGTGTATTAGTACTTTTATTGTTTTATGGTTTATTATGACTTGTATTTGTTCTTAGCTTCAATTTTATGTACATGGTACAAATGTTACAAATGGGGTTACAAATGGGGCAGCGGTGGCCTAGCGGTTAAGGAAGCGAACCCGTAATCAGAAGGTTGCCGGTTCGAATCCCGATCTGCCAAGGTGCCACTGAGGTCCCCCTGATGAAGGTCCCGTCCCCACACACTGCTCCCCGGACGCCTGTCATGGCTGCCCACTGCTCACCAAGGGTGAAGGTTAAATGCAGAGGACACATTTCACCGTGTGCTGTGCTGCTGTGTATCACAATGACAATCACTTCACTTCATCACTTTTATTTAAAAGAGGATGAATTAGAGATGGTGGAAATAAGTTCAGGCCTAATCCCTGGTTTGCAATGGAAAAGAGTGGACGTCTCCACCTCATTAAAACCTCTGGATAATGTGGAAAGGGTCTGGATGGAGGAGAAAGTTTCCAGCGTTAAAAAGTAATGTCTTTCCAGGGACTCCCTTTATTCCAGATTATTCCTCTGACCTCGGTTCAAGAGCGTGGGAACCGCTGGAGAAGCCCGGCTGCCTTCAAAAAATACCCCCTCTCTCTCCCGCTCAATCTTTGATTCTGAATATAGTTGTGAAAATAGTCAAACCGGCCCTGAGAGCGGCAGGAACGCGACCCGGCGATCGGAATTCCTCTGAGTGCACGCCGGGTGGCCGGGCGTCAAATGGATTTTTCTCATTACCAAATTGGGCCTGCAGAAGGACGCCGGGACCCTGCAGGAATTCCTTCTCTTTCACACAGAAAGAGGAAACGGTCTGTGGGCCTGGGATCCATCACTGCCCGGACGCCGGAGTAACGCCACACGGCTCGGGCCGAACGAGGAATTTCGTGCAACTCGAGAAAAAAACGGGACTGCCACAAGAACAAGGGAGACGTACCGATAGGCCACGGCTGCTCGGGGGGACAAGCAGCTAACAATTCAACATACATACTCCGCAAAGTCCAAAAAATTTTCAGTTTCATGACCTCGGCTTTCCACATTTGCCTGCATTCGAATCCAAGAAGGCCGAGGACAGAGAGTTCATACCTGGCGGGTTGGCCGACATGCTAAAAGCTATTCATGCCTCAGCCCAGACCCTTCTTGACCATATATGAGCTTCCCATCCTGGATGGAGGAAATATTCAGGTCATCTTGTGACTTCAGAATGGGTTTAAAGGCCGGTGGTGGTTATATGAAACTCATGAAGTCATTGGGAAAAGTGATACGGATCTAAATTCCTATCCGCGAGGACCTAGCCATTACCATACCGCAGGCTTCGGTTGAAACAGCTTCTTTAAGATGTGACCGACTGAGTGTGTATTTTAGGGGGGCAGGAACGAAAGAGAAACATGACGGGTTGACAGACTATCCGCACAACAAATAAACAGGCCAAGTCACACGACACCCTGGAAAAATGTATTTTATGTGGAAGGCGGGTCAGAGAGGGCGCGAGAATCCCGGTCGAACTCCAGGGAGGTTGGCCTAATTTGGGAAGGTTACAGGAAAAAAAAGGCATTACTAGAATTCCATGTTAGAGAAATTTGGCCCCCCCAGTCCTGGGGACAAGTCAGACCCCAGATGCCCCAGATGCCAATGCTTTGGTGTAAGGCATCTAAAAATGCCATCTGTTTCATGTAAAATGCAGCGCTGATGTTCCACAAACAAAGATCATGGATTCTACTGCGGTTTTACCTCGGTGCTCCTGCTCCAACTGGAACCTTGAGGGGGGGGTGGAGTCAATCAATATCTATCAATATCTGAGAAGAGCTGAGGGCCTAAAACCTCTCCAGGGAGTGCAAAGAGCATTCGTGACTCTAACAGGGGGCTCAGCAGAATGGACAGACCAGAATAAGAGCTTTTATTCAACACCTCGAGGCCACATGATTCTGACCAGGAGGGCGGGCCCTGTGGTGGGCGTGGTCTGTGGTGGAAGGGCCATGAACAATACTGATCGCCCAATGTACAGTGTGGTGACTGAGCTGTAAAGCACCTTCAATCACACACTCTGCAGAGAATCCTTCCTTCCCACTGCAATCAGATTCTATAAGGGGTTTTGGCCTGGCTGGTTAAGGAAATGGACCAGTTTGAGGTCCCCTTGATGAAGGTTCCGTCCCCACACACTGGTCCCCGGGCGCCCGTCACGGTGCCCACTGCTCACCAAGGGTGATGGTTAAATACAGAGGACATGTTTCACTGCGTCACCATGTCCTGTGCTGCAGTTTTCACAATGACTTTATTACATTTTTTCAGTTTTTCATTAAAATGATATTGAGCGCTCTAATTTTTAGCTTAATCGCCAGTGCGATTCTTGGTACTTTCTACTGCATTGCTCTTGTTTTAGGAATTTGGGCCTAAAATCTTGAAACACTCCATTTTAATGATAATACCTCACTCAAACAATACAAAACTATGAATGGTTGTCTAATTAGTATTTAATGTGAAAAAGACACTTAACCCCTGTAATGATCCATAAGGACTGAGTGCTGGACTCAGATATTTGACCCGACCATGAAAAACTATGAACATTCTATGCAACTCTTTACATTTATGGCGTTTATCAGACACCCTTATCCAGAGTCCGGGTCTGAGTCCGGGTCTGGTCAGATTATGAGATACTGCTAAAATATTATTTACTGACTGTTCTTCATGGTTATATTACAAAGAGCCAACTTCACCCTTTACAAAGAACACTCAAGCATGTGAAAATCAGGATGATGAAATACGACTTTTTGAAAGCCTATTCACTACCAAACAAACAAAAAAAAGACAGAAAAATACCATTCAAAGTGAAATAAACCAGAACTTATGAAATAATACAGCTTGTGAATATTTTGGGGAGATCAGAAAGAATTACATGACTGGCCTTTAAATTGCCAAAGCACCAAACAGCCGTGATGACAACTACTACAAAATACTGTTCAGCACAGCAACCCTCTACACAACACTACACACCAGAACAACTTTATACCATTTCAGTAATTTACAGGTAAGAGACTCTTCAGAAGTAGCTGCAGCAATTACAGTTTATGGTATAAAGTTACTCAGAAACGGATTTAATAAAATAAAATAAAAAAAAAAACATGCTTCGGTGACAATACCTCTTCCTCCTCCTACTGTGCAGAATTGTTAGATCATTTTGGGGCAAATTGTGGAGGTAAAGGGTTAACAGAGCATACAAAGATTCATTTTTAATACTAAACTGTAAAAATTTAAAGGCAGCGTTAACGTCACCTCTCCTGCTGAAGCAGAGGAAGAAGATTTCCGCTGGCGTGATTCATCCGAAGAGACATCTGCATCATGTCGAGCTCTTCGTCCGGACCTCACAACCTAAACACACACAACAGCCAGAAAATATCAATACAGCAATACATTGCAATATTTTACATTATAGTATTGTATGAATACAGGGACACCGGATGGGAATTTAAATTATGCTTGGCATTTCACGCAGAATGAAATTAGCAAAACATGATAGATCGAATCAAACAAACATTTACATTTACATTTACGGCATTTACCAGACGCCCTTATCCAGAGCGACTTACAGTCAGTAGTGACAGGGACAGTCCTCCCCTGGAGACACTCAGGGTTAAGTGTCTTGCTCAGGGACACAATGCTAGTAAGTGGGGTTTGAACCCGGGACTTCTGGTTCACAGGCAAGTGTGTTACCCACTAGGCTACTACCACCCTGTAACCTCAAACCATCAACCTCGCCTCACGTTTAAAAAAACGACAGAATTAAACTCCCATCCACCTCACCTCGCGTTTAAAAAAAAGACAGAATCAAACAAACTCCCATCATCCTCACCCCACATTTTAAAAATGACGGAATCAAACAAATACCCATCCACCTCACCTCACGTTTAAAAAAACGACAGAATTAAACTCCCATCCACCTCACCTCGTGTTTAAAAAATGACAGAATCAAACAAATTCCCATCTACCTCACCTCACGTTTAAAAAAACGACAGAATTAAACTCCCATCCACCTCACCTCGCGTTTAAAATAAACGACAGAATCAAACAAACCTCAAACCATCCACCTCACCTCACGTATTAAAAAAACTACGGAATCTCTCTTGCTGGGAACGTTCTTTAGAATAAGCAGCTTTTTCGAACCCAGCAGCACGGCCAGGTACAGTGTGAGAAACAAAAGTTGCTGAACTTGCTTCAACACAAAATAATCGCTTATTCTGTATCGCCGTTTAATTACAAATAACACATGCAAAAAATATTTGAATTGATTAACATCATATTGACTCTTTATTTTTTATTTAATATTTATTTGCATAGTGTTTACTGATGATAACGCACATCTGCACACACATGCACTTTATTTTTTATATGTGTACATTTCAGATCAGACCTCTACAATCAAAGTAAAGTAAAGTGATACACAGCAGCACAGCACACGGTGCACACAGTGAAATTTATCCTCTGCATTTAACCATCACCCTGAGTGAGCAGCCATGACAGGCGCCCGGGGAGCAGCGTGTGGGGACGGTGTTTTGCTCAGTGTTCATCTCTCTCTCTCTCACACACACACACACACACACACACACACACACACACACACACACACACACACACACGCGCGCGCACACACACACACACACACTTCCGATTAACAATACGCAGGTAAACGCCTGCCGTGGCGATATATTTAACCCGCACTTTAGGCTGAATGAGGATGGATTAAAATGTGTTTTCATGAACTCGCAATCCTTCCCAGCATCTGGAGTAAAACGGGATACCAGAACACGACCGCACTGCATATTTTCTGCTTTTAAACGTGCACGTAGCGTTATTTTTAAACTAGTTATCTAGGTGACGTTTTTTTTTTCTTGAACAAGTGGCCTAATAACTCGTAGTTCGGAGAAAACTCACGCTTTTCGACACCCCGCCGTCCCCCAGAGCCAGACTGTCCTCCATGTTGCCCGTCAGCTCCACTTCCTGGAGACCGGGGAGCGTCACACGGCAACCGTGGCCATGGTAACCGCGGCCACGGTCACGTGACGCAGCAACGCCCTCCCGTCGTTTGTTTTACGTTTTCATGATGCTTTTTGTGTACGAGATGAACGGGTGCACATTATTTATTGGGGTTTATGTTTTTTTTTGGTATGACATGGGTACATCATAGTGAAATCTTATAATACAATAAAAAACAACGAAACCCTAAAGATAAAGATACATACAAAATCATCAGCAAATTGTGAATGAAAGAATGCGATGAGAAGAGACTAAATGTAAATAACAAAAACTAATATTACTAAATGTTCCATAGTTTTGTGACTAAGAAGTTTTTTAAACCTGTTTATTAATCAAGTGCATGTCATAATCAGATATATAAACCTTTCCTTTAACTAGTCATCATAGCTAGTCAACTAGAATCTGTTTTGTTAATTGGTCTGTTTTGTTACTGGACATCATGCTCATAATCTTCATAATGCTCATACTTTTTTTTTACTTTTATGGGCTTATTGTACAATATTTCCATGCTCATATTTACTGGGATGCTTGACCCAACGGAGAATGGTTTGTGTTATATTTTGGATTTGAAGGACTTTTGCAATGAATTAAAACGATCGCTACGCCACATTTACGGAGACTCCAGCAGTCTCTGGCCGCTGGCCTATTTAAAGACTCTTTTCCCCTGGACACCCACTTTTACTCCCCCCTGCACTCTGGAAGACGCCGCATGGCGAAACATTCGTTCTGTGCATTTTTTATATTGCATGCAGGTCTTGACTAGTTATTTTATTTTACGTCTTTATTTATTATGCTGCCAACGTATTTTTCATTGTTCCTTTAAGAGTGGCAGTGAAAACTATTCTATTCTTTTTTATAATTATTCTATTCTATTCTCTTCTGTTATACATGTCTGATGGTGCCCGGTGGATTGACCACCAGGTGGCGCGCCACGACCGGCGCTGGGCGCTGTTCCTGCCCCCGTGGCGTCGCTTGATGAATGAAGTCTGAACCCCGCCCCCGCGCCACGTAACCCCGCCCCTGCGCCGCATAACCCCGCCCTGTCCCGCGTAACCCCGCCCCCGGCGCTCTTAAGGCGGCGGCGGCGGCCGTCCGGGCCGGAGAGTCCGCAGCAGGGGCGACAGGGCCGGATGGGAGACGGACAGACAGGTGACGGGCCACGGGGCAGGACGCAGCGGGCGGAGAAGCCGCCAACTCCTGAAGATGTAGACGGGAGCGAGATGCGCCACATTTCTACACTTCTCATCTGCGAAAATCATGCATAAAGTGCGGCACGGAGTACCGGCGGCGTGCGCCGGCATGGGATTAAACCGGGAGGGGAAGCGCGCAGACTAGCGGGAGCAGCCGGAGACCCTTCTCCTCCTCCTCCTCCAACCTCCTCCTCCTCCTCTCTCTCGCAGACGAACTCGCCGCTTCCTGCCGAATAAAGCGCGCCGCCCCGCAGCCATGCATCTGGGCGCAGCGCTCCTGCTGCTGCTGCTGCTGGGCTGCGTGACCGCGACCCTGTCCCTGTCCACCTGCACCACGGTGGACATCGACCACATCAAGAAGAAGCGGGTGGAGGCCATCCGGGGCCAGATCCTCAGCAAGCTGCGCCTGACCAGCCCGCCGCAGGCGCTGGGGCCGAACCAGGTCCCGTTCCAGGTGCTGGCGCTGTACAACAGCACCAGGGAGCTGATCGAGGAGCTGGGCCAGGACCGGCAGCAGAGCTGCGGCCAGGACAACACGGAGACCGAGTACTACGCCAAGGAGATCTACAAGTTCAACATGGTGCAGGGCCTGCCGGAGAACAGTGAGTTTTCATGTAGATGCTGGAACTGCATATATACTTATATACACACACATGTATGTATGTACTTATATACACACACACACACACACACATATATATATATATATATATATATACACACACACAATACAATATATACTATACACACACAAATAAATATATATATTTATATACACACACAATACAATATATACAACACACATACATAATATATATACACACACATAAATATATATATAGGTATATAAATTTATATGTGTGTATTGTATATATATTTATATAAACACACACACACAGCTATATACATATACGTATATACACACATATTCGAACACATCAGGGGCTGTTCATTTCCAGGAAACACACAAAGGTGGAGCAGGTTTTTTTTGACGTTTCCATCTGTAAGATCCCGCAGCAGCACTCCTGCAGGTTCGACTGCTGTGCGGACGGAAGCTCCGTACTGGAGCAGGCGGCCCGCCCCTCTACGAGTTCGTAAAACTCTGAACCACTGATGAATGGGGGAAATGATTCGTTGCTCCTGTGTGCCCTTGACGAGGGGTCTTTATAGCCGGAATTAGGGTGCATGCTCCCCAGGGAACTTTTCAGCAGTGAAGGGAATGTCCAACGTTTATACAACTTGCGGTATTTTACCAGTAGTGGCGGGGACAGTCCCCCCTGGACTCTGTGCTCTCCTGCTCGTTCTGGGTTTAATGGTTTAGTCGTGCCGCGTTCCTCCTCTCAAAACCAACGCTGAACAGACCGCCCTCACGCTCCGCCCAAAGTTCCGAGCACCCGATAAAAGTAAAAAGCTGGAAGTGAACGTTCACGGGGTCTCGCGTGAAGGCGGGTACGCCGAGAGGGGTGACCTTTGACCTCTGCACTTCGCTAATGTGGCCAGGGTCGGTCTGGGACCTGTGGGCCGCAGTGGTCGTCGATTCAGCGGGCGGAGCTGAAGACGTAGTGGTCCTGATATATGGAATAGTCAGAAGGTGATGTCATTTCCAAGCAAAACAGAGGCCGCGCTTTCTGGCTGCGTTCGTGGGGCCGAACGTCCGGCCCCCTCCTCTCTTACGCCCTCCCTTCACGTACACACACAGATTCTCTTCTTGAGGTTCGCTGTGTGGTGCAGTGGAGACGCCCGACTTCCATCGTCCTTCGGGTACCCTCACTGGCACCTAAAATCGCCGCGGCATCACTCAGAGACCGAGCCGCTTCGGTAAACCAGCTCGGCTCAACTCTACTTTGGGTTATTTTTTCCGGTTGACCAAATGATTCGTAGTCTCGGGACCCACATCAAACCCTTGTTCAGCAAGAACAGCGGAGCCCAGAACTTCCACGGCGCTGAAGAGCTTTAACTCCGAGGGGTTAAATCCCAGGACGTTTCTATTGGCTGTGACAAAGCGACGTGACTGTCCTCTGTGTTTGACCGTCGCCCTTGGTGACAGGCCCGTTCGTGTCCTCTCTGCACACTGTTGTCATCGGCATCATGAGCAGCTTCACCTCATTATCTTCAGAGGAGAACTCCTGCTTCGCACATGAAATATTTTCCCACACGCCGCTCGGCCGTTTAAGCTCCGCCCCCCCCCCCCCCCCCCCCCCCCCCCGCAGTAAACAAGGCCCAGAATTCCCAGAAGCTCCTAAGGCAGGTCACCTGGGGGGGTGGCGGAGGAAGGACAACAGGACTCCAAATACCGCAGCCATGGAACAAATTACCTACAGGCAAAAAATACGCCGTAATGCGAAATCCACTTAAAGCTGCTGCGGCGGGACGAATGAGGTCATCCAAGAGGAAGCCGGCGGCCTGATTAGAATTTCGGGCTTTCCACCTCCGGCCAGACACCTCACCGTCAGAGGGCCGGAATATGCAGGGCAGGAACGTTCCCGGTGAAGAATCCACCACGTTCACTGCCGGGGTGTTCCGTTGCACCTTAAGCTGTGAATTCACGTTGCCGCGTGGCTCGTAAAACGCTGCCGCTGCTCGGCCCGTCAACACAATAAACATTTTTATCATTAAGAGAAGAATAGAAGCCGAGGCCGGTTACATTTCTAACACCAGCATTCCGAGGTTTAATCGGAATACGTACGGAAGAATAAATTGTTCTAGGACGGCCTTGTGGTTTCAGTGAAGTATAAATCAGCCGGTTTTATTTCACATCCTTGACCCCGCAGATGATTCTCAAGGTTGAGTGTCAACATCAGGTTGTGGTTCTGGATAACGGAACATCTCCAACACAGCAGGTTCTATGGATTGGTTAGTAGACCCGGTGACAGGGTCGTGGGCAACTAGAAGATCTGCCTGCAGGACGTCTTGGTGAAGCTGTTAATGCTGTGATGTACCATGCTGACCAGTGAAAGGTCCTAAGAGTGACATGTGAGGGTCAGTGTGACCATGGAGAGATGAAAGCAGGTGTCCTGACAGACCCTGTGGTTGGCTGTGGCCATTGTTTATTTTTTTGGAAGCGATAGTATCAGGATGCATTATGGGAGGAAGACATTCTAGTAAAGACAGTGAAGAAACTGTGGGTCCTTCATTAACCATTTTAAAGACCACTTACAGATCTCAGTCTCATGGAGCTTCTGTGAAGGACCTAGCACTAGAACACATTCACTTAGTTTGGATTGATTACATTGTGGATACTGTGGGAACTCTAATTAACTTTAAGAGTAGTCCTGTAGAAATAAGACTGGTCCACATGGGTGCAGGAGGTCCTGGCGCTGGACTGGACCACCTGCAGGCTCTGGTCAGGACTATTGCCTCTAGAACATTCAGTAGGAAGTGACACATTGGTAGACCATCTTACGTTCTTTAAAGCCACGGACTGCGTTTCATAACCTCTGACCTCTTCGTCTCCACAGACGATCTCCCGTTCTGTCCCAAGGGCATCACCTCCAAGGTTTTCCGCTTTAACGTTTCCACAATGGAAAAGAACGCCACCAACTTGTTCCGGGCGGAGTTCCGTGCGCGCCGGGTGCCCAACTCCAGTGCCAAGAGGAACGAGCAGCGCATCGAGTTGTACCAGGTACGTCATTACAAACGTCGTAACATTTAATAAAACAAATTTACAACACGCGAAACACTTTAACCAATCACGAAGCAGATTTACAAGCAGCGGATGATACGGAACGGATCGGTACGTTAGACCAGACTGACAAACTGACCAATCGAATCCAATCCGACCATCCAGCATGGTTCACAATCTCATTCCATTTCTTTGGAGGCTTCTGGATTACACCAAATGGGACAAAGCGGGAGACTATAAAATGATTCGAAGACACATAGATGGTTGAAACGGTGTTCCTCTGAAGTTCCAATAATCATGAGCTTTAGTTATTAAACTGGCTTCCTCAGGGCAGCAGATGATGTTTCCTGGGGAGAACGTCCTTCTCGAGGGTCAGGACTCTGGCCTGTACAGTTATCATGGCGGCACAAGCAGGAAGTTCTATTAAATTTATACAGCAGGTCCGCGCCTCCTCCTCCTCCCTGTCTCGGTTTTCGACTGAGCCCTGATCTTTATTCCAGGTGCCGCCGCTCGAATGGATTCTGCATTTGTGCATTTTAAGCGGCGAACAAAGGCGGGATTGTGAGGAACTTGTGTTCGCGTCCGAGCCTCCCCGCCAGAAGCTGCCAGTCCGTGTCGTCTCGTCAATTGAAATTGGGTTTTGCGGGCCGAGCTGCTCCTAGATGTTCCCGCCGAGCCCGAAATACACTTCCAATTGGCCGGAGACCCGCACCTGTGCGCACGGCGGGGAATTTCCAATCAGGTCCCGCTTTAATCTCCCATGGGAACCGAGCGATCGGGTTCCACCGTTTCCTGCCAGGGAGACGTGCGTCTCCAGGCCCGCATACCGCCCGGCCACAGCCTGTCAGGCGCTCAGATGGTTTCCAGGAGCTCGGCTGGAGATAGACGCTGGGTCAGGGGTGGAAGATGGCTGGCGAGGGGGTTCCTCAAGTTCCCCAGCCTGTGGCTGAACAGGAAGCCAGATTAAATTCTCCCGCCGTTTGGGAACCGTCTTATCCGTGGTCGTCTGGGTGAGTGAAGAGCCACCACAGACTGGAATGGGCCGAGACTCCTAGTTCCTGCAAGCTTGATCAAAGTGTCCAAATCGTGGCTTTATTCTGAGTGGAAAGTAATGGTGGGCCGGCGTCGGGTTGGATCAGAGTGGGCCGGCGTCGGGTTGGATCAGAGCGGAGTGGGCCGGCGTCGGGTTGGATCAGAGCGGAGTGGGCTGGCGTCGGGTTGGATCAGAGCGGAGTGGGCTGGCGTCGGGTTGGATCAGAGCGGAGTGGGCCGGCGTCGGGTTTAATCAGAGTACCAGCGTCAGGTTTGATCAGAGCGGAGTGGCCCGGCGTCGGGTTTGTTCAGAGCGGAGTGGCCCGGTGTCGGGTTTGATCAGAGCGGAGTGGCCCGGCGTCGGGTTTGATCAGAGCGGAGTGGGCCGCCGCCGGGTTGGATCAGAGCACCAGCGTCGGGTTGGATCAGAGCGGAGTGGGCCGGCGTCGGGTTTGATCAGAGCGGAGTGGGCCAGCCCGGGTTTGATCAGAGCGGAGTGGGCCGGCGTCGGGTTTGATCAGAGCGGAGTGGGCCGGCGTCGGGTTTGATCAGAGCGGAGTGTGCTGGCGTCGGGTTTGATCAGAGCACCAGCGTCAGGTTGGATCAGAGCGGAGTGGGCCGGCGTCGGGTTTGATCAGAACAGAGTGGGCCGGTGTCGGGTTTGATCAGAGCGGAGTGGGCCGGCTTCGGGTTTGATCAGAGCACCAGCGTCGGGTTGGATCAGAGCGGAGTGGGCCAGCGTCGGGTTGGATCAGAGCGGAGTGGGCCAGCGTCGGGTTTGATCAGAGCACCAGCGTCAGGTTTGATCAGAGCACCAGCATCGGGTTTGATCAGAGCACCAGCGTCGGGTTGGATCAGAGCGGAGTGGGCCAGTGTCGGATTTGATCAGAGCAGAGTGGGCCAGCGTCGGGTTTGATCAGAGCGGAGTGGGGCGGCGTCGGGTTGGATCAGAGCACCAGCGTCGGGTTTGATCAGAGCGGAGTGGGGCGGCGTCGGGTTGGATCAGAGCACCAGCGTCGGGTTTGATCAGAGCGGAGTGGGCTGGCGTCAGGTTTGATCAGAACGGAGTGGGCCGGCGTCAGGTTGGATCAGAGCGGAGTGGGCTGGCGTCGGGTTGGATCAGAGCACCAGTGTCGGGTTAGATCAGAGCGGAGTGGGCTGGCATCGGGTTTGATCAGAACGGAGTGGGCCGGCGTCGGGTTGGATCAGAGCGGAGTGGGGCGGTGTCGGGTTGGATCAGAGCGGAGTGGGCCGGCGTTGGGTTTCATCAGAGCACCAGCGTCAGGTTTGATCAGAGCAGAGAGGGGCAGCGTCGGAGTTGATCAGATCACCAGCGTCGGGTTTGATCAGAGCGGAGTGGGGCGGCGTCGGGTTTCATCAGAGCGGAGTGTGCTGGCGTCGGGTTTGATCAGAGCACCAGCGTCAGGTTGGATCAGAGCGGAGTGGGCCGGCGTCGGGTTTGATCAGAACAGAGTGGGCCGGCGTCGGGTTTGATCAGAACAGAGTGGGCCGGTGTCGGGTTTGATCAGAGCGGAGTGGGCCGGCTTCGGGTTTGATCAGAGCACCAGCGTCGGGTTGGATCAGAGCGGAGTGGGCCAGCGTCGGGTTGGATCAGAGCGGAGTGGGCCAGCGTCGGGTTGGATCAGAGCGGAGTGGGCCAGCGTCGGGTTTGATCAGAGCACCAGCGTCAGGTTTGATCAGAGCACCAGCATCGGGTTTGATCAGAGCACCAGCGTCAGGTTTGATCAGAGCACCAGCATCGGGTTTGATCAGAGCACCAGCGTCGGGTTGGATCAGAGCGGAGTGGGCCAGTGTCGGATTTGATCAGAGCAGAGTGGGCCAGCGTCGGGTTTGATCAGAGCGGAGTGGGGCGGCGTCGGGTTGGATCAGAGCACCAGCGTCGGGTTTGATCAGAGCGGAGTGGGGCGGCGTCGGGTTGGATCAGAGCACCAGCGTCGGGTTTGATCAGAGCGGAGTGGGCTGGCGTCAGGTTGGATCAGAGCGGAGTGGGCTGGCGTCGGGTTGGATCAGAGCACCAGTGTCGGGTTAGATCAGAGCGGAGTGGGCTGGCATCGGGTTTGATCAGAACGGAGTGGGCCGGCGTCGGGTTGGATCAGAGCACCAGCGTCGGGTTTGATCAGAGCGGAGTGGGCTGGCGTCAGGTTTGATCAGAACGGAGTGGGCCGGCGTCAGGTTGGATCAGAGCGGAGTGGGCTGGCGTCGGGTTGGATCAGAGCACCAGTGTCGGGTTAGATCAGAGCGGAGTGGGCTGGCATCGGGTTTGATCAGAACGGAGTGGGCCGGCGTCGGGTTGGATCAGAGCGGAGTGGGGCGGTGTCGGGTTGGATCAGAGCGGAGTGGGCCGGCGTTGGGTTTCATCAGAGCACCAGCGTCAGGTTTGATCAGAGCAGAGAGGGGCAGCGTCGGAGTTGATCAGATCACCAGCGTCGGGTTTGATCAGAACGGAGTGGGCCGGCGTCGGAGTTGATCAGAACGGAGTGGGCCGGCGTTGGGTTGGATCAGAGCGGAGTGGGGCAGCGTCGGGTTGGATCAGAGCACCAGCGTCGGGTTGGATCAGAGCGGAGTGGGCCGGCGTCGGGTTTCATCAGAGCACCAGCGTCGGGTTTGATCAGAGCGGAGTGGGGCGGCGTCGGGTTTGATCAGAGCACCAGCGTCGGGTTTGATCAGAACGGAGTGGGGCGGCGTCGGGTTGGATCAGAGCACCAGCGTCGGGTTTGATCAGAGCGGAGTGGGGCGGCGTCGGGTTGGATCAGAGCACCAGCGTCGGGTTTGATCAGAACGGAGTGGGCCCGCGTCGGGTTTTGTCAGAACGGAGTGGGCCGGCGTCGGGTTTGGTCAGAGCGGAGTGGGAGTCGGGTTGGATCAGAGTGGGCCAGCGTCGGGTTGGATCAGAACGGAGTGGGCCGGCGTCGGGTTTGATCAGAGCGGAGTGGGCCGGCGTTGGGTTGGATCAGAGCGGAGTGGGCCGGCGTCGGGTTTGATCAGAACGGAGTGGGCCGGCATCGGGTTTCATCAGAACGGAGTGGGCCGGCGTCGGGTTTTGTCAGAACGGAGTGGGCCGGCGTCGGGTTTGGTCAGAGCGGAGTGGGAGTCGGGTTGGATCAGAGTGGGCCAGCGTCGGGTTTGATCAGAGCGGAGTGGGCCGGCGTCGGGTTTGGTCAGAGCGGAGTGGGAGTCGGGTTGGATCAGAGTGGGCCAGCGTCGGGTTTGATCAGAGCGGAGTGGGCCGGCGTCGGGTTTGATCAGAGCGGAGTGGGCCGGCGTCGGGTTGGATCAGAGCACCAGCGTCGGGTTTGATCAGAACGGAGTGGGGCGGCGTCGGGTTTCATCAGAACGGAGTGGGCCGGCGTCGGGTTTTGTCAGAACGGAGTGGGCCGGCGTCGGGTTTGGTCAGAGCGGAGTGGGAGTCGGGTTGGATCAGAGTGGGCCAGCGTCGGGTTTGATCAGAGCGGAGTGGGCCGGCGTCGGGTTGGATCAGAGCGGAGTGGGCCGGCGTCGGGTTTGATCAGAACGGAGTGGGCCGGCATCGGGTTTCATCAGAACGGAGTGGGCCGGCGTCGGGTTTGGTCAGAGCGGAGTGGGAGTCGGGTTGGATCAGAGTGGGCCAGCGTCGGGTTTGATCAGAGCGGAGTGGGCCGGCGTCGGGTTGGATCAGAGCGGAGTGGGCCGGCGTCGGGTTTGATCAGAACGGAGTGGGCCGGCATCGGGTTTCATCAGAACGGAGTGGGCCGGCGTCGGGTTTGGTCAGAGCGGAGTGGAGTGGGAGTCGGGTTGGATCAAAGTGGGCCGGCGTCGGGTTGGATCAGAGTGGAGTGGGGCGGCGTCGGGTTGGATTAGAGCGGAGTGGGCCGGCGTCGGGTTTGGTCAGAGCGGAGTGGAGTGGGAGTCGGGTTGGATCAGAGTGGGCCGGCGTCGGGTTTGATCAGAACGGAGTGGGCCGGCGTCGGGTTGGATCAGAACGGAGTGGAGTGGGAGTCGGTGTGTATAGATCAGCGCTACAGTGGAATAAATCCCGTTTAATGGGAGGAGGAGGAGGGCTGAACAGCGAGAGGTGAGGGTCCAGGATGCAGGAAGGAGAATAATGACTGCAAAATCGGTACTCGTTCCAGCACCGTAGACACACACACACACACACACACACACACACACACACACACTACAAATATTCTACTAGACACTCACACACAGACAGAGGCAGTCACTTTTTCCATGAGAGAGAAATAGAGTATTTTGTCCCTGGGCATCCTCGAGTGTCTGGCTTAGGCTGCATTGGCTGGGCTCTCTCACACACACACACACACACACACAATGCAAATCGCTTTTTATTACCATGCGGTGGAGTCACATTACATTCGCAATACGGGGGAGAAAAAAAAATCTATTAGAATGAATATATATTTGAAGTGCGACTGCGGTGCTGAAAGTCCATTTTGTGCAGATTATGGCTTTCGAACCACCGAACTTCGTGAAAATGTGTAATTTTTTTTTAAACCCCTGCTGTTCGTTGTCGTGATGAGGCCACCTGGGAAAACGTTTCTCAGTCGTGCTCCTGGAAGGACGCTCGCCTCCATCAGGTGCAGGACCAGGTTGTTCTGGCTCCTGGTGCTCGTGTCAACGCCTCTGTGACCCTCTCGCCACGCGCAGATCCTCCAGAAGGACGAGCACATAGCCAAGCAGCGGTACATCGGAGGCAAAAACGTCCTGACCAAGGGCACGCCGGAGTGGGTGTCCTTCGACGTGACCGAGACGGTGCGGGAGTGGCTCATGAACAGAGGTGAATACGTCCCGTTCATCTGCAGGTTGTGTAACGTGCGACGTTTTTAATGGATTCGAAATGAGTAAAGCTCATGAAGTTTCACCACATTGTTTCCAAAGAGACCAACCTGGGCCTGGAGATCAGCGTCCACTGTCCTTGTCACACCTTCAGCCCCAACGGGGACATCATAGACAACATGAACGAGGTGCTGGATGTCAAGTTCAAAGGTCAGTATTCGTACGACGGGACGATTCAATTCAGTTCTAATTCCGTATTATTATTATTCTTATTAACACAAACAGCAGGAGGAAGTTCTGCCCCACAGATATTTTTTTATTTCCTACACTGGCGCGGGGGCGTGGTTATGGGCGGGGCCTGGTCGCCTGTGGGGAAACCTGCAGCTTGGCGTCGGTTCTGTCTGTGTTGGAAGTTTTGGAAGTGTGACGCTTCTGAGAAGCTGACCCGAGAGTCTGCTCCACCACTGGTGGTCCCGGCCTGGATGCTCGAGCTCCAACGTCTTCTGTTGAGTTTCCAGAGCTGCTTCCACGGCCGGAGAAGCATTTGGCGTCCAGGTGTGGTCCGTGTTTGCATTCCAGTTAAATGACATGAACTCAGAGAAGAAGCTCCAAACGTCTAGTTCACGCTGCCTGGACGAAGCGGCAGCTGAAAAATGACAATTACCGTAAACCATCACAAGGCCCAGGTTCAAACCCCACTTAATACCATCGTGTCCCTGAGTGTCTCCTGTCCCTGTCCCTCTGGTACACGTTCTTCATTCTAAACTCCGTACTTGGCGGAGCCGAACGGTGGAAGATTTATTTTATTATTAAAATGTCTGCGCTGCCCTCTGCAGGAGTGGAGGGCGACTACGAGGAAATCCGGTGGGACCTCGGGCGGCTGAAGCAGAAGAAGGAGCAGCCGCTTCCTCACCTCATCCTCATGCTGCTTCCACCCCACCGGCTGGACGGCCAGTCTTCATCGCGCCGACGCAAGCGGGCCCTGGACACCAACTACTGCTTCAAGTAAGTGGGGACCTGAAGAGAGGTGGGAGATGAACCACAACTCCCACCATCGCTGGGCTTTAAATGGAGGCTTCAGTGCAGGTGAAAGAAGCTTGAATCAGATTCTTAACTCAGAATATCGTTCATCAAGTTCCGACTTTTCACTTAATTCTAGACATTTCGCTCACTGGACCGCGTCCCCGATATTATTTAATAATTCTGACGAATTCCCGCCCCCGGCAGAGTCATCAGGGCCGCCGCTCATTTGTTCAGGCTGCGGCGACCAAAAGGTCACGACTCTCAATCACAGAATTACATGAATCCAATTGGGTTCATATTGCAAAAATAAATACATAAACCCACAAACCCATAAATTCATAATAAAGACCCTTGGGTCCATTGAAGTTGAAAATAAATAAAGTCCAGTGGATTCATCTTATTGAAACCTAACTGTCGTAATATCAAGCGAAAAACACGACGTTGAAGCGTAAAATAAGAGGTTGGAATTGAGCTTCACGTTTACGTTGCCTGAGGATTCGGTTGGACTTTTTGGCACAGTTCTCTCGTGTGGGCGGGGCTTCACAGGCATTAGAGTGACTGTATACAACCGAATCCTCGGGCAGCGTAAAAGTAAAACAGGGCGGAGCTGGATTTTCGTGGGCCGAACGCGTTGCGATCTACGGACCCCTCCTGTCAAGGGGGCGTGTCCCACCGTTAGTGGGTGGTACTGATGCGGCGGATGCACTCTGCGAACCCAGCCAGGCCGAACGGGTTGGAGGGCAACGCCGCCTCCACCGCAGTGGCCGCCCGGCTGGCTTCGTCTCCGCATTCCCGTCCCGCCTGCACGCACCGGGCCCGGCGTGTCGAGATCTGTCCTCGTGCGTCCCCGGCGTGGCGGCCGGCCTGCTGAACACCTGGGACCGGTCCAGGAGGGAAACAATGACACACCTTCCAGTGGAATTTCCGCGCCTGATATGTTTATAAGGAAGTAAAGTGTGAAAGTAGTCGTCTGGAGGGGGAGAAGAACCCCGTACCCGGACGCGGTGTAGGCCCCGTCCACACGGAGACGCTGTTTTAACCTGTAGGTGGCGCTCTCTAGTTCTTTTCATTCGAAATGTGCAGCGGAGAGACGATTTCAAGTTTCTAGTGTTGTCCGCCATTGTTGTATGCAGGACTCGTTTGGGGTTAAAGGTCATGTTGGAGGTTGGACTGATATGTCCTCCAGAGTGTGGACGGGGCCTAAAACGTCCATTTCTCTCTCTCTCTCTCCCCAACGTTTCAGCAACTATGAAGAGAACTGCTGCGTGAGGGAACTGTACATCGACTTCCGGAAGGACCTGGGCTGGCGCTGGATCCACGAGCCCAAGGGCTACTACGCCAACTTCTGCTCGGGCCCCTGCCCGTACCTGCGCAGCGCCGACACCACGCACAGCTCGGTAGGTGCACACGTTGGCACGCCCTCCCTCCCTGAGCCCGCCTCCCTCCCTCCCTGAGCCCGCCTCCCTCCCTCCGCAGCTGCTGAGCCTGTACAACACGCTGAACCCGGAGGCGTCGGCCTCGCCGTGCTGCGTCCCGCAGGACCTGGAGCCGCTCACCATCCTCTACTACGTCGGCCGGACGCCCAAGGTGGAGCAGCTCTCCAACATGATCGTCAAGTCGTGCAAGTGCAGCTGAGGAGGAAGAGGAGGAAGAGGAGGAGGACCGAACTGGACTCGGGGAGAACAAAAAAGAAGAAGAAGAATACCTCGAACCGCCTTCCTCACACTCCTTACCCACAATGCAGTGCTGCCCCCTCCCGTTGAACCAATGAGCCCTTTTTTTTTGTTTGTTTTTATTTACGTATTTTACATGTTTTCCGGTACTTTCCAGCTGCCTGAAACCCTGGGCATTTCACCTCCATTTTTATACTTTTGTCCGTGATGAAAGCAGAGTCTCCTGATCAGAATATTAGAAATAAGAACAGATTTGCTGGAGTAGAATAGTCGGTTGTTTTTTTTCGTTTGGCTTATGCTAGAGTCCATCATGAAGACGCGACGAGCGGGACTTTTAGGACATTCAGCTTATAAATAATAATTTAAAAAGAAAGAGAAACGCTGGAAACTTTCTGAAAATTGTCATGTTTACCTCTGTTATAAAACAGACTGACTTTCTAGGGATTTATTTTTGTCTTGTTATTAAATGAAACCGGTCATTTTCTGTATGTCACTAAGTGAACGCTAAACCACAAACTGTAAATGAATTTTTTTTTTTTTGGTTTCTATTACTCCTGAAAACACTTTTTTTTTTTTTTTTTTTTTTTATTAAAATGGTCTTTGACAAAAAAAAGATTGTTTTTATTGTCAACTGGTTTTTGAAACCCAGCAAAACAAAATTCTTATTAAAGTGTCAAATACAAAAATGTACCTTAAACATGAGAACTAAGATTTTACACACCATCAGCCACAAATGCAAACAAATAAGATAATTATGAATGAAATATAGAGCTATTGTTAATATTCAAGTATTTTCACTAAATTAAAAAAAAAAAAAAAATCATTTAAAAATAGATTCATTCGTCGCCCTGAGTATTTTCAAGAAAATAATTTAAAAAAAATTTTTTTAAATAATAAAATCAGCCCAGTCACTTCCTGAAAACATTCCTGTTCTCCTCCGAAATGGAGGACATTTCAGAGGCGTCCCAGTCACATGTTCTACACAACAACAGAGACTTGGTGTCCAGCTCGGTTTATTAATGAATATGGAGACCCTGCCTTCGGTCAGGGTCTCGGTGTTGCGGTCAGCTGTTCCTGGACGTCTGTCACCACAATCTCTTGTTGGGGGCGGGGGGATTGACAAGTGCAAGGACAGGACGGCGAGACTGAAATGTCACCGCAGCGCGCAGTCAACGTCAATCCAGATATCTTGTTGCACAGACGCACGCCGTGACGGGAAATAAATAGTCCTGGATCGACATCCGACGGCGTCCCAACGGGGACGTGCTCGCCAGCTGCAGTCATCTGAACACCAAGCGGGACACGGGCACCCTTTCGCTCCCAGGATGCACCTGTCATGTAAACGGGGCTTTTACTTTACTTCCAAAGTGGACCCCAGGCCAGCGCCTGTGGCACCTCGGAAACTGTTATCTGTGTCTGGATCCCTGACGGGGGAATAGTCTGCTGTACACAGAGAGACCTGCAGAAAGAGGAAAATAGGAAATATTCAATAATCAAACTCTCTCATTTCCTTTAGTCCAGGGACAGAGATTCAATGTTCTTGCAAATAATAAAATCTGATATTCTAATCTACCGAATCAAGCGTACAGACTACCGGCAGATAAATCCTGGTTCCTGGCAACTGCTAAACGACTAGAGGGTCACCACAGCCACCACCACCGTAACAACTACAGCTGCAGGGATCTTTCTCTTATTGGACAGTCACCAACCCTGCACTGACACCACTTGCAGGCTCACTCCACCCTGGACGGTCGTCCCTCTCTGTATCACTCCTTCCCAACGTTTCTTCCTTTCTTTTTTTCTCCCTTTTTTTGTGTGGGGTTTTTCCTTGTGTGCAGAAGGGTCAAGTGAGTTGGGTGTCAACTGTAGGGCCTGTCAAAGCCCATTGAGACATACTGTATGTGATTTTGGGCTTTATAAGAAATAAATGTTGTTGTTGTTGCTGATTATCTGGTTTACACCATATGGCAGCTAAATAAAACTATGAACAGCATATTGCAGGGGCCAAACAAGCATGTTCCTTGAGGAACCTCGGGAAAAAGGTCCTTGTCTTGTCCCAGCAGTCCCCAACAACATTCTCTATCATTCTCCCGCTGCAGACTCGACTTATTTTGCAGCTCCTTCACACCATGTGGAAGCGCGAGAAGGAAACCATCAGCTCAGCTTCCAATTCAGACACCAAGGGGGAAAATCAAACACATCACATAATATCTCCCGACTGTCCCTTACATCCTCTTTCTGGTGGTGCTGTGCAGAATGTGCGAACGGCACAGCTTTTTAAACTGGAATTATCCTGGTTTCATGCTTGGAAACGGCGAACTGGTCGAAGACTGAAACCGAGCTCCAATGTTGCGGGGAATTCAGGAGAGCACATTGTCAACATTCTCATCTGATTCCAGCCATTCGTTCCTGGTGGAGGCACACAGTGTCCTCTGCGGTTTGATACTGGTGTCAAGAAACAACTGTTTCAACCGCAGAAATACACCTGCATCCAGTTTTTTTAAATGAACAAACACTTACACTCTAATTAATGAATTAATGAATAAGCACTAAATAAGTAATAGTCAGACAGGAACAGGAAGTACCTGTATGTTGTTGATTAGGAACGAACAACCCACTCAGCCCTTTTTGTTGGAGTGTAATTATTTACAACACCCAGAAAATGAACTTTAAAGATGTTTTTACAAAAACAAAGTTTACAAGGGGGAGGAGCCTATAGGCAAGATTGACAGCTCTCACACTCCCTATGTACTCATTCTATAGGACTTAATGCTCCTCCTGTCAATATGTGACATGCAGGTTATCAGGGGCTTTAATTCCTAGTGAACGTGACCACGCCCACTACCAACACCAACAGGCAGGTTAACAGACGCTTTAATTCCAGCGAACGTGACCACGCCCACTATCAACAGCAACATGCAGGTTATCAGGCGCTTTAATTACAGCGAACGTGACCACGCCCACTACCAACACCAACAGGCAGGTTAACAGACGCTTTAATTCCAGCAAACGTGACCACGCCCACTATCAACAGCAACATGCAGGTTATCAGAACTTTAATTACAGCAAACGTGACCACGCCCACTACCAACACCAACATGCAGGTTATCAGGCGCTTTAATTCCAGCGAACGTGACCACGCCCACTACCAACACCAACAGGCAGGTTAACAGACGCTTTAATTCCAGCAAACGTGACCACGCCCACTATCAACAGCAACATGCAGGTTATCAGAACTTTAATTACAGCAAACGTGACCACGCCCACTACCAACACCAACATGCAGGTTATCAGGCGCTTTAATTCCAGCGAACGTGACCACGCCCACTACCAACACCAACAGGCAGGTTAACAGACGCTTTAATTCCAGCGAACGTGACCACGCCCACTATCAACAGCAACATGCAGGTTATCAGGCGCTTTAATTCCAGCAAACATGACCACGCCCACTACCAACACCAACAGGCAGGTTAACAGACGCTTTAATTCCAGCGAACGTGACCACGCCCACTATCAACAGCAACATGCAGGTTATCAGGCGCTTTAATTCCAGCGAACGTGACCACGCCCACTACCAACACCAACAGGCAGGTTAACAGACGCTTTAATTCCAGCAAACGTGACCACGCCCACTATCAACAGCAACATGCAGGTTATCAGAACTTTAATTACAGCAAACGTGACCACGCCCACTACCAACACCAACATGCAGGTTATCAGGCGCTTTAATTCCAGCGAACGTGACCACGCCCACTACCAACACCAACAGGCAGGTTAACAGACGCTTTAATTCCAGCGAACGTGACCACGCCCACTATCAACAGCAACATGCAGGTTATCAGGCACTTTAATACCAGTGAACGTGACCACGCCCACTACCAACACCAACAGGCAGGTTAACAGACGCTTTAATTCCAGCGA
This sequence comes from Denticeps clupeoides, assembly GCF_900700375.1. Lineage (NCBI taxonomy): Eukaryota > Metazoa > Chordata > Actinopteri > Clupeiformes > Denticipitidae > Denticeps > Denticeps clupeoides. Next base: position 2,562,131 of record NC_041707.1, read on the forward strand.
ACGTGACCACGCCCACTATCAACAGCAACATGCAGGTTATCAGGCGCTTTAATTCCAGCAAACATGACCACGCCCACTACCAACACCAACAGGCAGGTTAACAGACGCTTTAATTCCAGCGAACGTGACCACGCCCACTATCAACAGCAACATGCAGGTTATCAGGCACTTTAATACCAGTGAACGTGACCACGCCCACTACAGACAGCAATATGCAGGTTATCAGACGCTTTATTTCCAGCGAACGTGACCACGCCCACTATCAACAGCAACATGCAGGTTATCAGGCGCTTTAATTCCAGTGAACGTGACCACGCCCACTATCAACAGCAAGATGCAGGTTATCAGGCACTTTAATTCCAGTGAACGTGACCACGCCCACTACCATCACCAACATTCAGGTTATCAGGCGCTTTAATTCCAGTGAACGTGACCATGCCCACTACCAACACCAACATGCAGGTTATCAGGCGCTTTAATTCCTAGTGTACGTGACCACGCCCACTACCAACACCAACATGCAGGTTATCAGGCGCTTTAATTCCAGTCAACGTGACCACGCCCACTACCAACACCAACATGCAGGTTATCAGGCGCTTTAATTCCAGTCAACGTGACCACGCCCACTACCAACACCAACATGCAGGTTAACAGACGCTTTAATTCCAGCGAACGTGACCACGCCCACTACCAACACCAACATGCAGGTTATCAGGCGCTTTAATTCCAGTCAACGTGACCACGCCCACTACCAACACCAACATGCAGGTTATCAGGCGCTTTAATTCCAGCGAACGTGACCACGCCCACTACCAACACCAACATGCAGGTTATCAGGCGCTTTAATTCCAGCGAACGTGACCACGCCCACTACCAACACCAACAGGCAGGTTATCAGGCGCTTTAATTCCAGTGAACGTGACCACGCCCACTACCAACACCAACAGGCAGGTTATCAGGCGCTTTAATTCCTAGTGAACATGACCACGCCCACTACCAACACCAACATGCAGGTTATCAGGCGCTTTAATTCCAGCAAACGTGACCACGCCCACTACCAACACCAACATGCAGGTTATCAGGCGCTTTAATTCCAGTGTTCTGATGAATGAACTGGTGGATGTGCAACATCTAGCTTCAAGTAATTCTATAAGTATTCAGGTAATTTTAGCATTAGCAAAAGAAAAAGAAAAAAAAGGCGATGCATAAGAAAAGGCAACGGGGCAGAGCTGGAAAATTTGAGCAGAAGCGTGAAGCAGAGAGGTGCACAACCAGATAAATGGTGTTTGGCGGCTGATCACGGAGAATGCTGCCTGTACGGATCCACACTAACTCCCTGTCACAGTCAATCAGGGCGCTGCGGCCATCCGAACACAAAGGGAACGCTGGCCACCCTTACTGGAAGCTGCAGACCTTCTCCAAACAACCTCTCTCCCTCTCTCTCTCTCCCTCTCTCTCCCCCTCTCCCTCTCTCTCTCTCTCTCTCTCTCTCTCTCTCTCTCTACGCTCCTGTTAAACTGCCGATGCCAAGCGCCTCCCAGCCCTTTCCCCTGAACGGTGGAAAAAATGCATTCATGAAATTCAGAAGCCGCTCGGCGCAGATCGAATTTCGGTTATTGATGAGTTTATAATAGGTCTGCCGAGCCACACCAAAGTACATATTCTGAGGGCGAGAGAGCGTAAGAACATCGGAAAGACGGCATTTCTGGCCTCGCCGTGAGCCGTGCTGTGTGTGTGTCCAGAACACACAGACACACGCGTGATTAACAGCGTGATGCGCACACTTACAGTATAGAAGGAATTTTGGGAAATGCTCCTGATGGGACGAGCAGATGTGCGGCAACTACTGCGTAATGTCCCTGTTACTGCAATAAAAATCCGGAGTGGAAAGAGTTGTGCAACTCCGGCGTGGAAACGTGAGTGCACGTGCACACCAACATGAGCACGGTATGGCCAACTGGGGGAAGGACGGGCGGGCGGGCGGGCGGAGTCACACCCAGCGCAAGTTTACGAGGATTCAACAAATGCAACCCTCATCGCCATCGCTGGAAATCAGATCCATTATCCAGCCTCATGATGCTGAACTTTTATCCAACTTTCCACGTGATGGTTTCCTTCCTAAACCGTCCGTCCACAGATTCCAACTCGAACTTGTCCTGCGTGAACAGTTACTATTTAAAACGTATGAGGGCTTATGACCTTTATGAGAGTCGGCATTATTCACTTTGAAACTAGAAAGACATTCCCCATAAACCACAGGTTGAAAACAAGGAATAAATATTTATCTGCACCGGTGCACACGCGGAACGGTTTCGTATTCAACGCAACGCAGCGTCCACCCTCAAATGCTTGCTGTTCTTGGCTGAACAGACTGCTTTTGAGACTGTATGCAAGCTGGCATGGGAGCGAGCTTTGCTAAGCCAATTTACAGAATGCATGGTGATCAATTCAAATTCTTTCCTGACATCCCGGCTGTTGCAAGTGATTGTGAAACGCTGCAGCGCAGCACACTGCAACACGGTGAAATGTGTCCTCTGTATTTAACCATCACCCTGAGCGAGCAGTGGGCGGCCATGACAGGCGCCCGGGGAGCAGAGTGTGGGGATGGTGCTTTGCTCAGTGGCACCTCAGCGGATCGGGACTCGAACCGGCAACCTTCTGATTACGGGGCCGCTTCCTTAACCGCTAGGCCACCACTGGCCCCTGTTCACAATGCACGGAGGAACGGTCAGGCTGGCGCAGTCTTGTTAACTGAAATGACAGAATTTTATGGCGAGCAACATTTCACACAAATTTACTGTTGCGAGTTCACTCGGGTCATAATTCCAGGTGAGAAAATACGCAACACGACTGCCAATAACGCAATAATAGATGCACAACAACGTCGAAATACGTTGCAGAGTACATTTCAAAGCATGTATTCCGTAATACACGCTGAAATATATACTTTAAAAGTCAATAGAGGCACGTTGTCATATTTCTGGAAGCCATGGCGAGGTTATTAAAACCTCAGCAAAAATGATCAGAACGGGTAAATAATGGGCACTGGCCGCGTCACGTACCTGCCCGCCACTGAACACTACCCAGCTTGTGTTTCTACGGTAATTACGGAGCCGCTAATTGGATCATTGAGGGCAGAATAAACTGGGAAGGAATATGCTGAGGTGGCCAACGAGAACGGCTCTATTGTCTCCGAACTGGACTAATTAATAATTGGAGCAGGAGAAGCTCTAGTTTGTAGAGCAGAAAATGGCTATACATTTTTACATCATAATTATCGATAATTATCGCAGCGTGCATAACTCACCTGCCCCGCCGCAGACAGAATCGTACACGACGTGTTGGGGATTTGGCCGCTCGAAAGATGGTTGCCTGTTGGGGGGGGAGAAGCAGCAAATGTGCGGTTTAGCTGGCATATTTATTCGGTGACCACTGAGGGGGTGCACACGTCTGCAACTCGACCCACCAAATCTGTGGGAGTGCAAGGGTGTGTGTTTCGGGAAGCCATAAGATGAGGCTTAGCGTGTATTAACCTTTTCGGGGTGCCTCTGGGCCACACTTTCATTTGCCCGGACTGCTCAGAGCCCCAATAGAAGTCACGACAACAAACTGCTGCAGAGATTGCAACCTTTTAGTATAAAAAAAAAAAAAAAAAAAAAAAAACAGAACTGAAGGGAAGACATTCACATTTACAGCATTTACCAGACGCCCTTATCCAGAGCGACTTACAATCAGTAGTTAAAGGGACAGTCCCCCCCCTGGAGACACTCAGGGTTAAGTGTCTTGCTCAGGGACGCGATGGTAGTAAGTGGGGTTTGAACCTGGGTCTTCTAGGCTACTACCACCTCGCTACTACCAACGGTGACTTCTGATGAAAAGTGTGTTGCTACTAAATAAAAAAAAATCTGAGATTCTCTGAATGCTCTGAAATGGCAGCTCAGATGCTGAAACTTCCCGGTTTAGTGACCTCCCATTGTACGGGAGGCTGTCTGCACAATTTTTTAGGCTGTCTCCATGGTGTTCAGATATGTTAATGTGGCCTGAATCAAACCAGCAACCAGACCAAATATACCTTCTGGCTCATCCATCCTTCAGACTCAAGCCTCAGGTAGCCATGGCCAAAAATAAAACATTAATGTGTAATTTCACTAAGTGAAATGGTTGCCTTGAGCTGTCAGAGCTCCCCAGAATCCATCTATCTAGCAGCAAATCGGCTTCTGCTGAGGCAACAGACATGACTTCTCCCCTAAATGGACTACGTGGCTGCTGGCCTGGTCCCACGGCCAGTGAGCAAGAGACAATTACTTTAATGAACCCGGGTTTCCTGATGGTACAACAGGGAGAGAATGTTATTCACAATTCCACACTTCTCCCCCAACGCCATGAATCCTGGGAATTATGGACCCTACACTGCAGTACTGCATGCTCGCATGCATGTGGAATAATGTTTTTAGCTTACATAAAATGATCCTTTAAAACGTTCATGCTTGTTCTTCTGTCAGCTCTGCCCCGTGAATCTTTGTCTCTCCCTCGCCGTCTTGTTCATCCGTTATTCCCATCCGTGCATTTTTGCTCTTCGGGCTTCCGTTTTTCCCACACTCTCCCCTGTCACACAGGCTGACCACAAAAATGCAGGATGGTGGAGTGTGAGGGGCTCTGGAATTCTGCATGCTGAGGGTAAACACGGCAGCAGCCAGCAAGGCATACACAGAGGAGCAAACATGGCACCTACCAGCACCCTGCAGCGACCCTGTTAACTCTCCCCTACCCCGAAAACCTCAACTCCACAGCATGAACCCCAAACGCTGAATGAGTAGACTGGGAACCCCAAACTCCGAACCAGAAGACCGGGAACCCTAAACGCCGAACCAGAAGACCGGGAACCCTAAACGCTGAACCAGAAGACCGGGAACCACAAACGCCGAACCAGCAGACTGGGAACCCCAAACGCAGAACCCTGAATCATCAACGCTAAACACCTAGGCCTAAATCTCACATCTAAGCTTTAATTCTTGAATCCTGAAGCCTGAATTATAAGGCTCCAAACCCTGAATTCTGAACTAAAACCTGAACTCAAACCCTAAATCCCGAACCCTAAACTCCAAAGCCAGGGGCAGCGGTGGCCTAGCGGTTAAGGAAGAGGCCCCGTAAATGAGAAGGTTGCCGGTTCGAATCCCAATCCGCCAAGGTGCCAAAGCACCGTCCCCACACACTGCTCCCCGGGCGCCTGTCATGGCTGCCCACTGTTCACTCAGGGTGATGGTTAAATAAAGAGGACACATTTCACTGTGTGCTGCTGTGTATGACAAGTGACAACCACTTCACTTTAGGATTCGAACTCACAGCCTTGGAGGTGGTAGTAGCTTAGTGGGTAAGACACTGGCCTGTGAACCAGAAGACCCGGGTTCAAATCCCACTTACTACCATTGTGTCCCTGAGCAGGACACTTAACCCTAACTGTCTTTAGGGGGGGACTGTCCCTGTAACTACTGATTGTAAGTCGCTCTGGATAAGGGCGTCTAATAAATGCTGTAAATGTAAATGTAAATGTAGGGAACAACACTAGGTGCCATGTCACCATGTGGCCCCCTTTATTATTCTTATACACATAATTACTGTTGTCCTGCTCCACTATACCCAGTTCGGTTTATACTGCTATTAATTTGCACCTGATCTTAATTCATTAACACTTAAAACAAAAAAAAAATGGTCGTGGTCATTTGGATTTGTGTGGCTGTTTTTTTTTTTTTTTTTACGAGACGCAACCTGCTGATATTTCTTGACACATATCAACTGAAAGAGTCATGCAGGAATACAGGGGTGGAGGCCTGGGTGGTAGTAGGGTGGAAGTAGCCTAGTGGGTAACACACTCGCCTGTGAACCAGAAGACCCAGGTTCAAATCCCACTTACTACCATCATGTCCCTGAGCAAGACACTTAACCCTAAGTGTCTCCAGGGGGGGACTGTCCCTGTAACTACTGATTGTAAGTCGCTCTGGATAAGGGCGTCTGGTGAATGCTGTAAACGTAAATGGAACGGGAAGGGCCACCACCCCCCGTTCCTACCGCAGAAGCACTCCGGAACGGCGCTCCTGACGCTAGGCCGGAGGAGAGCGTCTGCACCGAGCCAGGTTCACATCCTGCACTGACAGAGCTGGAAGGGGAGGACTGGTGGGAATGGAGTGGGAGGACGACGCCGCGCAGCTCACCGGCGTGGCGGCCCATGTGCTTTAAACAAACAGGCGGCGCTATCGCAGCGGTCTGCCCTTGTTGTGTAATTTGGCCAGATGTGCGGTAATAAAGTCATGCTGCAGCCGTGGGAAACAGATGGCAGTTTGGACTCCTTTATTTCTCTTCGCTCGCCCCCCCCCTCTCTCTCTCTCTTTGACTGTTAATCTCCAAACAAAATAAGGTCTCCATAGCGCTCATAAACAAGGGCCGGCAGCGAAAGCGCATGCTGTTAACTCCGTGTGCACGCTTGTTTGAGGTGGTCACCAGCCCCTTCTGCATGCTTTCAGTGTTTACTGAGCATGCAGGCGTGCACACACACACACACACTTCATGGAAAAGAGGAAAGACTAATTACCATCTCTAATAACAGTTTACTTGCGGTAGCAGACAGAGTTTTTTTACGTTCTGCAGTTTGTTCACACGTTAGTCTGATAATAGCACAAAATAATGCGGACGAAATAAAAGCGTACGGACGCAGACGCATTGATAACGTCCACGCTGACATCTGAAGTATGAGCGCTCAGGAAGGAGAGCGCACATCTGGTGAACTGCTGTCTAGAACTCTCTGTAGAGTATATATAATACTTGGGAATAAAATTGAACTGTCAAGAGTTTAGGCGGTCAGCAGATGATGAAGCCGTGATGAAGCCACATTTATTAGGCCTCACTCATCTTCAGATTCAGAAAACTTCACTTATCCCAAACCAAGTTGCGCATCAGGAAAGGTGAACGACACCTTTTACTAGAACTCACGTAGAACTGCAATGGAAAAGGTCATGTAGAATCAAACAGAACACGTATACGCTACAGTATCTGTCCTTTACTGCACATGGCAGACGGTTTTATCCAAAGAGGACGACACCAGCTATTCTCATTCGGTTTCTATAGATTTTGAGGTACAAAACTGAGAGCCCTGATAATAGAACATGTAGGGAATTGTTAAGTGCTAGACATACAAAAACACACACACACACACACACATATATATATATATATAGACAGACACACTCAGTAATATATATATAGTGAGTGTGTGTGTGTGTGTGTGTGTGTGTGTGTGTGTGTGTGTGTGTGTGTGTGTATATATATATATATATATATATATATATATATATAGAGTGAGTGTGTGTGCGCGTGTGCATGTTTTAAATACTTTTTAAATATGTGGCTTTTGCCCTTCCTTGGCTCATATTTTATTTGAATCATGGTCTATTGATAATATTGTTATTGTTTGATATCTGTGGTATATTGCAAAGAGTGCAGTCATGCGCTAAAACTGAGGTTCACCTGTTGAGGCGCTGGGCGGGGGTCTTGCGGCCAGAGCCCTCGCGGAGGCCGCTGGGGGGTTTGGGTGCGAGGACTCGAGGCGCTTGGTTCTGGAGAAAGGTGCTCTGTGCCTGGGGATGGCTGAGCTGGGGGTCATTGACAGGAGCCTGTGGGCGTGGCACTAGTGGGGTGGAGCAAGGAACACCTTCATGAGCAGCCAGGACAGCCTAAAAACATAAGGATGGGAGAGAGAGATGAACAAAAGTTTAATAAATTGCACCCCTCACGCCTTGAGTGCCCCATTACTGTACATTACTTCCTCACCAATACAATTCATTAGCAAAAACGACCAAAGGCAGAGCTATAGCACTTTCATTTCATTAACCAGGAAGAAAGGAGCAGTCATACCTCATCCAAACAGGCACTTAATATTCCCTTATCGGGTAGAGAAACACAAAAATTCCCCACTTTTCATGTGAGAGCAGAATCGTCTTGGCTGGAGACGGAGAAGTTTTCCCTCTCAGCGCGGTAATTTAATGGCTACCGTACATCGATTTGCTCGAGCTGAGTGTGTGCATCAGCATTCTTTCCACAGCACACATCTAGGTTGCTTCAGATGCTCCGTGTGTCTGTGCGTGTACTCCATTTGCATCAAACAGATGCATGACGTGAGCGAAGCACTGCAGGACAGCGTGAATGCATACGTCTGTATGTGCATGCATACGTCGGGATATAAGAGCTGAGGGAGTATTTCCGTGCATCTCCGTGTGTGTGCGTGTGGTGATGAATGAGCGGCCGGCGCTCCAGGTTGGAGGCTCCGAGACTGAGCGGCAGTTGAGCAGGGCCAGGAAAGGGCACCTTTCTTTGGCTGCCAAGTGGCCCGCAGCCAAGCCTGCAGAGGAGCCGCGCAGTCTGCACCCTCGAACTGGAACACAGAGCGGAGGACCGGAACAGCGCAGCATTTCACTCACCGACCCGCGCTCACACGCACACACTCCGACAGGTTCAAGCAGAAGAGGAGTGGCGTGCTGAATAAAACATGCAAAAGCCAGATTGTATTAGGGAAAAACACAACCCATGAACAAAACATGGGAACTAGGGCTGCACGATTTGGGGAAAAAGACATATTGTGATTATTGAGATCAATATTGCGATATGCAATTGCGATAAAGGGCACTTGCTTGTTTATCAATGAAAAGTCGCATACAAATTACTAATAGTGCAATGTTTAATTTCAAAGTGAAACATACAAACTACTTATAACAACTTGAAATGCCCAGTGCTTTCAAAATGCAATATTCTACAAAATTAAATAATCACAAAAAAGTCTTTACTTTAAAAAACATTACTGTCGAAAGACAAACCCTGGTAAGGCTAAATAACTGTTTTGATTATATTTGGCCATTATAAAATCCCGTATTATAGTTCTTATGTTTAACCAAAACGTTGTTTGGAGGCTGACTTGAACACACGGATGCATAGCTTTGCTAGCTTAGCTAAGGCTAAGATTTGTAAACTGAGGTGAATTTCTTTAGGAAACCTTCAAAGTTTGAAAAATGTTAACTAAACAGCTAAGAACAGTCTAAATAGTTAATGCCTACGTTTAGCCAAAACGTTGTTTGGAGGCTGACTTGAACACAGGAATGCATAGCTTCGCTAGCTTAGCCTAGCTTAGCTAAGGTTAAGACTTATAAAACGGGATTTTATAATGGCCAAATATATTCAAAACAATGGTCCAGCCTTACCTATGAAATGTAATCCCCCGGGATCTGGTTTGGAGCGTACAGCGGTTTGTACAGCCCCAAGCAGCACAAGAGTGAGGCATTTTTATGCACTTCTCTCCATAGACATGTATATGCTTCACGCCACAGCACAGCCTATCGCAATATGGCGGCGACGTTGACGTACGTGTACCCATATGTCTATGTGAGTCACGAATCTGAGGTCTCCATTGAACCGAATCGAAAGTCATGTGACCAAACAAGTCACGTTTAAATCACAGCTTTTTGCGTTCATGTAATCGCACAGACTGACATGGCGATTACGATTGCGATTAGATTAATCGCGCAGCACTAATGGGAACCTACACAATTTAAACTCCTTAAAGTGCACATTGGGATGTCAGCATTGCAAGTGGGTGGAAAATCTATCCTCTAGTGCAAATAGGAATGTAGGATGCCAATGACCTCACAAATGTTTAAGAACGCGAGTTCAGTAATTGATTCGTTTCGAAGTCTGGACGCGAGTTCATTAGTAGATTCATTTTGACAGCTGGACGCGAGTTCGGTTGTTGGTGCGCTTAGTACGTAAGTGTAAAGTGAAGTGATTGTCACACGTGATACACAGCAGCACAGCACACGATGCACACAGTGAAATGTGTCCTCTGCATTTAACCATCACCCTGAGTGAGCAGTGGGCACCATGACAGGCGCCCGCGGAGCAGTGTGTGGGGACGGTGCTTTGCTCAGTGGCAACTCAGTGGCACCTTGGCGGATCGGGATTCGAACCGGCAACCTTCTGATTACAGGGCCGCTTCCTTAACCGCTAGGCCACCACAGCCCCAAAACACAAGAGCATTGCCTCCCCGTCGGGGAATCGAACCCCGGTCTCCCGCGTGACAGGCGGGGATACTCACCACTATACTAACGAGGAGCTGGCAGTAAGTCATTGCATTTAATAGTCAGAATACGAGTGCAGCAGTCAGGACGAGAAATCAGTAGTTGATTCATTTAGAAGTCTGGACGTAAGTTCGGCAGTTGATACGTTCGGCAGTCAGGACGCAAGTTCAGCAGCTGATTCGTTCGGCAGTCAGGACGCGAGTTCAGTAGTCGATTCGTTCGGCAGTCAGGACGCGAGTTCAGCAGCTGATTCGTTCGGCAGTCAGGACGCGAGTTCAGTAGTCCATTCGTTCGGCAGTCAGGACGCGAGTTCAGTAGTCCATTCGTTCGGCAGTCAGGACGCGAGTTCAGTAGTCGATTCGTTCGGCAGTCAGGACGCAAGTTCAGCAGCTGATTCGTTTGGCAGTCAGGACGCGAGTTCAGTAGTCCATTGGTTCGGTAGTCAGGACGCAAGTTCAGCAGCTGATTCGTTCGGCAGTCAGGACACAAGTTCAGTAGTCGATTCGTTCGGCAGTCAGGACGCGAGTTCGGTAATTGATTGGTTCAGCAGTTGAGTCATTCGGCAGTCAGGACGCGAGTTCAGTAGTCCATTCGTTCGGCAGTCAGGACGCGAGTTCAGTAGTCCATTCGTTCGGCAGTCAGGACGCGAGTTCAGTAGTCCATTCGTTCGGCAGTCAGGACGCGAGTTCAGTAGTCCATTCGTTCGGCAGTCAGGACGCGAGTTCAGTAGTTGATTTGATCGGTAGTCAGGACGCGAGTTCAGTAGTCGATTCGTTCGGCAGTCAGGACACGAGTTCAGTAGTCGATTCGTTCGGCAGTCAGGACGCGAGTTCAGTAGTCGATTCGTTTGGCAGTCAGGACGCGAGTTCGGTAGTTGATTTGATCGGTAGTCAGGACGCGAGTTCAGTAGTCTATTCGTTCGGCAGTCAGGACGTGAGTTCAGTAGTCGATTCGTTCGGCAGTCAGGACGCGAGTTCGGTAGTCGATTCGTTCGGCAGTCAGGACGCGAGTTCGGTAGTCGATTTGTTCGGTAGTCAGGACGCGAGTTCGGTAGTCGATTTGTTCGGCAGTCAGGACGCGAGTTCGGTAGTCGATTCGTTCGGCAGTCAGGACGCGAGTTCGGTAGTCGATTCACTCGGCAGTCAGGACGCGAGTTCAGTAGTCGATTCGTTCGGCAGTCAGGACGCGAGTTCGGTAGTTGATTTGATCGGTAGTCAGGACGCGAGTTCGGTAGTTGATTTGATCGGTAGTCAGGACGTGAGTTCAGTAGTCGATTCGTTCGGCAGTCAGGACGCGAGTTCGGTAGTCGATTTGTTCGGCAGTCAGGACACGAGTTCGGTAGTCGATTCGTTCGGCAGTCAGGACGCGAGTTCGGTAGTCGATTTGTTCGGTAGTCAGGACGCGAGTTCGGTAGTTGATTCGTTCAGCAGTTGAGTCGTTCGGCAGTCAGGACACGAGCGCACTAGTCAGAATGGCGGTGCACGTATGGGTATTTGGATGTTGACTGAGAAAACATCAGCGTTCAGCGAGGTGTGTTTTAGAGCGAAAGATGCAGGTAGATGAGGTGACTCAACCACTCACACAAGAACGGTCCATCTGTCCACCCAGGTGAACAACAGGCCAACTCTGAACAACAGGACACGGGCCCCATCATTGAGCACGATTACAAGCGTCCATTAGCGCGATGGTAAACCGTCAACTATTTCCTGCAATCTGCTTCAGCAATCAGGGGCTCCACCTGAGCCACAATACACGGCACTGTCTGAACCCGGCCTGTGACTCACCACTGAACTCCTGACCAGCTTCTCAATCAGAGCTCTGTGGAGAGGACCCCGGTCAGCACTGCTGGCGGCAGATCGCTTTCACACGGGCCCGTTTGCGCAAGCCACCTGGGCCGGGCCAAGCAAAACACGGGCGAAATCACATTAATTACAGCAGCGCTGGAGGGACCTCAAGGCGCAGGGCTGAATAAATATGACATGTTTGTGCCTGTATGAAAACAAACATCAACAAATACAATCGTGCAAACAAAAGGAAAAAGCAACATCAACATCGCGCCAAGTTCCGCTTCACCAGTGGGCCGCACCAAAGCCTTCATTTCATTTAAATTAAGTGATAAAAAAAGTGAAGTGATTGTCATTGTGAAACGCTGCAGCACAGCACACGGTGCACACGGTGAAATTTGTCCTCTGCTTTTAACCATCACCCTGAGTGAACAGTGGGCAGCCATGACAGGCACCTGGGGAGCAGTGTGTGGGGACGGTGCTTTGCTCAATGGCACCTCAGTGGCACCTCGGGGAATCGATTTGATGAGAACGGTGGAGATGCTGCATTCACACATTAAAAAAAAAAAAAAAAAACTGTATAAGCAGTGGTGGCCCAGCGGGTAAGGAAACGGACACAGAAGAAACGAAAGGGTTGATGATGTAAATAGAGGTTTAGGCCTCAGACAAGTGTGATACGATACGATACAGATAGGATTTTGGATTTTAGACCGCATCAGCAGTGCCCAACCTGAGAGAGGAGCACTTCCTGTCACTGCTTAGCAGAATACTTCAGCAGAACGTAGGATCTGTGTGTTGTACGCTGACACAGATACCTGCAGCAATATGTGGACTAGTTTTTTAGCACCCTGAAGAGTCCAGATCTAAAATAAAGGCCTTGAAGTTACTTGCTGTAAGAGGAAGGCTATAAGGTGGACCTCGCTTCGGACCTTCTACTTTAACTGGTTTAAAGGACGTCTGGGTGTGACTGATCGTAGCCCACCAGGGACAGGCTTTATTCGGGGGACACGCACCTGCTGGCGACCGCGGCTCTGCTCGGGCAGGTGTAGTTTGGAGTTTGCTCTCTGCTGCTGCAGCTGCCGGATGGCGAACTGGAGTTGGTAGTTGGCCGAGGTGAGCTGAGGAACGTCACCTGCCATCAGCTTGGCGACGCCCCGGGTCTCCCGCTCCAGGGAACTCTCGCCGTCCTGCTTTCGACTGTAAAACAACAAGACGACAGCACATAACGGGCACGATAACGTGGATGCGTGTGATGGCATTGCAACAAGTCCAAGGTCAGCATCCGAGCACAGCATGGTCATGACGGATGTTACAGTGTTACAGTTAAGGCCCTGAACACCAGCATAATACAAATTACCCATAATGCTCCCACAGCTATAAAAAAAAAAAAAAAGCACCCTCAGTGGCTGGAGCACATATTGCTGTACGTATTGCTTTTTACGTCCCATTTTATTAATTTTGTTTGAAGACCATGTCCACAACAGAGCAAGGGCCAGTCTGCAAACGATGATCTGAAGGAACGGTCATCACCAGACACAAGATGTAACCCGCTGCAAGTAAGGTGGAGTGATTAGTCTGGTTAATGTCACCAAAAATACGGATGTGCTGATTGTGCGTTTCACAGGGGTACAATTACATTTAAATCCCCCCAAGAAGCTCAAAAGAAGGGAAATTTTATCTCCAAACCAGCCACAAAAAAACTGGCAGAAAGTTGTCTGTTCATATTTCCAGTTGATCAAATGGAGATAAAAAACGAATCCAAAGTTCTGTATTTAAAAATTCTTCAAACCGCTGTTCCGAGACACAAAGTAGTTTTTATACCAAAAAAAAAAAAAAAAAAAAAAAAAAAAAAAAGCCCATTATTAATATAGAATTATGATGGACAAGATTTCATCAGAACTCACAGCGGCGTCAGTTAATTATACTAACCGGCCCCAATTCATCCTGATATTCAATACGTCAAAGAATAAAAAGAAGCCTTCGCTAATGGCCCCTCCTTCCAAAGCGACAGCAGAATGTGTGCAAAGCAGCATGCAGAGCCGCAGCTAACACCAGGCTCGCCGCGTCACGTTCCATCCGCATCACACAGCCGCTGCTCAGGAAAGCTGCCCTTTGAAGGGCTGCACGCGCTCCTGACGGGATTATCGCTCATTCGAGTGCACCTTAAATTAGCCCCTTTGGCTCCGTGCACCCCCGCAACTCCCCCCTCCAAGCATCGGGGTATTAAAGAGCGGCACCGCGGCCTAACTATGTCAAGGCCGGAAAAGAACGCGCAACATACAACAGGGAGAATAATACAAAGAACTTGGTGGTGATTTACTTTTACATTTAGGGCATTTACCAGATGCCCCTTATCCAGAGGGACTTACAGTCAGTAGTGACGGGGACAGTCCCCCCCCTTGGAGACACTCAGGGTTAAGAGTCTTGCTCAGGGACACGATGGTAGTAAGTGGGGTTTGAACCTGTGTCTTATCCACTAGGCCACTACCACCCTACCACCCATTTACTTTTTCTTTGCAAATTCCTATTAAATGTTGAGCTTCTTCCAATAATCCCGAAAATAATATTTGTACCGCGAGTGCCTCGAAGACAATATTAGAACGGCCGACGGGCAATTAGCCGGAATAGAACACCGAGCCTGCTGCAAAACAGGGGGGATGCGGAGCCAAACGAAGACACTCGGGACCGCCAAGTCGTGTGAAAGCCCCGTCCGCCCATGCGTTTCTCATTTGAATTGGAAAAACAACTGGCGGCCCGCAGCTCAGGGTTCCGCTCGGAACTACCGTCAGCCGCACAGAGGCTGAACTCCTTCTGCCCCGCCGTTCGGTGATTTACCGCGCCCCAGTCCGTTCGCGCGTTCGTGTCTGATGCTGCCTCTCGGTCGCCAAGAGCGGGACAACGTTATTTACTCCCCGAGTCCCGGGCGGGGAGCCTGGCTTCCTGGCCAGTCCGCTGCAGCCCAGTAAACAGCAAACAGCTTAAACAGTTGCAACTGCGCTTCCCATTACGGACAAGCGTGAACCCTGGTTGACCTGGTTGGCGAATCCCAACCGGCCTTGTAGCCAGGGGTCACCTCAGGTGACCGCAGGTATGGCCCTTGACTGGAGAATGCACTCCCGCAGCTTTAGGGGAGTGCTAGCCGAGTAGACTTGCGGCATTCCTTCAGACGAATACTTAATGTGGGAAAAAGAGCGTCCAGCAATGACATCATTCGGAATGATTCCTAGACCCCGGAATAATACCTCAAAGCCCTGGCCTGGTCCAGCGTGGGCTGACATCGCGGCCCAGACACTTTTTGAGGGGGTTTGTTTCCACTAGCTGTTTATTTTCACTCCCCCCACCCCCCACGTCCAACACAGACACGTCCGTCCAGCTTTAGGACGCATAGTTAATAAGCCATGATGGAGAAATGCACTTCAGAGGCTGTGGTGGAAATGTGGAGGAGGGGACACGTTCTCCGGGCTGGGTGGCTGTGGAGATCCCCTCTGGTATCCACGGCCGCTCATTAACACCCTCCTGCTATCTCAGGGTGGAATTTCACGCTGGCGTCATCTCAGGAGAAGTCTCATGCCTTCTGCAACATCTGCGTCCAGTTAAGGTGAACAAAAGGTTTCTTATAAACATTAACAGCAAAAAGCAGACAAACGGGGTTTTTACTGAATTCATCGTGCCTAAAGAAACCAGAGATAATCTGAAAGAGCCTCAGAACAAGCTCGGTACGGAGCTTTACTTAGATCCACGCGCCATTCACTGCAAGAAGAAAACAGCTTTGTTCGGATCCCTAAACCTTACACTGTGGACGTAAAACTATGGCGACTTACAGCAGTGCAATGCCGTAAAAGCATGATATTGTAGAACCAAGCGAACTGAGATAAAATCTAAAAACCTTAAGGTTCAATATCGCCCCCTCGTGGTCTCCAGAAGGTATTATTCCAGATTACAGTAAACTACAGTAATAGTTAGCCAAATGTTGCTAAACTTTACGAATTAATGTCTCAAAACAAATATGGATTGTTACAATATTATAACGTACTGCTTTTTATGATGGTGGTTACAGGTTCAATGTGATACTCTGAGAATGGCCTGACTGAAAAAACTGATGGCGGAGAAGAAGTAAGAAGTAAGATGCTGGCTTGGCATCAGCGTTATCTCCACTCCTGGGATTAGACGTCCTCCAGCCATTACGTACTCCAACGAACCTAAACACGCAATAATTATGACATTCCACTACAATGCTGGACAGAGGCTACTATTACCACTCTCAAGCAGGACCCAGAACCTTACTGGAAACTAATCTTCACCCACGCCAAGAGCGGAGGCAGCCGGGGCCCAAGGCAGGAGCAGCTAAGATTACCAAAATATTTCATGGACACAAGAGGATCCTGCGTTTTCTAATGTTCTCAGTGAGCTGGCAGAGGAAACGCAAAAGCACAACTTGGACCTTATTGGACTTCTGTCCTCCTGGGGTTGTGGTGCTTTTGCATCACCTTCCTGCTAGTTGCCGCTGCCTTGTGTTACTTTAACACATGCAACGAATTAAATAAATCCCGAGATTAGCAGCGTATCAGGAGATTCTTGGTCCTGAAGGCCTTTTTGGACCGCGTTATTTATGAAATTGCCCCCGCGGTGGGTGTTGAAAGTGTTGAGAAAGCATACCTGGCAGATACTGGCAACGGTGACTTCAAAGCAGCCCGCTTGTCTTTGAAACCCATCACATCTCACCCCCGTGGCGCTTCTTAAAGAGCTGGGCCGCCTAACAGCTTCAGCATGTTTGGCATGGCCCATCGGGAAATCAGACGTTTGAGGACGAAAATAAAAGGAGATGTAGCCTCCTGTCAAAGTTTTTTTTTTGGGGGGGAGGACTTGTGGCCCAGGGCACCTGGAGGAGAGGGAAGGGTTCAGGTTTGGTTTGGTGCGGTGCACACAGTAGCCAACGGAAAGCCAGAGAGGGTCGCCTCGCCGCAACGCCACGTCTTCCGAGTGTTTCGCAAGGACGGGGTTCAGGGAGAAGACACATTTTTCTGCCGTTAATCACGGTCAACGTTGGGATTAATTGTCAACGACTCCCCTCGAAGCGGTGGCCAGGCCTCGGCGGGAATGGTCCGATCGCTGGTTCCGCTTGTAGGAAGGAGAGTAGCTCTCGCAGGAACATCTATCAGAGGCACGGCGTGTAACGCGACTACCCCGTCAGTACGTACTGTGCCTGCTCAGGATTATACGGTTGCAGTAAAAGCTCGTCCCGTCCCGTCCCGTCCCCCCACCCTTCTTTTGTGGAAGCAGAAATGCTTTTAAAACGCGGGGAAAGCCAGACATACCAGGAATTCCCTGACAGCTCCATACATAAGGAAGGGCTGGACTGGAAAAACAGAGGGGCGAGCGACCAGGGCCAAACTGTCTGAGATGCCGTCACTCAGCGGAGGAGCAGCCGCGCGACTTTAACCCTCGCCGGCCCGGCCCGGTCACGTGACCGCCGCTGCGGACGTTCGCAGAAGCGCCGCCCTCCCGCTCTCTCCCCCCCCGGTGCACAGGGGGTTCGTGGCCTCCGTTTACGTTACCCCTGGCCCCGGCCGATGGCAAGCCGCCACTTCTCTTTTTCTCAGACACAGTAGCTTCTTCATTGCACGCCAGCTCTCGGTTTAGAAAGAGGCAGAATGCTAATAAAAGCAAACATATATAATAGTTGCACAAGTGTGACGAGGAATACTATTAAAACCGAGCAACGCTGCCACTTGAAAGCCAAGTTCAGCATTGAAAACATTGACTTTTTCCTTTCTGTTAAAGATCCTCCGGGGACTGTTAAATTGCCTTTATGTTTTATTGCCTGTGACTAAATTGGCCGACATGAACTAAGCACCTATAAAATTGCCCAGAGTTACTTCGAGCGAAAATACTCTTGCATGCTAATTTCCCTCTCGAACAAAGCCCTGAATGTCAAATGAACTTCATGATGCTCTGGGGACACCGGCCTTCTCGGATACAAAGAGGAGAAAAGAGCAGCGAAGGGACAGGAGGGCCATAATGAAGGAGAGGAATCCCATTCGGAAGTCTGGGGGCCTGGTGAATACACTCCCACAATGGAGAAGAGGCCGTCGCGTCCCTCGGTTTCCCGTCCTTACCTGGTCGCGCTCAAAGGACCCGCGTGGGAGTGAAGAGCCCTGACTGGCCTGCTTCGAGCTCCGGGACTCAGGGTGACACCGTTTCTACTGAGGACCCCGCTAGCCAGGTTTAGGTTGGTCAACTGCAGGAAGACAAAAGAGAACACAGAGCTGTTCACAGAACGATGGAGATAATTATAGCTAATATATAACTCACCAACCGTCCCAAAAACTGCTTGCTAGTTATATGTACGTTGGAGAGGAGGAAGTAATTACCCACCAGGCCACTGTGATTAACTGTAATGGATGTTTTATAAACTAGGTTTTAAAAGGGGGAGGAGTCTGTAGGCAAGATTGACAGCTCTCACACCCCCTTTCTTCCTCATTCTGGACGATTTAAGCCCTCTCCTGTCAATACGGGAAATGCCCAGGCGTAGCGCAGAGTCCATCTCCTCTCTTTCTCCTCCGTTTCCCGCCGTTCTTTACACTTCTTATACCCCTTGTATACAAATGTGGCCACGCCCACTAACGATACCAACAATTCAAGCGTTCTGATGTGCATCTTAGATCTAATTTGACTCATAATACCCTTCATGAATTAGTCGTGGAAGTTCTGTTTCATACTTTTTCAACGTTTTATTGTAATAAAAGCTTGAGGCTTGCACCTGCTGCTGAGAGCAGGACCATCCATCGCCCCAGGGGACAACCAGAGTGAAACCGCGCTTGACCTTTAGGACCTTCGGTGCGAACAGGCGTGTGAATTCCCCGCAGGGCAGTGCTGGGGGCGTCGGCCTCATTTCTCCACGGCTGAGTGAAATGTACACAGCGTGTCCCGGAGCCAGGCTCCGCCCGTCTCCACGTCCCGGTGGTCCGTCCCCTCCGACCGCGTCCCGCCCGAAACTCACCAGTTGCTGCACCCACCCACAGACACACTCCCTCCAGCCCACGTGTGCTCGGGAACGCTCGGCCATTCAGTCACGCGAGTGATACGGATCGTCCGGATACACAAAAGATTACAGACCGGCACACAAAACACCAGCAGGCAGACGCACAGGCCGATTCCGCCCGGGACGCCATTATTCAGGAATTTGCTGGAAATGAGTAATTACACAGATCGTCGTGTCCAAAAAGGAAAAACACAATTATTCCCCCCGAGCCTCGTCCCCCCCATTCTAATACACGGCGACATGGAGGTCACGAGAAGCACTGAGACGCCTGTTCGTCGGCTCGGGGTATTGTTCTAGTCCCACGTCCACTCTGTCGGCGGGCGGAAGAGGAACATGTCGAGCATTCCTGACCAACAGGCGATTAAACGAAGGCGGGATCCGATGGGATTGGTCCAAGGGCAGCTCTCCGAGTAAAGAGACGAGGCGACCTGGACCCAATTCAGGTTTTATCTCTGCTGTACAGGTCTGTACTCTGCATACATAGTGTGTACAGCAGAGGGTCGGGGTCTTCTGGTAGCCCCGCCCACAGTATCACAATCACAATCGCTAGGCTGGTAGTAGCCTAGTGGGTAACACACTCGCCTATGAACCAGAAGACCCAGGTTCAAACCCCACTTACTACCATCATGTCCCTGAGCAAGACACTTAACCCTGAGTGTCTCCAGGGGGGACTGTCCCTGAAACTACTGATTGTAAGTCGCTCTGGATAAGGGCGTCTGGTAAATGCTGTAAATGTAAACTTCATTCCCAAGTGAAACCACGGCATCTTTCAATAAGATACAACAACGTTTTAAAATACAGCCTCACTTTTCAGATACATTTGTGATGTCCATGTTTTATTTTTTTAAATGAATAAAATCTTGATTAGTCTCCTTTTTTAGGGGGGTGGTCTGCAGTGGACTTCACAAGCTCTTTTCATTCTGAAAATTGAATATGTTCCTGGAGAAATTTACAGATAGCAAACAAGTAGCATTGATACTGTTACCAGTATACAGAACAAAAACATTTTTATACAGCCATCATCATCATCAAATTTCAGGGCAAATGACCCAAGCTAAAGTGGAACAGTTATAACGCTGGGCTCCACGAGGTTAATGACGCATGCAGGGGCTCAAAATCACATTTTGCACGAACTGCAAGTTCGGGTCAAAGACAAAAGGCCGCCTATACCAGTCTTCGAAGAAGCAGCCACCGAGCCAGTGAAAATGCCGTCAGATGACTGCCAAATTCCGAATTCCGACCCCAGCTTTTTAGGTGCCATGTGCAGCATCTGGCACCTTCAAACGCCACAATATGATGTATGTTCTGTGTTCATCAGACAAGCACAGCGACGGTCACTGCGCGCGATTCCGGAAAAACCTGGCGTTATAGAAAAGGGAACACAAGCCAACAAAGGATTTATATGATCGCTAGTTTGAATCGTGTGCATTATGACATGGCATAACTTCTCACCTTCTTGCATAATTTTGACTTCAACATTCATATGACATGATTCGAAATTACTGCATGAAATCACATGATCTAGAACTATTAGAAGAACAACGACTAGGATTGTAAAGATTACATTTACATTTCTGGCATTTACCAGACGGCCTTATCCAGAGCCACTTACAGTCACTATTTACAGGGACGGTCCCCCCCTGGAGACACTCAGGGTTCAGTGTCTTGCTCAGGGACACAACGCTAGTAAGTGGGGTTCGAACCTGGTGCTCTCTGGTCTTCTGTTTATAGTAGCCGACTAGGCTACTAGCGCCAGTTTGATTGATATTATGAAGACCATCATTCGTTTTTACTCGTTTTCCATGTCCTTCCTCATCGCTAAAAGGCACATTTATGAGTAAAACCATCCGTTTTTTAATGTTCAATGAAAAGAACGGAAGGTCTGTTGTTCTTTCGGTGAATCTGGAACAAGGTCGCCAGGCCTCTTCGCTCTCTGGGCAGAGTACAAACCGTAAAGCACGGCTGCCATCGCAAGCATCGGGGAAACACAGCGAACACCTTCCCCCCGTAACATTAGAGGCGAGCTGTGGGGAGCCATAAAAGCGCAGTCTGTGTGGTCCGGTGCCATCACAAAAAAGACGAGAGGAAGGGAGGGAACGTGAAAAAAAAAAGAGAGAGGGAGGGAGGTCATCTGGCTTCACACTACAAATAGTGAAGGCTTCAGTATGGGAGGGAGAGCAAATAAGGTTTTTCGCTCCCCCAACTTGGTGCCAATTTGCCACATTCGTCTATTTATAAGCATGAGTTACCAGAAAGAAGGGGGGGGGGGGAGCCATCCTGGCTGTTAAACATCAACACCGCGCCTCCCCAGTGGAGCATCGCAGCGAGGGAGAGAGACCTCACACAAAGACCTGCTTCTTTTGGAGACGCGGAACACCATTCCCGCTCCCGGGCCCTCCGCGGAGATAACTGCGCCGTAAATCCAGGAGCTTGATATTAATTCTCCAGGCAGAGGGGGGGGGGGGGGGGGGGGCAGCTACATTCATTCAACGGAGTTGAAGAAGAAATTGAAGGTAAATTTGAATGAAATTGAAAAAAAGGAAGTAACAAAAGTAATTAAAAAACAGGAGACATATATACTGTAGAGTGGATAGATAAAAGAAATGATACAGCAATGTAGTGTAACACTTCCTTTGTGGTTACGCATTTACAGGAATACAGGAATACAGTGATACAGGAAGCCCTGAGTGCCACTGGTTTTCACTTTAATGTCTGTACAATCATAAAACGTGTGACTTCCTACAATGGTATTAAATGAGAGTTTTGATATCAATATGAATCCATTTCACGTCAGCTCTCAGTGGTTTTAGTGTTGTGGTTCTATTTATACACACACACACACACACACACACACACACACACACACACACACACACACACATATATATATCACAGCACAGTTACGAGATGATCACCACTCATATTCCCATGTCTAGTAGTCATGGGCTAGATGACTAAGGCACAAAAAGTTTGCCCCCATGTCTGAGCACTAAATCACAGCTGTGAAAAAGATCCACACGGGAGCACAGGAAAGGCAGGAAATGAACTCGGCATGGTTCTCCAGGCGATGCGACATCATAACTGGACCTCTAGATCATTTTCACGGGGTGTTTTAAGGCTGGAATCTATCAGGACACACAACAGATCCTACACGATGAAAACATTCCATTTTCTACAGCTGAAAAGAAGTTCATCTGGGAAAAGTGAAACCTGATTAAAACACAATGAACTTCTCCTCTGATCCTGATGACAGAAAATCTACACGGAGAATAAGAAGGACCTGGGAAGGACGACCATGGAGAAGAAGGGCCACTCACATGATGCGTAAGCAGGCTGATGTGGTTGGAGGTGGCGTACTGACGCGCCGCCTGCTTCTCCACCAGCTTCTGCAGGGCTGATACGATGGCCTGCTGGTTGGACGGCGCCGGGGACGACACCGAGTCCAGCTCCTTAAAAAGACCTGCTGAGCTGGGCCTGAACCTGACCTGGGTGCTGTGGTGCGCTGTGCAGGGAGTTTAAAATGAGAAGGGTAGGTTAGTATGATAGACATGTGGACCAAAGTAAATGTATACGAAAGAAGTGTGGAAAGAAATAATCATGGAATTAAAGGAAGTATGAACAGAAGCAAAACTAGATGGGAGGAAGGATGAATGGATGGATAAAACAATACAGGAAGTACAAATGGAAGGGCGTATTTATTGGTTGATGGAATGGCTGAAACAAGTGTGGGTGGAAGGAGGGACAGGCGGATTGATGACAGTGAGTAAGGTCACACGACAGTGATAAGTATGGATGGACAGAGGTATGAGGGGACAAGTGAGGATGGAAGAAGTATAAGGTGAATATGGATGGAAAGATGGTAGCCGGTATGGATGTAGAAGTGGATGGACAGAGGTACAGGTAGAAGGACGATCGGAAGAAATTAATAGTAGAAGACAGAATGGATAAGAGGATTGAAGCAAACAGTGAAGGACGGGAAGAAGCAAGTATGGATGAATGGAAGGACGGAAGTAAATATCGAATAAAGTATGGATAGAAAAAGTACAATTCCATTCAATGCACTCTCCTTTTAGTGGAGAAGAAGAATCGAAGTTCTGTTGAAGACGTTTACCTTGTCCTGCAGAAGGTGGCTGAGCAAGTTTCTGGCTGTAGATGTGCACTGCACTCGGGATTGATGAAGTTGTCACGGCAGCCATGGCGGAGTTGGTGAAAGAACGTGGCCTTTGCGACGCCTCGGTGGTGGGCAACAGATTGGAAGCAGCCGGTTGGCCAGAAGCCCACATGACACGTGCTCCCTGGTGACCACTGACTGGTAGGGACGGCGCAGGAATCTGAGGGTCATTTCGGACCGGAGCCGGGGGCGGAGGGTATGGTGGAGGTTGGGGATAGGGTTGTTCTGCAGGACAACAGTGCTGCAGGTGGATGTGATAGCAGTCCAGGGCAGCTGGGTAAGAGGAGCTGTGCTGGGATGCCAACAGTCTTGGTTGATCTTTGCCATTTTTTGAGACACTTGGCTGAAAATCACGGACTTTGATCGTCCTCGGATGGGTTTCTCCAGTTTTAACGACCTCCGCTTTACCAACTTGACGTTCATTTTGGTTCTCATTAATGAACACATGTCCACTTTGAGCTTCACTGGGTTTAAGGCCTTGGGCTTGAACCTCATGTTCTCTGTTAGGAGCTTTGTTGTTTCTGTTGACTCCATTTCTGCTATCTTCTACAGTTCTGGTTTGTGCTGTCTTCTGGGCTTTGTTAGGTGCAGACAGTGACGTTTCTGAGGCACAGAGTCCCTCACTGGCAGCAGGGACTTCTGCTTAAAGTGGAAAACAACCATGTGCACCAATCTTAGTGATACGTGATCCCCACACTCTTCAAACAAAGAAAGCCTCATCATTATTCTGACCTTTTCACTGAAAATGATTTAAAATCCATTTATTCAACTGCCAGACACACCTAAAATTCTGAATTTAACACTTATTAGACGTCCAAGAGAGGATAATAAATCACTGATAAAGCAGTAAGAAAAATAATGATCTATTTGAAGCAGAATGCATGAACAAAACATTAAAATGCTATGCTTTGTTAAATGAAACACGCAAGTAAAAAGAAAGATGAAGGACTATGGAAGAATGAACTTGCAAACTCTATTTGGCATGTAAAAACTAAGGTATATATTGCAAGTGGCAAACAAAGGGACTTTCGAATATGGAAGCCATATATTAGTATAAAAAAAAAAAACTGGAAATATGGAAGTTGAATGTAATGTATGCAGGTTTGCTGTGTTCAGTCGTGGCTAAAGGTTTTGAGAATGACACAAAGGCCGTTTTTCACAAAGTTTGCTGCTCCTGTTTTTATTATGGCAGGTTGCATAAACTGAGGAATGTTATGAAGAGCGATCAGATGAATTGCAAAGTCCCTCTTTGCCATGAAAATGAACTTAATACCAAAAAAAAAAAAACATTTCCACTGCATTTCAGCCCTGCCACAAAAGAACCTGCTGAGATCATTTCAGTGATGAGTGTTGAGGAGCACAAGTCTGAAGATCAAGTAATGTGTGGGATAAAAAGGGCTTCACAGGCAAGGATATTGCTGCTACTAAGATTACCTTATGAATGGTTGATTTACGTGCAATCAAAAACTGAAAGTGTTGTGAAGAAGGCTTCAGGGTGCCTAAGAAAGTCCAGCAAGCGCCAGGACCGTCTCCTAAAGATGATTCAGCTGCGGGATCGGGGTGCCACCAGTACAGAGCTTGCTCAGGAATGGCAGCAGGCAGGTGTGAGGGCATCTGCATGCACAGTAAGGAGAAGAATTTTGGAGGATGGCCTGGTGTCAAGCCACTTCTTCAAGGACAGACTAATATTCTGTAAAAAGTACATGGATTGGACTGCTAAAGTCATTTCCTTTGGAAAAAGAAAAAGCCTCTTGCCAACAGTAAAGCATCCTGAGGACCATTCATGTGTGGGGCTGCTTCTCGTCCAAGGGAGTGGACTCATGTACAATTTTGATGGAGCACCATGCCATCAGGTGAGAGTGAGAACAAAGTGGTTCTGAGGAACAAAACATTGAAACTCCAGGAAACTACGCAGACATTAATCCAATTGAGAACTTGTGAAAGTGAAGTGATTGTCATTGTGAAACACTGCAGCACAGCACACTGTGTCACGCTGAAACGTATCCTCTGTATTTAACTCTGTATTTAACCATCATCCTTGGTGAGAAGTGCAGCCATGACAGGCGCCCGAGGAGCAGTGTGTGGGGACGCCGCTTTGCTCAGGATTTGAACCGGCAACCATCTGATTATGGGTCCGTTTCCTTACCTGGTAGGCCACCACTGCCCCATTTGTGGTCAATCCTGAAGAGGTGGGTGGACAAACAAGCACTGATTATGAAGGAATGGGCTTTCATCAGTCAGGACTTAGCCCACAAGTTGATTGACAGCATGCCAGGGAGAATTGCAGAGGTCTTGGAAAAAAAGGGTCAACACTGCAGTCATTGACTTTTTGCATAAACTTGACGTAATAGTCAATAATTGTCAATTGCCTTTGAAACGTACAATATGCTTGTAATTATACTTCAATACACCACAGAAACAACTGACAAAAAACAACTGATCTAAAAACACTGAAGCAGCAAACTTTTGTGTTATTCTCAAAATATTTGGCCACGACTGTAGGTGCGGGTAAAAGTGTGTTGAGATGTTTATTTAGTTATAGAAAAAGAACATTTAAAAAAAAAGAAGAAAGATGAAAAAATGTCCTGTCATTGCATCTGTGAAAACACAACAGGTAACAAAGGTAACGAAAAACCGTGTGGGCCTGAGGACCTACTCACTTTTCCCATGGTGGACGTTGGCATGGTCCGCATTGCAGTCGCGAGATTTGGATCCCAAAAAGACGCTTGCTGACTTGTTTTTGTTGGTGTAGAAGGTCAGGACCTCCTCCAGTTCACTTTCACTAAAGCGAACGGCAAGATCTGATTTGTCACATGAACTGATCACAGAGCGGCGCAGTTATGAACGACAGGCCGACTCACCTCGCCTGCTGAATAAACTCCTGAAAGACGCCCGGATTGATGCAACGGTCGTCGCCTACGACCCTCTCCAGGTTCTCCACCATCTGCTCGGTCTCCTGTAGGTCACAGTGAAA
Source organism: Denticeps clupeoides (assembly GCF_900700375.1). Classification (NCBI taxonomy): domain Eukaryota; kingdom Metazoa; phylum Chordata; class Actinopteri; order Clupeiformes; family Denticipitidae; genus Denticeps; species Denticeps clupeoides. The sequence continues at coordinate 2,588,217 of NC_041707.1, forward strand.
AGGTGTGCGTTGATTATCGTGCGGCTCATCGCTGCAGCTCGGGGGCTTTGGCTGGACACGTGCGCGGTAGACACCTTGTTGTAGCAGTGGATGAACTCGCCCAGCTGCCGAGACAGGACGCGGCGCCGGTCCTGCAGGGCCAGCTGGTCGCTGGGCGGGGCCTGCTGATCACCGGCGGCTCGTTTCAGGAAGCGCATGACCAGCTCCTGCAGAAAGGCATTGCAGAAGAAAGGAGTGCTATAATGAACTTGTGATTAGCACAAGATGTGTAATATTATCAGAAGGCCGGGTTCAAGAATCGCGGTATTGTTGGAGTTTACATTTAAGCGTATGTAATAATCTTTGGGTCCCACTCAGTTTTCAGCAGATGTCAACAAGTTTTCTTTCAAAGGGTGTTACAGCTGGACCAAAACCACAATCATGCAGCAGCAATTCGATCCATGTCCTCAGAGTGTAATGATGCCTGAGCAACCATCCATCTTCATTCAATCACATCACGGCAAGACGAGCTTTCGTGATTCATTTTCCCCAGTTGTAACACACATGCAGGAGCAGAAAAGGATAATGCAACCCCGGTCTTATTCCACGCAAGAACAACCCACTCACCCAGACAAACACCCTCAGGACGTTCTTCAAAAGAAAAAAAAAATAATAAAAAATCCAGAAGCAGCACCAGATTAAGCGGCCCGCTGAATAATATGTTTTACACTGAAAGCAGCTCCCCACAGAGAAACTTAAAATTAAAATAAATCCAGCACTTAACAATTACCCAGCGTGTTCTATTCCTGACAAGTTGGGCCTTATCGGGGCTCTCAGTTTTGTAACTCAAAATCTATAGAAACCGAATGAGAATTGCTGGTGTCATCCTCTTGTAAGTCGCTTTGGATAAAAGCATCTGCAAAGTAAAGTACAGTAAAGTAAAGATTCTTCTGCAGGTGGGATGGGACGATCAGAGCGGGAAAGCCTGTAACACAATCCATGATTAGACTCCAATTACAGTCTGAGTCTTACAGTCTTAAAAGACAAGCAAAAAAAAAAAAAAAAAAAACACATTCCAGTGTAAGGCCATTTTGATAACATTTTTGAGACAAAAGGTCTTTGCAGTGTGCATATAAGCTACCTATTGTAATAGAGGTTTGTCTTTTGCACCGTTGTCTTGCGCAGTTTGTTACTCTTAAAGTGTCTGAAAGATATCAGGAGGCTAAAAATGTCCAAAGCGGTTTAAAGTCTGCATTTACCATTTGGTCTTTGTCCTTCTCTGGCCAAGTGGAGCCGCTGTTGGTGCTGCTCTCTGCCAGCAGCCTCATCTGGACCCGGTGGAGGTATGAGGAGAAGGCCATCCGAGCCTGGACTTTACTGCCCAGTGAAGGCAGAGGGGGGAGCAGAGGGTCGGCGAATGGCAAGAATATCAGGACAGAGGTACAGAACGCAAAAGAGACATGAGCAGGAATGGTGCAGGTGACAAATCAAACTGTGCAACTGATAAAGAATCTACACTCTGTACCACAAATGGCCAAAATGGTTGTTTTGCTGTAGTGTCCCCTGATGTGCAGCCCCAAAAAATAAGTACCCTGGTTCAAACCCCACTTAATATCATTGTAAGCATGACACTTATCCCTGAGTGTCCCCAGCGGGACTGTTCCCATCACTACTATTTGGAGGGCGCTCTAGATACTTATTAGATATGAAGCACCACTAGCTAGAGATGTTTCAGAGCTGGATTCTTTGCAGGTGCCTGACTAGGTCAGCAAATTGAAATGCACGTTGAACATGTAATGGAGCAGTCAGCTTACATACATACACACACACACGTGTGTGTGTGTGTGTGTGTGTGTGTGCGTACACATTAAATGTATTTAATGTATATTGTGTGTCTATATATGTATATGTGTGTGCATGTGTGTGAGATCTTGTCACATCAGACAGTGGACGGTACAAGATAAGAGCAGCAAAAAATAAGACTATGCCAACAGTATATGAGGTCCCCTAGTCTGTCTATGGTCCTGCAGTGGCTAGAAAAAATGGTCGGATCTGGAATTTGTCCCCTTATGACATCATAAGGGGAAAGGTTCCTGTCTGCACCAAACATTGTGGTTGGTGAATGGTTTTAATAATTTCTGCGAATGCCCCCTCAACTTCTATAGGCCACTCTCCTCCTCATTAGCATTTATAGCTATTTTTTTTATTTTTATTTTTTACACCTGGTCACCTTATATAACTGGCTGGTGCGTGTCTCCCTGTCCCAACTGTGGCCTGGGTGAACCTACGGCTGGTACAGCCAGTGCAAAGGGGAAAATGTGTTTTGGAAAAAACGCAACACAAAGATACAGTGTACTGTAATTGCCCAGGTCTCTTTTCAGCCTGGCAAGCGCGGGAGGAATTTCTACAAACTCAGACATGTCATTGTAAGTCCTGCTCAAATTACAATTTCATACAAACTTTAAAAGTCAAAAAGGGAGACTGGAGTCTTTGTTATGCTTGAGACAGGAACATGTAATATTCATTAATACTGCAGAAGGGTGGGGGGGGAAGACATTCTAAATATTTTTTTAGGGCTATTGCATAACCAAAAGGGGGTGGAAAACGCGTTTCAACTGCTTCCAGGCCTGCTGCAAAAAGCTCAACAAAAAGAAAGACAGTCTGACTCCAGCAATTAACCAATCAATCAAATCAGCCAATCAAAGGCGGACTAGCGGCATGGAGGTCAAGGTTGACGAGCATGATTGGAAAGGCACCCACTTCCCGCGAATTAGGCCAACTTCGTGGAGACGTGCAGGAGGGGGAGAGGTGAGGTCGAGGAGGAGCCGTGCTGCCGTGCCAGGAGGTTTTCTGGCCCATCCGCTAATGGCCTGAGTTCCAATTTGTGCATGTGTGTACGTTGGCGCAGTGTTCTAAATGCATTTTTATTAATCCACAGAGAACAGATAACATCTAGTTTGTGAGGAAACACTAATTCTATATAATGGCATGATCTAGCTAAAAGAATACCTTGTTTTTTGTGTGTATATGCATACAGGCAGTAATGTACATTAAAATGCACAGTGAATCGAGTGAGGTTTTAAAAAAAAAAAAAAAAAACACTTATGTGACACTTGTCTAGCTAGTTCGTTTTATTCTTTAAATCATTTTTTGTTATAAAAAGGATAATTTACTTGAAAATATATATTTTTTTCATAGTTTATGAAATAAAATAACACTGAGTCTTAACGTTATATATTAATGTTCAATCATAATTGATTTGCAGCTCATTTAAAAAAAAAAAAAAAAGGAATAAAATAAAGAGGGCCAGCAGATATGACAGAGTTGGGCGCTTCTCATACTGCCACTGAAGAAACGAGGCCATTTCATAAATAAAACCACTGACCTGAGGTCCCAGCCTTGCTGCAGAATGTTCAGCAGGTTGACTTTGGACTTGGGCACTTTTGGAGGTGCTGGGACCTCATCAGGCCCAGGAACAGAACGGTTCTTCTCCGCCAGGCCTGGCGTCTGCGGTCCATCCTCTTCCTCCCCCTCACCTTCCTCGCTGCTGTCGGAAGAGACCTTCCTTGGTGCTCCTACAGGGGAGGTTAGAAGTCGCTTCATCCAATTGCGAACGCAGGTGATCTGCCCAGCCGAGTCTGCAGCTCAGCTTTTCCTCCTCCTGAGCAAGTGGTGGAGGAGACCAACCTGCTCGCTTCCTGGTCACGTGCCTCCGTTGGAGCCGCAGCGCCTCGAGGGTGAGTAGCTTCCTCTCGTACTGGACCACATGGCTGCAGTGGAACCCCAGCACCTCCAGAGCTACGTCATCACTCAGTTTATGTCTGTGGGCAAAAACTCACATCATCCTCGCACCGAAGCCTCCGCATTATACGTTGTAATGTGTGTAAGGACATTGGCCTACCGCGTTCGTAAGGTCGAGGTTGCTTTCATGGATCTGAGGGACCAAAGAAGTAAAAAAGGAACCTTCATTAAAACATGGTAAGCAGGGAAATGGCTGTGCATTGTGTCTATGAAGGTTCTCAGTCATCCAGGTGAATTTGTCTGAAAGTTGAGTCGTGGCAACTGGACTTTCTTTCTTTAACGTAGAGATGTTTCATTCTGCATCCACAGGACTTTGTCGATCTGAAGGAAGTTGGCTTGTGACCACAGATTTATCCTCCAGGTCGGTTTCACCTCACTCCTGCCTTGAATAGGCTCATTAACTGAAACAAAAGCAGGGGGAGGGGGTGGGTGCATGTGACGGCCCCGCCCTGGCACCTCCTCCTGCCCCCATTAAGTGGGTTGTTAAGTGGGGCCAACCTGGTGGACGTGTGAATCGGGCCTGGTTTTCCTTGGGATGGATGAAAGGGCGGCATTATAGGTTGGAGATAGGTTGTGTCTGAGGCCTCCACCTCTGTTGAGTGAGGGTTTGTTGATTTGCACATGCAAAGCTTCCCTCACTCCTCTCTCAAACCACCTATCTACTCTGTCCAATATTTGAACATTCTCCTCCAAAAATGAGTGTGCTTTGTCCTTAAGGTGAAGGTACACCACTGATTCTGGCCCTGAGGTGTTGCTCCTTCTGTGCTGGGCCATCCTCCTGTGCATTGTGTACTATGCATGCTCTGTCCAGTGTGAACTGCTGGAAACTGAGAATTTCCCTCTGGGGTGAATAAAGTGTCCATCACTGTGCTAGACGGGTACATACATTCGCATCCATGCAGGAGCTCACATGCCACAGTGTCTCTGCTGTTACTGCCTCCCGGGGGAAGAATCGTCCCAGAGCAAAACAGATCCTACCCACATATGACAAGAAAAGCTCACCTTCCATGGAACAGTTTGTTGGCCAACATGGAGTTCATGGTCGTCTTGAACTCCAGATAGCCGCTGCGAAGAGCCGAAAGATAAGCGACAGAATCATCATAAAGGGAAATGTGCAGACCCTACTGTAACCCTAGAGAGTCCCACTGTTCTCGAACCTGTAAAGGTCCCACGAGTCGAGGGTGGGGAAGATCCGGATGAAGCCTCCCCGCCTCTGGTGCTCCTCCCGAGTCCTCCTGAGGACTTTCACCTGCCCACACGGAGACAGCGCCATCGTCAGAGTAAGCGGGCGCTGCAGAATGGGTCCGCTAATGCTAGTACCTCCTCGGCAGTGAGACCCAGAGTGGCATCCGACGGCCTGGCTGCTGTCTTCTGGACGTCCTTCTGGACGTCCTCCACATCAGAGTCTTTGGCAGAAAAGGGCCGCTGGCGCTGCAACACAGAGCAGGACGTCACTTTCCTTCCCTGTTATCAAATCACAACAGGCTCTGATCCTGCTTCCACGTGGTTTCCACGCTGCATATTTAACGTCTAACATCAGAGAGAGAGCTGCACCTGCATGTGGGTTGGGGATGCAGGAAGTACCCTCATTTTTACAATTACCACTGTTACTACGTACAGGGAACGCGTGGTTCTAAAAGCTTCGATTTTCCTTTAAAAAACGTTACCTTCTAGTTTACACATGTAAACGTCAAGTCATGAACACAGTGCTCCTAATGAAAAAAGATCATTAGAATGGCCATTAAAGTGAGCCGGCACCAGTAGGATGAGGAGCTACCAACAGTCTGGGACGGAACACAGAAGCCGAAGAGCTGACCGAAGCAGACCACTGAGCATTCCAACCAAAATTCATCAAGTGCCCTCACACGCCACACATTCTTCTCCTTCATATTCATTTCCAGCAATAGCTGCTTTATATGGGCATACCTCGCATTCTTCGGAAAAGGGTCGTTTCTAAAAATTCCTACGCTGCCCGTTTAGGACTTTCGGCACCAATGATGAGGATTTAACCCACATCTACTCCCCATCCAGGCTGCAGTTTACAGTGTAAAGATCTGCCTACCCCCGGAGGGAATATAACGAGTTGGGTTTTACAAAACCACGCCCGTTTTTGGCACCGAGTGTTGGGATGCCGCTTGAGATTTGCTCCAACGAGCAGAAAACGATACGGACGTCTGAACCGGGTCTTTTTCTGGCGTTGAGTGTGGACTGTACGCAGATAGTTTTTCTGCTCAAAAAAATCGTATTAAAAATAATAATAATAATAATAAGGAAGAATATTTTTTAATTCTTAAGCAAAACGATGGGGTGAAAAAAGCCATTGAAAACAATTATGCAATTTTGATAGATAGATAGATATTTGATAAAACACAGATACTCCTGAGCGCTCTTACCCGGTGGAGATGCCATGGTCAGGAGAAGCAGAGGGGACAGACAAACATCATATGATTAGATAAGCAGAACGTTCCACTCACCGTTTTTACGGCTGCCAAGGCTGACTGGGCAGAATGGGGGCGCTGAGGAGGGACAGTGTATATGGGAGACGGTCAACGACAAAAGGCTGGCCTACCGAAGCATGTGTACGTACGCACACACACACACACACACACACACAAGTAAGTCTTGAGGACAGAAAGGAGAAGAGAAAAACAGTACAATGACAATGATGACTTCCTGTATGCGGACGTGGGTCCTCCATCGCCCGTGAACGTGCCGGCTGATGTCCTGTGTGGAGAAGTGTGATGCCGAGGCCCATACCTGCATCTTGTGGGTTTGATGCTTCAGGCTCGGGTCCAAGCTGACTCGGTCCGAGCGCGACTGTCGGGGCAGCGGGTCTTGACACGCGATGCCTGACGCGGGGAGATATAAAAATACACAAACGCTCTACTGAGACGGCCTGTACGTCGATGGTCAAACTGCTGACGAGGGACTCGGGTTGGGTCGAGCTTGCGTTTGGTTATCGGTCCTTTTGGTCCGATCGATTCGCTGCTTGTAAACTTGTTTCGCTGATTGGTAAAATGCGTTTCGCACGTCGTACACTTGTTGTATTAAATGTGCATTTGATCTGTAATTCTCGGCCATGCGTTTCAATTATCGCGAGAGAGACGCGAAGATGCTGCTGAAGTGGTGAAACGGGGGCTAGACTCAGGCCATGATGTTTTAAACCCGCTCATTTCCCTAGCGCTTGTAGCAGTGCACAATAACCATATAAAAAACAAACAAAAAAAAAGAATCATTTCGTCATGAAACGTGCCTCGAATCTCTCGGTGAGACTATAAAGTCAGTTAAACAAAAGCCTGAAAGGTATGTAGTCAATATATAGCATTCAGAGTGGCAGGTGCTGGTAGAGCAGAAAGATTTAAATGAGGCTTGGGGACGAGTCCTGGACCGCTGCACGCAGTTCCTCCATAAAAACAGTATGAATCTGCATAGTTCTTATTCCTGCATATTCCACGGCATAAAATACACACGTCTGCACTATGCATTCACTTAAAATACAAAATTAAAATAATCCTTCTATAGAATAAATGACACGACTACAGACAACAGCAGCTGCAGCAACATTAATTGGGGTCAGTGGTGGCCTAGCGGTTAAGGAAGCGGGCCCGTAATCAGAAGGTTGCCAAGGTGCCACCAAGCAAAGCACCGCCCCCACACACACAGTGCCTGTCATGGCTGCCCACTGCTCACCAAATACAGAGGACACATTTCACTGTGTGCACCGTGTGTCCTGCGAATAATACACACCTACGCAGGACCCCGTTCAACTAATCACTGAAATAAGCGGACTGGACGTTGGTAACCTTTTTACTTCATGCTGAACCGTTGGCGGCTACTTGCCACATCTGCAGCAGGATCAATGGATAAATAAAGCAAAATAAAAACGGCGGACCGTTCCAGCAGCGTACAGACATACTTGTGTAGTTGTTATGAGTACCGAAATGAAGTCTGACATTTCCATAAACCCGACACCCGAGCAACGTCACTCTCCTCCTTCCTAAACGCGAGTGTCGGATCGGAACTCGGCGTCGGACCGTCTCCAAACACCAGGTATTTGTATTGGTACCAAAGCCAGTGTTGAATAACTCAAAAGTGTCACTCAGCGTTAAAAAAAAAAGGGCTCATAATGATCTTTTAGAATAAACATGGCCGCGGGCGCTGCTTTTGTGGCTTGTTTCACATTCGTTAAATGGAGGATTTGGTTTCCCCCCGAGCTGAAACCGCAGCAGACGCCGGCGGCGCATCCTATTGTAATTGCATTGTAAGGCGGCAGAGGTGATTTGCCGGTGACGGTGCCAATTAGCAGCGTTCTTCCCTTCGGGCCCGGGAGCGGCTTGACAGACGGGAGGCACGATGGGACCTGCTACAGGCTTTCGAGCCGGCGTGAACGCGGTGCCAGGGACACGTCGCGCTAATAACCCCACTCCGCGGGCGGAGGGCGGGGCACGCATACTTCCTGCATTTTATTCATACCTGGGAAATTACATCTGCACAATAATAAAAATAAAGAACTCACCCACGAGCGAGAACATATCCGATATCAAGCTGGCCTTGATCTTCAGATCTAATGGAGCATCACTGGTTCCGTAAAGAGGAAGAAAAGAATTATGAAGCACGATGAATAAACAAATATATAACAAATGGAAGTGAAATGAACATGAAGGGTTCATCGGGGTGGTGGTAGCCTAGTGGGTAAGACACTCGCCTATGATCCAGAAGACCCAGGTTCAAACCCCACTTACTACCATCGTGTCCCTGAGCAAGACACTTAATCCTGAGTGTCTCCAGGGGGGGACTGTCCCTGTAACTACTGATTGTAAGTCGCTCTGGATAATGTAAATGTAAATGAAGGGACTCATTAAGACGGCCTGGACCCCACAGCACCCTGCCTCGGGACGTCGGTGTCAAGTTGGCGAAGTGGCAGGTGTTCGGCTGCATTCAACACATTGTTTTTCAGTTCGCTTACATTTACATTTACGGCATTTATCAGACGGCCTTATCCACAGTCCCCCCCTGGAGACACTCAGGGTTAAGTGTCTTGCTCAGGGACACGATGGTAGTAAGTGGGGTTTGAACACGGATCTTCTGGTTCGTAGGCGAGTGTGTTACCCGCTAGGCTACTAGCACCCTTTTCAGGGGTCGAGAACGAAGAGCCAAACATGAGCAGATCGAAGCGACTCCCGTTTTACACAAGCGTGTACGGAGCCTCCGGGCCACCGGGCGCGAGAAATGGCCGGTACAAATGTCACCCGGAAATTCCGTTTTCGTGAACGGGCAACCAAAAGGTCGTTTTTTCGAGCAGCGGGCCGTCAAAAAAAAAAAAAAAAAAAAAAAAGGTGCCGAGCTGCATTTATTCACGCGTCAGGTTTCCTCTCGTGCAACATTAGCAGAAGCCGGGCTGTTTTTGGACGTTTACGAGGCGGTTATACAACACGCCCACAGGCGGGACACTTTATGAAAAGAAAACCACGGCCTGCACGCCAGAGGTGTTTTATTTTCTGCTGTTAATGTGCGCGTCTACATTACTGCTCCATACAACGCATACGGGTGTCACGCGCGAGCAGGTGACATTTACGCCATTTACCAGACGCCCTTATCCAGAGCGACTTACAATCAGTAGTGACAGGGACAGTCCCCCCCCCCGGAGACACTGCTCAGGGACACAATGGTAGAAAGTGGGATTTGAACCTGGGTCTTCTGGTTCACAGGTGAGTGTGTTAACCGCTAGGCTACTGCCAACCTAACACCGGAGGCTCCATGGTGTTATGGAGATGTTGAGGGGGACACCATGGGTTTTTAGGGGCAGTGGTGGCCTTGTGTTAAGGAAGCGGGCCCGTAATCAGAAGGTTGCCGGTTCGAATCCCGATCCGCCAAGGTGCCACTGAGCAAAGCACCGTCCCCACACACTGCTCCCCGGGCGCCTGTCATGGCTGCCCACTGCTCACCAACGGTGATGGTTAAATACAGAGAACACATTTCACTGTGTGCACCGTGTGCTGTGTATCACATGTGACAATCACTTCACTTAATTTGATAAAGCACTAATAATTACACACACACACAGTAATAATGGTGTAAATATGAGAAAGTGTGTTTGGAAAGTCACTCACCAGGCCAGCGACGGAGAGAGGTTCACTTCCAGCAGCCAGGGTTTGAGGTTGGAATCGATGAGGACATCAAAACCATAGAGCTCTGCAGACACACAGACACAAAGAATTATGGGATTACGGGAGGGGGGAGGCGGGGCTCTGGCCGCGTTACACGACGGGGAAATCGGCAGTGGCTCCGTCACGCGCAGACAGGCGGCGTGACGTTAGGAGTTCATCTGGAGCCTCGGCGCTCTATCTGCTGCTGATTATACGCATATTAAATATCCAATCGTTCGAGGAGGGCCGCTTCGGCGAAGGAGCGATTGAAGTGCAGCGCCTGGACTTCATCTCATCTTAATTACACTGATTGAACGCAGTCGGTCACGCACTCAATAAAAGTTTATTAGAAGAAATTTTTCAAAGCATCTCTTGGCCACGCATCGTATCGACAGCGTGGAACCATGTGCTTCGCTGTTCGGTTTTTTTCTTCTGAAAACGTAAAAAAAACACATTGATGTGGTTCAAATAAATTCAGTGATTTAAAAAAAGGCAGGAAATCCCAGTGTAACTCGAGATGCTGAAGAGATCTTAAAAAGGATCTCTGGGTCAGGGCCAAAGGGTCGAGTATGGAGGCCCAACGTTGTCCTTTATCTAACGTCTTCCAAATACTCTGTCCAAACGGCAACAGGACAGGCCTGTGGGACATGAGCAGGAAGAAAAAGGGACCCCGGGAACTACGGAGCCAATCATATACCAGCACGGCCTTTAATACCCTGCATGGTGATGGAGCAGGAAGTAGATGACTTGGTGTGGGCTAATCAACAGATTCATACGGTGTAGGGATGCACAGAAAATTATCTTATTTACCTGGACAACTCACCTTCTACAACAGCGCGCAACGTTGGAGTAACAATAGACAACCAACCCTCCTTCTCGACTCACATCAGCAACCTTCCCCGCTCCTGTAGATTCCTTCTCTACAATATCAGACGAATCCGCCCTTATCTGTCAACCCAGGCCACCCAACTACTGGTTCAGTCCTTAGTAATCTCACGACTGGACTACTGTAACTCCCTTCTAGCTGGTATACCATCCGGCCTCTACATCTAATACAAAATGCAGCAGCACGACTGATCTTCAACCTTCCCAAATTCTCCCACACCACTCCTCTGCTACGTTCCCTCCACTGGCTCCCAGTAGCTGCACGCATCAGGTTCAAAATACTGATGCTGGCCTACAAAGCCAAACATGGAGTAGCACCATCCTACCTCACAGCCCTTATTACACCTTGCACTGCACCTCGTATACTCCGAGCCTCCAGTACTGCTCGCCTGGTCCCTCCATCTCTGAAGGTAAAAGGAAGATGCTCATCTAGACTCTTCTCCATCTTGGCCCCTCGGTGGTGGAATGAACTTCCCCTCGAGGTCAGAACAGCTCAGTCACTGAGCACCTTCAAACGGCAGCTCAAGACCTTCCTCTTTAGAGAATATTTAGATGAACTTCTAACCTTCTTCTTGTCTGACTTTTGTACAGGGTGGTAGTAGCCTAGTGGGTAACACACTCGCCTATGAACCAGAAGACCCAGGTTCAAAACCCTCTTACTACCATTGTGTCCCTGAGCAAGACACTTAACCCTAAATTGCTCCTGGGAGACTGTCCTTGATTGTAAGTAATCCCTTACTGATTGTAAGTCGCTCTGGATAAGGGCGTCTGATAAATACCGTAAATGTAAATGTATAGAAACTAGAACAGAGTGAATGAAAAGATTGTATTCATAGTTGGGCGTCCTAGTGAACCAGAACTGACGACTTCATCCATGGTGACATGGAAGCACGTTGTAAGTTGCATTGGATAAGGCCGTCTGCCAAATGCCTTAAATGTAAAATGTCCAGTGCATGCAACCACGACACATTTATTGAGCTTCGGTGAGAAAGTCAGTTGTCCCGCCCCTTTTCCCTTCTGTAGAGAGCAGCTGTCCAATTAACGGTCAGTTCATTCATCCGAAAATGATTTTAAGTGATTTTGAGTGTATTTTCCGTATTTTACTGCTTGACAAAAATAGTCTTTTAGAGAGGAAGAAAGAAAAAAAAATAAAATTGAAAAAATTGAAAAATGAAAATAAAGAGATTTACATGTTTACACAGGCTACAATGAAAAAGGCGCATTAGAAATCATTTCTGTGCAGGAAATAAAATACACATTCCCATAAATTTTTTTTATATTCTACATTTCTTTTGGCAGGGCCCTTTATCCGCAAAGAGGACAGAATGTTCAGAAGCGCGTTTATACATTTCACTTTTCACTCCGAATACAGATCACTTTACCTTATCGCGCCTCTTTTATCTCCGGCCCAATATGTCATATCTGACTCCGGTGTTTATTTTGCGGCCTCGCGCCGCGCTCCAGATAGTACAACTGCGCAGGAATGAGCAAACAGCGGCGCGCTTGATCTCGGGCCACTTCGGAGGAGGAGAAGCGGATCTGGCTTTTCGGCTTGGAGCGGCCAACATGCCAGAAAGTGGCCTTTCATTCACAGAATCTCTCACTCACACACACACTCACTCTCTCTCTCTCTCACTCTCAGTCACACTCACTCTCTCTCACTCTCAGTCACACTCTCTCAGTCACACTCACTCTCTCTCACTCACACACACACTCACTCTCTCTCTCTCTGTGTCACACTCACTCTCTCTCACTCTCAGTCACACTCACTCTCTCTCACTCTCAGTCACACTCACTCTCTCTCACTCTCAGTCACACTCTCTCAGTCACACTCTCGCTCTCTCACTCTCAGTCACACTCTCGCTCTCTCACTCTCAGTCACACTCTCTCTCTCTCACTCTCAGTCACTCTCTCTCACTCTCAGTCACACTCACTCTCTCTCACTCTCAGTCACACTCACTCTCTCTCACTCTCAGTCACACTCTCTCTCTCTCACTCTCAGTCACACTCTCTCTCTCTCACTCTCAGTCACACTCTCTCTCTCTCACTCTCAGTCACACTCTCGCTCTCACTCTCAGTCACACTCTCGCTCTCACTCTCAGTCACACTCTCGCTCTCACTCTCAGTCACACTCTCGCTCTCACTCTCAGTCACACTCTCTCTCTCACTCTCAGTCACACTCTCTCTCTCTCTCACTCACACTCACTCTCTCTCACTCTCAGTCACACTCTCGCTCTCACTCTCAGTCACACTCTCACTCTCGCTCTCACTCTCAGTCACACTCTCTCTCTCTCAGTCACAGTCACACACACACACACACACACACACACACACACACACACACACACACACACACAAACAAGGCCTGGTGCTGCAGATTTTCCCCAATTCCTCCGGGACGCACCATCCTGCCGGGGAGTGGCGTTAACGCCACCGCTAAACATTCCCAGCTTGGAAAACCAGTAAAAAGCAACAAGGGAAGATCAAGGAGGCAGAAGCTGCTTTTTTTTTTTTTTTTTTTTTAAACGAGCCGGCAGGGAGCGGAACGCCGCGGCGGTTCCCGACCACAAGCCACAACATCAATAACAACAAGACCACGCCAGCGACGGCGCGTCACTCCACACTGGAGAGGAACCTCCACGACTGGAACACGGATATCCCAGGGGAGAGGAACACTGGGACCGGTGCAGGATGCAACCCTACTGAAAACGTATCGTGACATGCTGCTGCCCACCCACAGTTGGGACACGTAAAGTGAAGTGATTGTCACTTGTGATACACAGCAGCACAGCACACGGTGCACACAGTGAAATTTGTCCTCTGCATTTAACCCATCACCCTGAGTGAGCAGTGGGCAGCCATGACAGGCGTCCGGGGAGCAGTGGCACCTCAGTGGCGGTTCGGGTTTCGCTTCCGCTTCCTTAACCGCTAGGCCACCACCAAGGTGACCGTGTCCTTGTTGATTCCTTATCGATAGGCTGGTGTTATTCATCGGCATAATTTACATTTACATTTACAGCATTTACCAGACGCCCTTATCCAGAGTGACTTACAGTCAGTAGTTACAGGGACAGTCCCCCCCTGGAGACACTCAGGGTTAAGTGTCTTGCTCAGGGACATGATGGTAGTAAGTGGGGTTTGAACCTGGGTCCTCTGGTTCACAGGCGAGTGTGTTACCTGCAAGGCTACTACCACCCTGCCATGAGGATCTGATCAAATCATTAGAATCAACAGTGACGTCACCGTCATCACAATGCCAGCAGCATATTGGGATATTTTGACCTCGCCAGACCGCGGGTCAGATGACGGAACAGAGCGGAACAGCGGCTGAATGTCAGTGTTGGTGCTGATTGTTGCAGGATGAAGGATGTGTGGAGAAAATCGGCTGCGTTAGAGGAACGTTTGGTGTGTAACACAATCAGGCCTCATCCTGGATAATCAGATCCAAGTAATAACACGTCTTAATCAGGAGCCTTCACTTACCAGCCCGGTCCTATTCATCACAGCGAGCCAGGAGTCTGGCCAGACACACACTCAGTCCAACACACACACACACACACACACACACACCATCTAACACACATAGTCAGATACCAACACACAAACACACTCACTCAGACACACACTCCATCCAACACACATAGTCACATACCAACACACACCTCCGTCCAACACACACACACAAGCAGACACACACTCCATCCAACACACAGTCAGATACCAACACACACACTCAGTCCAACACACACACACTCCATCTAACACACATAGTCACATACCAACACACACCTCCGTCCAACACACACACACAAGCAGACACACACTCCATCCAACACACATAGTCAGATACCAACACACACACACACACACACACACACACATACTCCATACAACACACATACAACATTCCAGCGCGATAAAGATCTTCTAAAATTCAGTGTAAAACCAGTGGAGTCTGATGTGAGGGGAGTGGGATGGAAGGGCGTGGCATTAAACTCCTCCCATGATGTTTTCTCTCTTACTGGGCCACGGCGACACAGCCTGGGAATGTTTCACAGGATGAATGAACAGTGCAGCCTGCAGTTTTACTCATTTTCCTCGTCTTATGTGGTACGGGAGGAACTGGCGCTGGCCAATGATCCATAAATCACAGACCTACACACAAGAAAACAACTGCTTTTATATTTTATACAACTTCAAACCACTGTCTGTATTCTCTCTTATTACTTTAATTTCCTTTGTATAAGTTCATTATAAGTACACTGCTTCATATGAACATTGCATTTAGGCATACGTTTATTATTTTTATTTTTGTATATTTCTGTTTTGTATTGTATATTGCTAATGCCTCAAAGAGCTACTAAAGATCTATTTATCTAATATCAACAGACTAACCTAAAAACTTTATGATTATTAAATTGATAAGAATATATTTTTCTTGACCTATTTTTTTACATTTATTTGCAACGGCGCCCCTATACGCCCAGATTTTTCATAATTCATACTTTTTTTTTTTAATTCTGATAGAAATTTCCCTTATTGGTAAAGGAGCTATTAATAAATTCCATAACTTTAATACTAAATCACAATGTATGGATACTGATATCTGTAACAGTACTGTGCAAAAGTGGAAACTAAACCACTGTTTATATAATCTGCAAGCACAACATTCACTTTTTAATCCGGATTATTTCCACTTTTGTTGTCCACTTTTAGATAGAAAAAGGTGGAAATCCTTTGAGTTTCACCGCTGCCTAAAACTTCTGCACAGTGCTGTTGATTTATTGAAGAGTGCCGGTCTGGGAACGAGAACAGGCTGGAATGTGAAAATGTGTTTAATTAGAACAGATTCGAAAATATGGAAGGAAGCTGAATTTGAAAGTTTGGACATGAGGAAAACATGTCCAAGTGTGTAGGAAACAGTGAAACAATCGACCTCCTGCAGATGTGGAATTCCTTCTCATGTAAAGAAAAGGGACCAGCGTGCAGAGGGCAATTAAAGCCATTTTGGTGCTGATTTCGGAGAGCCGGCTGAACTTTAATCCGTCTGAAAGGAACTCCACTCAGGAGAGATCTCCAAGCCCAGCAACGTCTGCACGTCCTCAGGAAGCTGAAGAAGGCCAACCTCCCTCCTCCCATCGGTCTAACCGGGGGACCACCGAGATGTTCTCTGCTGCTACATCACTGTCTAGTACGGGAACTGCACTGTCGCCGAGCAGAAGGCCCTGCAGCGCATCATTGGGGGGGTTCCACTTCCACCATCTCCCAGCTCTACAAGAAACACCCCCTCATCTGCTGAGCTCGGACTCTCACCACCCCTCACACGCCCTGTTCTCCCTCCTACCGTCAACTGGCAACTGTAACTGCCAGACACAAGCAGTCAGAGCTCTCAATACACCACCATCACTGGAACACGTATAAATTCAACATTCAATATTCATTAAGCACCTTCTAACATTTCTCAATTCCTTATTTCTGCTCTTTTTTGTCTTGTGGGTCCTGTTTGAAATATCCACTAACAAACAATGCAGATTGTCATTGTGAGACATTGTGAGACACTGCAGCACAGCACACGGTGAAACGTGTCCTCTGTATTTAACCATCACCCTTGGTGAGCAGTGGGCAGCCATGACAGGCGGCCGGGGACGGTGCTTTGCTCAGTGGCACCTTGGCAGACCGGTATTCGAACCGGCAACCTTCCGGCAACACGCCGGAAACGCTGTTGTACTGACAAGAACCCTCTCGAGTCTCGAGTTGGGGTCACCAGAGGGTCCCGGGTGCGTGAAAACCGGCATCTGCAGCTGGGAGGACCCCTGTCCCGCGACCCGTTTTCTTTGGTCGCTCCACCTGGGGCGCTGCGCACATTTCCAGCCTGTGAGGGGCCAAACGGGTCTAGTAATGCACGTACATGCATGTACAGAGAACACACACGATATCCATGAAATGAATTTGTGTTGCGGGTAGGCATGCCGGTCTACCGCAGAAATATCCGCTCCTTGTGAAAACGACAAAATAGCGTCACCTGTGCAAAACCACGCCTACTTGCAGCACAAGCCATTAGTTTTGGGCCGTAAATAATATTAAAAATGATTAGTAATGCTTAAATGTATGCTTACAAGTTTAAGGGTCTGAAAAATCCTGCAGACCCGTAAAATAAAACGAAACAAGGAAGTGTGCCGCGCCCACATGGAAATAACCAGGGATGGTCTTAGCCTGTTTGGTGCCCTGGGCAAAAGAAAAGTAATTTTCCTCTTGTAAGTCGCTTTGGATAAAAGCGTAAAGTAAAGTAAAGTAAAGTAAAGTAAAGGATTTAAAAAAAAAAAAAAAAAATCACAAAATAACATCTTGGAATCCTGGAGGGACTGAATGATAAATTATGAACAAGAATGGTGTTAATTAAATAATCTTCTGACAATATTTATAACGTAAACTCTACAGCTGTATACAGAAAATCCTAAAATCCTAATCACTCGCATCATACAAAGTCTACTTTCAGTAGAATTTACCTGGTGTACGCTGATGCTATATTTTGATGTATCTGCCTTTGCTATGGACACATGTTACCCTTTAAAAAACATAAAAATTTAAAATTAATTGTCAAATTATGTAGCACCAATATATATACAGTCTATTGTTAAATTTATATCGCAAAATGAATTTTAGGCCATATCGCACACATTGTTAAATGCAGAGGGGTCACCGTGTGCTGCAGTGTTTCACAATGACAATCACTTCACTGTCAGCCACAGCATGTAAGTATATAGCCTTCCTGGGCTGATACGAGGCAACCACGTGTCTGGTGGAACTGAGCACCTCTGGGAAGAAAAGTTGGGTTAGGACGCCGGCAGTGATTAAGCGAGAGTGAATATAGAACAATTTGGTCAGACCAAAGAGCGCACATAAATCATTTGTGATTCATTTAGTGGTTGCATTCAAATCAAATGGGCCTGCTTGTCCAACTTGTTAAGCTTTAGTCAAAATGTCATAGCTGAGTAGAAGCATTTCTTACCCCTTTTTGGTCACGCTGAAGCAAAATATAATTTTTTCCCCAAATGTGCATTAATCATCTATTGCAGCTAAGACTTACTTAGGAATTTACTAACTTTGCATACAAAAAGGAACTGTTAGTATTAGTTTGATTCTAAATTATTATAAAAACTACTGGGGAAAAGAAAAAACACCATGTAGCCTGTAATTAAAATGACTAAATATTAATTTTGGTGGTTTGTTTCTCCACGTGATTATATCCTAAAGAGAGAACTATTCTCACACAAACATTACACAGCAGGTCAGGGCACCAGTTTCCCCACAATCGGCGGGAATAGAGGCATGAACCTGCAATAGAGGCATGAACCTTCACACTGGTCTCATGATTCAAATACGATTATCAATGCATCCCATAAATTTTTCTACTTTACTCCACATGAGTATTTCAAATACAGTACAGTCCAAAAGTTTGGACGCACCTTCTCATTGAATGTGTTTTCTTTATTTTCATGACCATTTACGTTGGTAGAACACATGTGGAGTTATGTACTTAACAAAAAAAGCCAAGAGTGTGCAAAGCAGTGATCAGAGCAAAGAAACTAGAATATAAAACACGTTTTCAGTTATTTCACCTTTTTTTGTTAAGTACATAACTCCACATGTGTTCATTCGTAGTTTTGATGCCTTCAGTGAGAATCTACCAACGTAAATGGTCATGAACATAAAGAAAACACGTCGAATGAGAAGGTGTGTCCAGACATTAGGTGTAAACATTCACTGTTCTCAATTCTATTCTGATTATCAGTGCCTCGGTATCGATGCATCCCATAATTCCGCGGTGCGAGAGGATCACGCAGCGTGGAACTACGACCCGGAGCGGCGCTGTACTCTGTAGATCAAGCAGCCACAGTCCCTACCGGCACTACTTTTTAAATGAGAATTTCTAATACCGCCGCCAGAAAATCACCAAACAACAGCATTATGCATTATGGGCATTTCAAAGCACAGTAAAAATGTGAATGAACGCACCTGGAGCGGCACGGTACTCAGATCAGGCCGCAACAGTCACTACCGGCAGTACTCCCCCCATCTCTGAATGAACTTCCCCTCGAGGTCAGAACAGCTCAGTCACTGAGCACCTTCACACGGCAGCTCAACACCTTCCTCTTTAGAGAATATTTAGGTGAACTTGAAAACTTCTTCTTGTCTGACTTCTGTATAGAAACTAGAACAGAGTGAATAAAAAGATTGTATTCATAGTTGGGGGTCCTAGTGAACCAGAACTGACCACTTCATCCATGGTGACATGGAAGCACGTTGTAAGTCGCTCTGGATACGGGCGTCTGCCAAATGGCGTAAAATGTAAATGCAAATGTACTTTTTAACTAGAACAAATCACCAAGCAACGTCATTATGCTACAATCGATTATGTTCTGCGCTGCATCCATGCAGAACCACGTCTGCATCACAATGCATCGATTATAAGGTTCATTTGAACACCCCTAATAGACCGCGCATGCATGAAAGTGTATGTGTGATGTATATCTACGTCTACAGTGTGCTTTTTCCGTGGTGTGCATCACATGACGCCCCATCCTCTGGTTTTCCATGCCCGTGCATGCGAGTGATGGCGCCAGCACCCTCTCGGTCAGATGCGGGCCGAGTCACCGCGCCCTCAGCACATCCATCTGCGTGCGTCCTGACTGCAGTGACCAAAACACCCGAAGCCCCCGTCTGCTAGAGGGAAAGAAGAACGATGGAACGGCCAAGAGCGATATCAAGGAAGAGGACGCAGAGCAGCAGAGATAGCATCTCCATACTGGTGATCTTCAGATACGGCACCTCGAAACTAAACAAGAAGCCCCTCAGGGAGGAGACTATTATGGCTAGAGAGGCTTGTTTCAGTGCCCAGGGGGAAAGAATGACAGAATCAGCAAGCCAGTGAAGGAAATTTTGAAAACCAGCCCAGGGCGCAGAAAGAGTACAGAGACAGCAGAAAAAGGAGAGGCTCTGGAAGACTTCTCCAGCCGAGGCCAAGGTCCAACGGTGCCAGAAACGGGCGCTAGCAAGGCACATGGCGGGCAATTACTGCCAAAACCAACAGCGGTAATGGCGCGCTAATGCGGTTCACACAGGCCCGGTGCTGCGGAGGGCCCGGGCCTGGAAAAGAACAAAGAAAAATTCCCCGTTTTAGCCCCGAAACGCTCCAAAACACACACCCACGGCGTCCAAGGGGCCGTATAACAGGCGGCCGGCACCAGGTTAGACGCGGGCTAAAAGTCTGAAGCAGGGCAGCGTGAAGAGATCGTGTTTAAGGGGCACCCCAGAGAACCCCCGGAGGCACTTTTCTAACGTTAACGGAGAGGTCCGCGTTAAAAAAAAGATCACAAACCATCTGAGTGGTTTGTGAAAATTAGAGCGATCAATAAATAATGAAACATTTCCCATAATGCCGACAGGAAGTGAGTGGAATCACGGTAAGATCAAATTCAAATCAAATTCAAATTTTATTTGTCACATACACAGTCATACACAGTATGATGTGCAGTGAAATGCTTTCTGCAACTGCTACAGACCACAGTATTGCAAATGTTGCAAGTAAACAATGAACCAATATGCAAATATTGCAAACATAACCAAGTATTACACTTTTACGTCTTTAACATAAAATATGTGTAACTGGTAGGGTGAAGGTGTGAAAATGAGTTAGTTTTTTACAATCATTATAAGTGCCATTGGTGGCGTGTTGGTGAATTAATGACAGGAATTGAACGGGCCTCTTACCGAAGCAGTTGCTCCGGTGGGGGACGAACATTTTGCAGGCGGCGGCGATCTGAAGCTCCGCGCTCAGCACGGCTTTGACCACCAGGTCCTCAATCTGCCCCATTAGCACTGCAAACATGAGCGGTTGAAAACCATCAATCTTCCGAAGGTCGCGGGTGCGTGCGAGAGGCGGCGGAGAACTCACGCGTGATGTCCTTCCCCTCCTGCTTCAAATACCGCAGCATTGCGCTCATGCTCCATTTGTTCCCATAATCCTCTACTTCGGGGTCATCGCAGCTGAAAGGGAACAAAAAGAGACGCATGAAAGGGCGCCGAGGATTGCCCCGGCTCTTTAATAGAAGGCCTCCTTCTCCGGCCGCTCACCTGACGTAGTCGCTGCTCTTTTTGTTGACGCTGTAGTTGGTGAGATGCATGAACTGGTTCTTGATGTTCTTCGTGGCGCGGTTATATTTCACCGTCGCGAACCTGCGGAGAGCGCAGAAGTTGCGCCGAACAAGGACCGCTGGCATTGCACGGTTTTAAGATTACGGAAATGGAACAAAGTGGATCTCAAAACTCATCCTCGACATGAGGAACCGCCCGAGGAGGATGGAGAAAAAGTCCCGGGACCCCAAACCAGCACCACACTGGCGCATAACCACCCACAATATTGCATAATCATTTGTTCTGTACTTTAAATAACTGTATGCATATATGTGTATGGTTAATGGGTCTACATATTCATATATGTGCATATCTTTATTGTTTTTTTTTGGCACATCACTGCTGCATGAGAAGCTTTGGACTCTAGTGTACTGGTGTCGTGTGATGGGACGATAAAAGCAATTTGAAATTAGTGCAATTTGAAATATTGTTGACTATGTAAACCGTCAATTAAGTGATTTAAGAGAAAGTCATGGTGATTTCATGCATGTGAAGTAATGTAGAACAACTGATGGCATGCATCGATAACCGTAATCGAATCGTGAGACCGGTGAAGATACACACCTCTAAAGTCTGTAGCATTGTTAATAAAGTTTGCACTCGTTGGTAAATGTCACGTCTGGTTGAATCCCCTACTGCTGACGTGTTATGACATGCTGTGCGCTAAAACATAAATCCGCATCTATTAAAAGATGAACACGGCGGGGGCTAAACCCAACGCACCCAAGGAGTGGACACCACATGTGGAATATCGAGGCCTCTTTGGCATCCAGAGAGCACCCGAATGCCACTGGAAAGCCAAGGATTTCCAGATTCGGAATTTGGATTTATGATAGACGGGCCAAGCTCAGTTTCCCTAAAGGTTGAACGCTAATAAAAATGCTCATCAGCTCTGCCATCAATCCAGACCGGACTGCCGTAACACAGAGAAATCACACAACAGTGATTCTTCAACAGATCTACTGATGGACATCTACAGCGGGTTCTTTTAACAGAGCTCATTGTTTATAAGGTAAAAAAACAAAAAAGCAAAAGTAGCGGCACTACAGCAAATGACTGCCGAGCAACACGGCAAGAATCCTGAAGTATCATTAACACACCACCTCAACCTCGAGACAAAGGGACGCTTTGTCTCCCAGGCTCCTGGTTTCAGTCTGGAGCCCTGCTGCCATCTAGTGTTCACACGGTTCAACACAGTTCAGACACCTACCATAAAAAATAAATCAATAAATTCACTTCCCTATGATTCATTTCGTTTAGGCCGCTCTAATTCCCGCGTTATTTCAGGCCATATATATTCAGCTTGTTTTTTTTTAAGAAACAAATTATTTTATTAATTTGGCAATGAACCCAAATTAAACATGTTATTCTTACACAATCATTGTTCATTGAATAAAAGGAACCTTCACAGTGTTTCGACTAAGGGTGGTAGTAGCCTAGTGGGTAACACACTCGGCTATGAACCAGAAGACCCAGGTTCAAACCCCACTTACTACCATCATGTCCCTGAGCAAGACACTTGGGGGACTGTCCCTGTAACTACTGATTGTAAGTCGCTCTGGATAAGAGAGTCAGATAAATGCCATAAATGTAAATGTTTCAGTTCTGGATTCAGTTCCATCTCTGATGACACCATAAGAAATGCACTTCATTCAAATTCATTTTCAGAACATCATATTTTCACCCACCTGGCAAGTCCTTCTTCATACAGATAGATGACGAGAGGGTCGTAGGAGGTCACCAGGACGTACAGCCGCACATCAAATTTGAAATCTGGATACGCAAAACCATGAGGTTAACAGTGATTTGTAGCCACAAAGTCACAATGATTTAAACAGAGTTCCTCAATATTCCTGTTATTACACACAAAAACCACATGATCTAATTCCTTCACTCTCTAAGAACACAGAAAACAAATGAACCAAAAATCAAACACCTTTAAAAATAGTGACTCTTGTATGCTCACCATCTATCAGCAGAGGGTTGCTGATGTAACGGGACACCAGGATGCTCTCGTCCAGTGGGATCTGGCTCAGCTGTGGGGGAATTGGCAAGAATTATTTCAAAAGTTCAACACAGACACACAAAAAAAAAAAAAATGGAGATGCAAAGACATCCTGGTAGCTGGTGATGTTTTCAACACCCCAACTCTCCTGAAGAACTTCCGGCAAGGTCACCTGAACTCAAGCTCCTGGGTGGATGTTGGATTTATTTTTATTTTTTTTTACTCCCAGTACCTGATTAACAGCTCTGGTGGGGGTGGCGGGCTTATATACACGTATACAGCATTTGTGATTCATATATTGAGCAGCAAAAAATTAAACCCATTGAAATTGTGAACTACATTTAAAAAGCAATGGATAAGAAGACAATACACTTTATTGAATTTATTTTCCAGAGCCACGGGGGAGCCGCAGTGCAGGGATGAGAGAGTCGTGGGTTGCCGACAGGGAAAGTGCCCCGCAGGACGGGAGGTGAACATCTGGCAGCAGTTCACAGATCTCTTATGGCATAGTAAATAATAGAATAGAGAAAGAAAATAAAAAAATAATAAGACTACCAATTAAAGGTCCTTCCAAAAGTCCTTCAAAAAAAATCTTTCCACCTTTCCATGAAATACCTCAAAAGAAGAAAAGGGGGAGAAAAACGTTTATACCGCAGCCAAGGGGCTCTTCCAAGAGCAAAGGCCTTCGTGATTTACTTTGAGCAGAGCTTACTGTAAGAAACAGACCGTTCCTTTACTTCAGATGTGAACTGCAACCAATAATCCCCAAGAACACTAAGAGACAAGACTGTAATGGTGACCTTTTTGTAAGGTCTCCATCAGACAGGTCATCCTTTAACAGAAAGGTTGCTTGATACATTAATGCTCGATCATATCTTATGGCAAAATCCTATCAGTTGCACCTATAAGGTCCCTGATTATGATTCATGTTGTGGGATTATTTAACATAAATACGAGTTCCCCGAGACTGTCTGTGGTGCTGCAGTGGCTAGAAATGTTGATAGGTGTAAAGAGTGTTTTGGTGGTTCTGCTTCAACGTTCAGAGAGCGCCAGCTCAGACGGTTGGATCTGGAATTTGTCTCCTTATGATGTCATAAGGGGAAAGGCTACCTCCCGTTTCTCATGCTTTTTTCACCCAGAGAATTTCCCGCCCCTCCCCTAAAACATTATTTCCACCGACCATCTTGGCTTCCAAATGTGCGAACCTACAGTTGCTCGGTGATTGGATGTAAAAATGAGCACAAATGTTTTGGTTTTTTTTGTTCTGTCACTCAAAACTGAACCAGCGGGTTCGTTTTATTTTTCTGGAAAAACACAGACACGACTTCCTGTCTGTACTTAACATTGTGGTTGGCGAATACTGTTGATGTCATTTTCGAATGCCCCCTCAACTTCTATAGGCCACTCTCCTCCTCGTCCCGCCTCTCTCCTCCTCATTAGCATTTAAAGCTACAGACGGTGAAACGGCGCGTCCTGGAGAAATCTCATTGTTGGACTGGATCAAAGTTGGCTTAAAGCTCAAAGCTTTAAAATAGCTACAGCTGCCTGTATGGGAGTTACAGGAACCTTCTGCCTCTGTATTAATACGGTGCATCCAGGGAAAAGGTGTTTTCCCCACGGTCAGGTCTTTCACCTTCCTCCAACTTCACAATAATCTCCTGAGACCAATCACAACAGAAGCCAAGCCGTTCTTCGGTACAACAGCAGTACAACAGCAGGCTGAGGCAGCAATGTGGCACAACACCGGTGTTGAGGAGGATGTTCTTGATGTTCATGTCTGAAGGCCAATCACTGTGGTCACTCTCCAACTTTTTGCTGTAATGTTTCTCAGTTGCAGCTCACGTCTGGTGTTCTTTTTGAATATTGTTGGGTTATTAAGCACCCAAAACCAAATGTGTTCACTTGTGGCACATTACAGGGGGACGGCAGCAGGACAGCTCGGCGTTTGTCCAACATTGTTCAACTTACGCTGCTAACCAAGTAGATGCCCCGCCCCCTGGAAGATGCTACCGGTTTTATGATCCACGGCCCCTTGTCCTTAGAGAAGGCATCTGCGGTCGAAAACATAGGAAGCAGCAGATTAGGTGAAATGGGAAAGTTTAAGAAAATTTCAATTGCCCGGAATTTTTTTTTTTCCTCTTTCATTTTTAAGGAAATTCAAGAAATTAAAACTCACTGCAGAATTCCTGGTATTCGGCCGGGAGCACAAAGGTCTGTGGCACAAACTGGAAGTTTTTGAAGCCGTGGGCCTGCTGCATCCGCTGGATGTTCTTGTACAGCCGGTCTTTCCGAGTCAGCTCATACGACCTGCAAAGCAAACAGCAGGCGGTCAACGGCCGGGGCTCGCAGGGACGACGTCCGTACGAGAACGCGAGACCAGTTCTGATCTACAGGGTGGGCCATTTATATGGATCCACCTTAATAAAATGGGAATGGTTAGTGACATTGAACACGTTTTATAAGTGGTCAGAAACTTGTATACAACTCATGAAAGAATAAAGTTACGTCAAAACCAAGCACAACATTGTTTTTCTTGTGAAATTACAAAAAAATTTGATGTGTCACATGATCCTCTTCCTATTGAAAAAACAAAAGTTGGATCCAAGATGGCCAACTTCAAAATGGCCACTATGGTCACCACCCATCTTGAAAAGTTGCCCCCTCACATATACTAATGTGCCACAAACAGGATGTTAATATCACCAACCATTCCCATTTTATTAAGGTGTATCCATATAAATGGCCCACCCTGTACAGCGCATTGAATACACTCCGAACGTCCCCTTCACTTGAGCAACAGAACACAACTGCAGCTTTGAAGGCTTGAGATCCTTTGCATTACATTACAGCATCTGAAACAGGTTTATATTGCTTCAGGCAGAAACAGCAAAAATAACGAGGTAATACATACAATAAAATTCAAAAGTTCGGACGCCCCTACTCTGTGGCGGTTACGGAGACAAAGATGGGGCCATTTTGAAGAATCCAATCCAATAAACAAATTTAGTATTTGTTGTATGAGGAGAAAGTGAAGTATGTTTGACGAATCTGTTTTTTCCCCTTTGTGCCTTCATGGCGGCTTTGTTAACTATCGACATCGCCAAAAACCGCTTGAGATGCCCATGAACGTGAATGATAACAAAGTGTTCAGTATAAACCTTCAGGACTACTGGAAACAGTCTTCATTGTCCAACTTAAGGTGGTGAAGAGAAGACAATGCTGCAATCACAGTTTTCTGGTTAAACTTTTTGCCTTTGTTTGGCTATTTTCTTTTTTATTACATAACCTCATATGTCTTTACATTTTACATTTACAGCATTTATCAGACGCCCTTATCCAGAGCAACTTACAATCAGTAGTTACAGGGACAGTCCCCCTGGAACAACTTAGGGTTAACTGTCTTGCTCAGGGACACAATTGTAGTAAGCGGGACTTGAACCTGGGTCTTCTGGTTCATAGGCGAGTGTGTTACCCACTAGGCTACTACTATTTCATAGTCCGCTGTTTTCTATATTTGTTCTATAATGTAAAAATTGCATGACCCATAAATGAGTTGAACTTTTGACAGGTATTAGGTGTCAACAGGTTGGAAATGGTAAATAAAACTGGTTTATGTGTGTGTGTGTGTGTGTGTGTGTGTGTTTATGTTGTGCTGCTGTGTATCACATGTGACAATCACTTCACTTTATGCAAATAAACCTGTAAAAGAGCAATATGTTCATGTAAACCCAACAAGGTTCAACTTCAAGTCTGCACGGACGTGATTCCACACAAGAGGGCACAAGAAACACAAAATGGCAAAGAAACATTCCTGGGAATCAGGAATGTTTTAAAAGTACGAATATCAACCCTTCATGCAAACAATGGAGCTGTCGACACATTGAGCCTCAGAATGTCTGCACTGCTTAACAAAAACCATGAAGACTGGGCGCAATGAATTAAATTTCATGAAAAAAAGAAAACCGCATCAGGTTGCATGCTGCGGTAAATCTGAGTGACAACGTAATAACACAGCTCACCTGGGGAAGTGGTTGACTTTCTGGAATTCCAGGAGGCTACGGAGCAAATAAGGCTTCAGGTGGGATCCCGTCCACATGAGATTGAAGTCATTACTGTTGGGATGGACCTGTGCGTGCATACGAACACCAAAGTAAATCAAACAAATACATTTTCATACAAAAACTACATGCAATGAAGCAAACGGCTTATGACACTTTACTAGGAAAACATCCCCATCCCCAGATTCCCATTGTAATAAATTTCTGGTATCTAAACACTAATTTGTTCCTCTAAATCACAGTACAGGGTGGGCCATTTATATGGATAAACCTTAATAAAATGGGAATGGTTGGTGACATTGAACACATTTTATAAGTGGTCAGAAACTTATAAATAACTAATGAAAGAATAAAGTTACCCCATTGTTTTTCTTGTGAAATTACCAATATATGTGATGTCACATGATCCTCTTCCTATTGAAGAAAAAAAAAAAAACAAAAGTTGGATCCAAGATGGCCAACTTCAACATGGCCACTATGGTCACCACCCATCTTGAAAAGTTTGCCCCCTCACATATACTAATGTGCCACAAACAGGACGTTAATGTCACCAACCATTCCCATTTTATTAAGGTGTATCCATATAAATGGCCCACCCTGTACATAAAACCACATCGCTAACTTCCCGATGTCGTGCTCTGTTATCCTCCTGGAAAAGACCTGCTGTCAGAGGAGCTCCCTGATGGTCAGTGAACTCAAATCTTTTAGCACCATGATGCAGGCATTGTGAAGAGCAAAGCCACACTGTCTTCACGTGGGTTATTTATAATGCTGGATGGGAATAAAACGCTTGGGCCAAGTGATAATAAACAGTGCGAGTCGAGGATGGGGATAAAAGCCAAACCTTGGCCTACTCCACTCAGCATGGTGGATCAGCGGCATAAACGGCCATCCGGGCTCCCATAATGGCATCACAGGCTAAAATGTCAGCCACGGTCGGAGCCGGACCGACACTCCACAGGGAGATGTCATCATCGCTGAAAATGAGTCTTACCTCATGGAAGCCGTGGCTGGAGAGTATTCCGCGGACCAGGCGACTCTCGGTCCGCACGATCTTGAAGGCCAGGTTGTACAGTTCTACAAAGGGGTAGAAGAGGACATGGCGACGCGTTCATCAAACGACAAGCGGCTACAGAATGGGGCGGAGAGGATACGTCACCTCCAACAGAGCGAACAACATCCTCTTTGGTCACTATGGCTTCCGCGTAGAACACCACGACTGGAATCTTTCTGCTGCCGCCACTCCAGGCGATGCAGAGGTGGTCCCTGTAGAGTTGGGTAGGTTAATTGGTTTATTTATGCCATTCCAGTTATTATCATGAAGATAATGCTGCGCTAGGCGGGAGGTAACCGGTCCACTCATGAAGTCATAAGGGGACAAATTTCAGATTCGACCTTCTGAGCTGCCACTCTCTGAACGGTGAAGCAGAATGACCAAAACACTCTTTACACCTCTCGCCGTTTCTAGCCGCTGCAGGACCGTAGACAGGCTCGGGGGACTCATATTAATCTTAAATCATCTCACAAAGTCACATTTTCATAATGGGGACTGAATATTGCCCTGATGTGTTTCATTCCTACGTTATATATATTTATCTTTATACAGCCGTTGCACTTTTTTTTTTTTTTTTCAATATACACTGAATCAGCCATAACATTATGACCACTGAAGTGAATGCCATTTTTTCTTGTATAATGGGAATATATTAGACAGCAAAGTGAACATTGTGTTCTTGAGGTTGATGTGGAAGGGAAGTATGGTCAAGTGAGCCTGTTCGACAACTGTGTCACAATTAAACGAATCTTGATGTCTAATACAGTCCATTTTAAAGTCCATTTATTCCAGAAAGCACATAGCAGATATCATCAGTTAGTTCAGCAGTTGGCGGCACAACAGTCCTCCTTTACATTTACATTAACAGCATTTACCAGACGCCCTTATCCAGAGCGACTTACAATCAGGAGTTACAGGGACAGTCCCCCTGGAGCAACTTAGGGTTAAGTGTCTTGCTCAGGGACACAATGCTAAATGCTGTAAATGTAAGTGTGTTACCCACCAGCAGGCCTAGATTCAGTCTGGTTGGTAAGGACACGGGTGCAGCCCGCTTCTACTTGAGACGACATCAGCAGGCTGCTAAGCTCGAATGAATCTGATTGCTGCAACACAAGCGGCCTAATGCGCGTGCCTGGCTAATAGTGGCTCAGCGGAATCACGCAGGACAAGCCCTGTCCAACATTAGGGAGAGCTGCTAATTCAGGAGACGGAGAAAATCCACGGGCAGTCCCTCTTATTCAGAATTACCGAGCATTAATGCGGATCTTAATGACTAAAAATCCCCTCTTCACGGGGTCTCCGGTCCCAATCGACTCTGTTCTCCTTCGTTGTCCCTGGCTGGTGGGACAACTTGCCCTGCTCTATTCGACTATCCGAGACTACCACCACCTTTAAGGCACATTTGAAAACCCACTTGTTTAAAAAGTATTTCAAACGAGTCCAACACACACGCACACACACAGTCACAAAAATGAAAAATGTGTCATTCACCCAGCATGTTCTATTCCTGACAAGTTCGGCCTTATCAGGTCTCTCAGTTTTGTAACTCAAAATCTATAGACACCGAATGAGAAATGCTGGTGTCATCCTCTTGTAAGTCGCTTTGGACAAACGCGTCTGCCAAGAAAAGTAAAGCATTCAACAATATTTAAAAAGGGCGGTGGCGGCTCCATCTCAAACACTTTTCTGTCTGGATGCAACTGCAGATCCATACAAAAGAACAGAGATTTCATTTAATCTCAGGAGGAGGGCGGAAAATCCATCTATTAAAACGCTGCGCTCCAGCTGCTATTATTAAATGGCGGAGGAAAAAAAAGAGGTGGGCCGTTTATATATAGAATTAAATTTAGGCTATCACGCAAGGACGCCGGAATCTGCCCGGAGGGCGAGAAGAAGAAAGCGATTTAGGAATGCAGCAATCACAGCCTAATTATAAAGAACTGGTTTTTATTGAGAGCGCGTGGACGTTGTGAGACGATGCTCGAATTAACGTACTCATTCTCATCCTCCGATGGGGAGTCGGAATCCAGTCCATCCTGGACCACAGCCGGCATGTCCTCGGCGGCGGCGGCGGCGGCAGTAGCAGCAGGAGGAGAGTCCGCCGGTCAAATCTCTCTGGTCGTCACGTGTTACGGCCTATGGCAGCGAGCATCGCCAGCCATGCCACCTGCGTTTTGGGCACAAGAAATGTGTCGCCATATAAAAGCATGCATACCAGCAATAACAATATTCGACCCCTGGGCCAAATCTGCGATGCTCAATCCTGTTTCAATAGTCTGACCGATGCACAAACTGTGTGGTTGTAGCCTAGCGGGTAACACACTCGCCTATGAACCAGAAGACCCAGGTTCAAATCTCACTTTACTACCATCGTGTCCCTGAGCAAGACACTTAACCATGAGTGTCTCCAAGGGGGGGGGGGTTACTGTCCCTGTAACTACTGACTAAGTTGCTCTGGATAAGGGCGTCTGGTAAATGCTGTAAATGTAAAATGTAAAATGTAAAATGGAGAAAAATATCTTGATTAATGATCATGTGAGCATCAGCATGGACTGGAATTAAAACTGTCAGTGCGCTAAATGAAACGATATTAACATTTATTAACCTCAAGAGTTGTTTGCTAAAAGCCTCACTCCTTAGTTATGGTGAAGTAACTTGTTAATTAACTTGTTAATTGGTTGCCTTATCCAAACTTAACTACAAGGCTAATTTACGGAGGTCTCACTCACAGCTAGCTATCTGGGCGGCTACTCTTCAGCCAGATAAAACGAAGGAACGTACCAGAGAGAGAGAAGCAGGTCTTTAAAAGTCTAGACCCCGGGAAAGACACGGCGTCAAGCGGGCGAATCCGCACCCAAAGCCGGCAGAAGCGGCGGCGGCGGCGGCGGCGGCATCGCACATCTGTTACTACAACAACCAACCGGCCTGGGGCTCAGCGCGCATGCGCCTCTCCTCACCGCTCATTGGTCAGAAGGCTAAATGTGGGCGGACACGCGTGCTGTTAGTCCCTCCCCCTTGCGCGCAGCAGACGTTGCCATAGACGCTCGATTTGTGTTGCCAGGTTCGGGAGAAATTAGGCTGCGTGAGGGTTTACATTAACATTAATTTCAGCTTCTATATGGATCACTACATTAAAAATATATTACTTAAATTTCACAGCATTAAATGATATACCGGCTGTCCTAGCAGCCATGATAAATGACAGTACATGTACAGAAAATTAAATGCATAATATAAAACGCTGCAACATCGCCCCTTCCAAAGCATGTGTGTTTTGATATTTGCCGTAGAGTTTGTTTTGATTGGTCAGTGGCAACGTTTAAATCGCCATTGATTACTCATACATTCTTTTAGGTGGTATTTGTGTTTTAAATGAGCATTATAAAATGCTAGAAGTGTACACAAAATAGTAGCAAAGTCCAAACCATTTTACCCGCTTCGATTAGAGTAAACAAATGAAATTCTGGCTCAGCAGCGTGAGACAGTCCTCGCTCACCTCTCCCGCGCTGTGATTGGTCCGCGGGCTAAAAGAGGGGCGGTCGCCAAAAGACACGTGCTTTCAAATCAGCCAATGAAGCGAGTCACGCGATGACGTGACGCCGACCTCGCCGCCTCGTCATTGGCCGACGCAGCTGTCAATCACGCTGGTCCGTGACGTTCGCTGTCATGTTGCTGCTGGCGCCCGTCCGCTGTGACTGGCGCCCGGTTTCTCGAGGTAGGTGAAGCTGGAAGCGCCTGCAGTCCGCGCTGTAAAGGCCGCAGGCTCCAAGGCATGGCAGCTGACCGCGCTTCTCCTCTCCGTGCTCAGGGCAGAGATGGGCCGCTTTCTGAACGTGCTGCGCAGCTGGCTGCTCATGGTGTCCGTCATCGCCATGGGCAACACGGTGCAGAGCTTCAGGGACCACAGCTTCCTGTCTGAGAAACTTTACACGGGAACGCCCGAGTTCGGTGAGCCGCCGCCTTCTGATCACGCATGCGTGCAGAGACTAGAGATGTGCATATCGATCCTGAATATAAATTCTATCGATGCCAAGTTGGTATCAGTATAGGATCAATACTAGCTCAATTGATCGATATTCTTCTGTTTCTGTACCACGTTCCAACTGAAAGTAAACGTGGAAATACTGCTCCTCACGCATCAACGTATATGGGATGGTAGTAGCCTAGTGGGTAACACACTTTCCTATGAACCAGAAGACTACAGAGTCACAGGTTCAAATCCCACTTACTACTAAGTTAACCCTAAGTTGCTCCAGGGGGACTGTCCCTGTAACTACTGATTGTAAGTCGCTCTGGATAAGTGCGTTTTATAAATGCCATAAATTATAAATGCCATAAAAAGTGGCGTCCACCAACCCCGCCCCCCCAACAGCGCCAATCTGAAGTATCAGTATCGGACCTGGATTGAAAAGGAAATCGGTGGCATGGCGCAAACCTCACAGAAACAGTTCTAGCATCCAATATCTGATGCCGAGTAAACCCTTTTCTGTTGCAGTGAATGGCCTTCAGGCGAGAACGTTTGGGATATGGACCTTCCTGTCATCCATCATTCGCTGTGCATGTGCCATAGACATCCAGAACAGAACGTGAGCCCCCCTGCTCTCACCTTTCCTCCACGGTTCCTCCGTGTAAGACTCATTCTTCCTCCCCTCCTGCGTTCCAGGCTGTACCACGTCACCCTGTGGACCTTCGTCCTGGCGCTCGGACATTTCCTCTCGGAGGCCTTCATCTATAAGACGGCACCCTTGACCATCGGGGTGATGGCACCTCTAATTGTGGCAAGTGAGTAGAGTAGTAAAAAAGTAAAAAGCAGCCTTGTGAAGGACAAAACTGAACCTGATATCACGTTATTACCACCGAAAAATATGAAGCTGTACATGGTGATGCTCTTTGGCCTAAACACACCACACTAAATTGATTAGTGTAAAAGTATGCGGAATTCTACATTTACATTTACAGCATTTATCAGACGCCCTTATCCAGAGCGACTTACAATCAGTAGTTTCAGGGACAGTCCCCCTGGAGCAACTTAGGGTTAAGTGTCTTGCTCAGGGACACAATGGTAGTAAGTGGGATTTGAACCCGGGTCTTCTGGTTCATAGGCGAGTGTGTTACCCACTAGACTACTACCACCCTTATAGCATTACATATCCACCATTATAGCATTACATATCCTAACAAACGTCCATTACCTTCTTTTTACCGGCTAATCATTTTGTGAAAGAGTTTATGTGTGTGTGTAAGCATGATCCCACGATCTTGAGAGGACATTAAATATGATAAAGCTGCATGTCTATACTCCCTCCACCATCATGGTAGTATTATTACACATTATTAGTAATGTTATTTACACCTGACGCTCTGTCACGTGTATGCACATGATTAGACAAGTGTGTTTAGATTTAAAAGTCCTCTAACATGAAAATGTGACTTTGTGAGATTATTATTTAAAACTAATACGAGTCCCCAAGCCTGTCTATGGTCCTTCAGTGGCTAGAAATGGCGATAGGTGTAAAGAGTGTTTTGGTCGTTCTGCTTCGCCGTTCAGAGAGCGGCAGCTCAGATGGTCGGATCTGGAATTTGTCCCGTTATGACGTCATAAGGGGAAAGGTTACCTCCCCTTTCTCATGCTTTTTCCGCCCAGAGAATTTCCTGCCCCTCCACTAAAACATCTCCACCGACCGTCATGGCTTCCAAACATGTGAAGCATTGCAGCTGCTCTGTGATTGGATGTAAAATTGAGTACAAATGTATTTTTTTTTTAGTTCCGTCACGCGAGAATCTGAAGATCCAGCGGGTTCATTTAATTTTTTCCTGGAAAAACGCAGACACGACTTCCTGTCTGTACCAAACATTGTGGTTGGTGAACGGTGTTGATTACGAATGTCCCCTCAACTTCTATAGGCCGCTCTCCTCCTCATTAGCATTTAAAGGTACAGACGGTGAAACGGCGCGTCCTGGGAAATCTCATTGTGGGACTGGATCAAAGAGACTTCCGATACATTATTAGGGGACCAACAAGACCGATATGAAAGCGAAAGATATTAATGTCAGGGGACCTTTTAAATGCTTTAAAAGTAGGAAGGGTTGGGAATTCTCTGGAAGGAAAAAGCATGAGAAACAGGAGGTAACCATTCCTCTTATGACATCAAGGGGACAAATTCCAGATCCGACCGTCTGAGCCGCCGCTCTCTGAATGGTGAAGCAGAACTCTTTACACCTTTCGCCATTTCTAGCCACTGCAGGGCCATGGACATGCTACGGGAACTCATATTAATGTTAAATAATCTCACGAAGTCACATCAGGGGACATGAAAAGTACAGTATTGAAGTATCTCTGGAAATAAAGCAATGATAATATTTACCAGGATGTCTGACACCATCTATTTCTAATAACCTCAGAAGTAATCTTGGTATAATGATAGATCCAGTTAATTCCACTCTCTTTTAATACATGGAACAGGTTGAAATATTGGAAATACTTCAGTATTCAAGATATGTTGTGTTTAATCTATATATCAGTTATATTATGGTCACTCCGTGTAAAGCTGACTCGAATCCCTTCTGCAGGTTTCTCCATCGTGGGCATGCTGATTGGGTTCCAGTGCATCACAGAGTCGCAGGAAGTAGTCGGCGCCCGCCAGAAGAAGCGCAACTGAGGCCGGACTCGAACAGGAGCGGCGTGGACTGGTGCACCACTCTGGCCTACTTAAGACCATCTAAAGAGTTTAAAAGTGAGACTTTTAAACAGTTCATGCTTAAGTGGCATGTGATGCTGTCTTGCCATCCCAAGTGGCTATCAGCTTCAAAGATGAATTTGAAGCATCAGCACGTGCCCACAAAACAAATCCATAATGACTAGGGTACATCATTTTTTCACATACCAAGATATTAGTGGATTTTATTATAGTTTTGTGCTGATATATATAGTTATATAAAAGGACATGCAAATGCCACAGGAATTGTCCCACAGTGGTTTACAATTTGATTTATATGCACAGTGCCGCTGAATGATTCAGGTACACCTGTTCTCAAACCGTCGTGAAACGTGACAGATTCCATTTAAATACTGTACGCCAATTAAAATATATATATGCAAGGAAAGCGGATCACGTTTGGCAAAAAAGAGTTCTCCTCTGAAAGTATTTTGTTGTTTCGTTGGCCGTCTTTGGTCTTGATCGCTCAGATTTGATGGGTCTGAGAGATTTGCACACACGGAAATTTACCTTCATAGTTCTTGTATTATTGGTTGGCTGAGCCCCATGAAAAGGTTCTACTAAACTTCAAACTGATCGAGTGTCAGTTCTCAACTAACCGAAATGTGGTGGTGAACATTTAGTTTTTCCTCTTTTTGGATGGACGGTCCATGTGAACAGTGAGCAGCTTTTCTGACACTTATGAAAACTTTTGCACAATAATAAATGAACATGAGGATTGTACATAATAAATGCAGCTTTTGACTTTAGTGTGTAGACCACTTTTTTCCACCAAGAAAAATACACATATATAAATACAGTACAGGCCAAACGTTTGGACACACCTTCTCATTCAATATGTTTTCCTTATTTTCATGACCATTTACATTGGTAGATTCTCACTGAAGGCATCACAACTATGAATGAACACATGTGGAGTACAAAAAGTGGAGACCTGGTCTCCACAGTCACCGGACCTGAACCAAATCCAGATGGTTTGGGGTGAGCTGGACCAACAAGTGCTAAACACCTCTGGGAACTCCTTCAAGACTGTTGGAGAAGCATTTCAGGTGACGACCTCTTGAAGTCCATCGAGAGAATGCCAAGAGTGTGCAAAGCAGTAATCAGAGCCAAGAAACTAGAACATAAAACATGTTTTCACTTATTTCACCTTTTTTTGTTAAGTACAGAACTCCACATGTGTTCATTCATAGTTTTGATGCCTTCAGTGAGAATCTACCAACGTAAATGGTCATGAAGATAAAGAAAACATACTGAATGAGAAGGTGTCCAAACTTTTGGCCTGTACTCTGTGTGTGTGTATATATAAAGGGACATTTCAACATTTCAACTTCATTCCAATGCACAAAACATCTAGAATACAGGCGGCAATGGGACAATATCAATTCTGGTCAATGTTTTCCCTCCAGGTACAGCAGGAGTAGCTTTACTTTACTTTACTTTATTTAGCAGACGCTTTTATCCAAAGCGACTTACAAGAGGAAGACACCAGCAGGAGTAGCTTTGGTGGAAGTGTAGCAGCTTTATTTCCATTTAAAAATGAGCTACCACGGAAAAAGGCGATTCGATTTAATAGAGAAACACACACTGTCAAATCAGAATGCAGAAACCATCACTTGCATTATTATGAACATCGGAGGTCACTGGTCAGACTACAACTGTTCGTTTTCAACATGATTACAAAAGTAAAGAAAAACCCCATCGCATCTGAATGCTCATATTCATTCATACACACAGTGTTGCGGTCATTTAGAAACGTCCTTTTTTTCCATTGAAATGGTTTTGGATAGAAAATACTGCCAACGTTACGACTAATGCAGCACGTTTGCTGATTCGCCAGACACCCGACAGGTTTATTGCTTCTTTACTGTTTTCAGCTGTATAAGAATCATTGAAAATTGCTTTTTCTAATAATTAACAAGCCTTTTAAAGCAACAGACCTGCATTAGTGAACAGGGGATCATTCCAGAGTCATTTACAAGACATTTCTACATGATCTGAACACACTTTTTAAACAGGTTTAACGCAATTAGCTCAGTAACTACACGGTTAGTTAAGGTTTAATACAACTTCCTCTATGCAAAGCACAGAATAATTCTTGTTACTCGTATTAAAGTATTTTTAATAGGCGTTAAGCAGGGTTAGTGTCACACGTTTGGTGGCTACATTGGACCTTCTGCACAGGAGACCTTGCCTCCATGACACTGACTTGACCCCTGGTGATTTGATATCTAGGTGACTTGACTTGGACAAGGACAGTGAGGGAGTGGAAGCCCGCTTATTCAACACACCGCACAGCGTTTGGTAAGTGAGTAGGACCGCGACCCCGCGGGGCGTCACGAGAGCGGCACCCGAGGCTGCAGCTGGCATCCGTCTGAGATCTGCAGGGCTGCCGAGCCGAGCGCTGGCACCAGGAGAGAAGCGGGTGGAGAGAAAAGCAACTAGATTTCACATACAGGTTAACATTTTTAACAGCACTAAAACCACCACGAGTAAGAACAAAGTCCCGAAAAGTTGGAAAACAGAAGGAAACGGCTGTGAACTTTGCTCTGGTCGTCATTTAAATCACAATAATAGACAAATGCGATGTGATTTAGGGTGCCAGTCCGTTGAAATAGTCACCAGTGCATCATCATCATCATCATCATCTCAGTCGTCAGGGTAAAGTAATGTAAACCTTGTCAGACGGAAGTCTGCATTTCTGTGGCACCAGTGGAGGCTTCTTCTCTCCACCTCGCCTTTATGCTCCTTCAAAGTGTCTGTGTGCAGGAAGGGCTGCTGCCCTCAGATCTTGGTTTCCTTCATCTGTGAAGTGGAGTTTCCTTCAGGGAGATCTGCCAGTTTCTACAAAAAAAACAACAAAAAAAAGGCCGTTAGAATTAGAATGTTCTATGTGGCGGGAATATTCTCCAATATCCTGGTATCACTCGAAATACAGGGGCCGCCAGAGGAAGCAAGAGTCATAATCAATCGTACTTTTTACTAAATACATATACGACATTCTGTTTTATTAGAGATAATAACACATCCATTTACAAATCGTATTTCCTCTCAAGCTAAAAAGGTGATTGTTTGTGGGGTTTAAAGAATAAGAGCACAGAAGATGAATTCTTACTATTAATTACTATTAATGTTAATTAAAAATATGAACATGTAGTGGTGCATATCCCATCATTTAAGCACCGAATCTCTCCAACGCGTCTTCAGAAGACCCAGCGACGCCCCTGAGACTGATTTCCTACAAACCCATTTCCTATAATCTTCTTTTTCATAATCCTCCCCTCGGCCGCTCAATCAGCATTATTGCTTTCTTCGCTTCAGCAGACAGGTGGCATGAAGGTCATCCGACGGCGTGGGACCAACAGCTGATCGAACGCGGGGGAGAGTGTGGTGAACGTGGCGGGCCGTACCTTCCGGGGCGAGCGAGGGGTGGCGGTTAGTAGGGTGGGGTTGGGTTAGTGCCGGCGGCCGCTGGGTGGCCGTCGCCCCGTGGTCCTGTACCGAGTCCTGGAACGGCAGCTGGGTCACGTACGCTTAATCTCAAATCCCACATTTATCTACATTTCGCCAATATTAACACAGTGTTGAAGATGACAGTAAAGTGAGGGTGAAAAAGAGCCCAGAGCAAGCGTGCACGGCAAAAATGGACTGGAACGGATGATTTCAAAGACTGATGAACGAGCATGCAATAATTTTTCTTTTTAATGGGTACGCATGCAGCGGTTTTCCTTGCATCTCCAGCGAAGGGTTTTGTGCGTCAAGGAGGCCCAAGCCAGCAGAATCCCATCACCGGCGCTACTTTTCACGCAGGCCTATCGCGCTGCTGTTGTGTAGTGAGGTGGACAGACGAGTGAAAAGTCCCACGGGACCGCAGAGACTGGCCGTGGCAGCGTGCATTATGGCCGGGGGACGTCCGGACGGGGACTTACAGCAGCCACCTCCGCCTCCGCCAGCTGGTTGGCCTTCTGCCGCCGCAGGTCTGACTTGATCAGAGCTGTGTGATGAGGTGCAGAGTTAACTTTCAGGCTTCCACAACAATTAACATTTATTAACGTCTGTCTGTCTTTCTCCTTACCTGTCTTTCTAACAATCTGTCTCCCTGTCTGTCAGTCTGTCTGTCTGTCCATCTTTTTATCTGTCTCTGAATTTCTGTCTGTCTGTATATCTATCTAGGGTGGTAGTAGCCTAGTGGGTAACACACTCGCCTATGAACCAGAAGACCCAGGTTCAAACCCCACTTACTACCATGGTGTCCCTGAGCAAGACACTTAACCCTGAGTGTCTCCAGGGGGGGACTGTCCCTGTAACCACTGACTGTAAGTCGCTCTGGATAAGGGTGTCTGGTAAATGCTGTCTATCTGTTTGTCTGTCTGTCTGTCTCTCTCCCTGCCTGCCTGTATACCTATCTGTCTGTCTCCCTCCCTGTTTGTCTGCCTGTCGATCTATTTCCCTGTCTGTCAGTCTGTCTGCCTATCTATCTTGTTTGTCTCTGTTGCCTGCCTGTCTGTCTGTCTGTATATTTATCTGTCTGTCTATCTTTTTCTTTCTGTCTCTGTTTTCCTGCCTGTTTGTCTGTATATCTATCTTTCTACCTGCCTGCCTGTATATCTATCTGTCTGTCTGTCTGTATGTCTCCCTGCCTGTTTGTCTGTCTCTATATCTATCTTTCTACCTGTATATCTATCTGTCTGTCTGTCTGTATGTCTCCCTGCCTGTTTGTCTGTCTCTATATCTATCTTTCTACCTGTATATCTATCTGCCTGTCTGTCTGTATACCAGCTCTCCTTGCTGCCATGACCGTTACTGGCCACTAGAGGCCACCATCACCACGCTGCACATCTCAGGGTCTCCTCGGTTACACAATGTCTGCGTGTGGGCGCTCGCACAGCCGCCTTCACGTGTCGCCGGTTGTTACTCACGTGTTGAGAGGACACCTCATGCTTTACCGAGCGCTTGGAGCGTTTAACCGGGCCAGCGGCAGGCCGGAACCTGCACCGCGCGGAGGGAAGACGCGGGGTGGATGGGGTGGGTGTACCTGTCATTATGGACCCTATGAGGAGGAAGACGCACAGGAAGATGTTTCCTGCCAGGGTCCCAAAGTTGTCTATTATCTTCCCTTGACAGATCGTGAATATGATGCCAAAAACCTGGATTGACAGGAGAAGGGAAGATGCTGTTTTAGTCACACGTTCTCCTTCCAGCACACTGCACTTAAATAAGAGCTTGTGATGAGACCACATATGCCTGAATATGAACAAACAGACAATCCGACGCATGCTGCAGTATTAAATAAATATTATCTACAGGAAAAAAGGAGGGAAGAGAATTAATTGCGAGAGATGATGCACAGGGAAAATTTAAGTCGACATATTCTTGTCATTCGGGTAAAAAGTGGAAGGTGTTGAATCTAAACTATCGCACCGTAATAAAGTGTGTCCTTTTCAGGTCATTTCCAGATGGATGGTGTTTGAATAAAACCTCACTACCTCCATCGGCTCATTTTCAGTACCCGCCAGCGCCATCTAGTGGTGCTTCATTAAATTTACCTTTACAGTATTTACCGGACGCCCTCATCCAGTAGTGACAGGGACAGTCCCCCCTGGAGACTCTCAGGGCTAAGTGTCCCGTTCAGGTTCGAACCTGCGACTCTGTGCTCTTCTGGCGATACTGTTACCTGAGCTGAGCAGTTGAGCAGCCCGGACGAGGTCCCTTCTGACTCGGGATAGGTCAGTTCCACCGCGAACTCGAAGCCCAGCGGCAGATAGCCGGTCATAAAGAACCTGCAAGTGGGAGGGGCGCCCCGAACGCCCCTGGAATCAGTCGGATATCTCGTGCGCTATTTATTATCTTTTTAATTAACAAGCATCGACAGCTCTTACCCCAGAGCCCCAGACGTGAGGAACACCACCCACAGATGACCCACATTGAGAGTAAAGGCGTAGACGGCCATCCCTACCAAGGACAGCAGATACACAGTCAGTGTGGTCTGCCTGGAACAGAAGAGAAGGTCCACATGATGCCACCGCGGCGTAAAACGGGGATTAAACATTCCTGGCGGGAGTCCCTCTCATACCCCGGGATCACGTTAAACAAGCGGGGCACCGATGCGTCCAGAGTTGTTAGCCTCTGGCGCAGGAGCACTGAAGCCCAAACGTGAGGACGCTTCGTGTAAGAACATTAACGCGCTCGTTTCAGCCGTGGGGAGAATTGGTGATGTTTTTGGAGGTCAGGAGAAAGGAAAGGCTGTCGGATTGGATCTGAGGGGAGGTGCGTGAGACCCGCTCCTCCCCGGCTTCCGCCGTTCCTGCCTCCAGCGGCAGCGATAATCCGTTCGGACGCCTGCATCTCACTGTAGGAGATTTGGGCCACATTCCTTCAGCAAATTCTGCAGGATCAGAGCGGAGAACCAAGCCAACTCATGCCGCATTTTATGATGCCGTGCATTGAAGTGAAGAAGAGAAGTGAAGAAGAAGTGAAAGTGATTGTCACTTGTGAAACACTGCAACACCGCACACAGTGCACACAGTGAAATTTGTCCTCTGCATTTAACCCATCACCCTGAGTGAGCAGTGGGCAGCCATGACAGTGTAAAGTGTAGTGATTGTCACATGTGATACACAGCACAGCACACAGTGCACACAGTGAAATTTGTCCTCTGCATTTAACCATCACCCTGAGTGAACAGTGTGCCCGGGGAGCAGTGTGTGGGGAGCAGTCTGATGGATAGGGATGCTGTTTTAGGGCAGTGGTGGCCAGGCGTGATCAGAAGGTGCCACAGAGGTGCCTGTCATGGCTGCCCACTGGCCACTAAGTGTGATGGACTTTATTTTAGATGAAGATGTAGGTCAGGGTCTGTGTAAAAGGTCCACCTCAGTTCACGGGCTCAGCATGTTAGAATCTCACAGCTATTTGCCATGTTAGGAAACTGTGTAACGAGCCGTGGAATTTGTCCCTCCTTGATGTTGCGCACACTGCGATAACCGCCGGTGAGGCGAAGAGGCGAGTTTTCCGGGTTTTATACCTGGCTATCACGCTGCCGTGCGGTATAAATGCAGGAGAACTAATAAGAAACGAGAACGAGGGCTGTTGGATTCCAAATCAACGATCAATGGCCACAACGGCAAGAACCTGCGAAGGAAGGGTTCCATTAACAATGTTGGTGCAGTTGCTAAGCAACGTCTCTCGCAGTCAGGTAGATTAATCAAAGCTGATCGCCCCGGACCACGTGACCGCGCGATCCAGCGGTGCATTCGCGAAAATTCGCAGCGCGGCCGTGTAGCAAACATACTTGTAGGTCTTGGTCCTGTCCAACCAGATGCCACAGACGAGGGAGCCCACCATGCCAGCGACGACGATCGTCAGGCCGATTTTCCCAGCATTCACCTCCTCGCCCTGCAGAATAAATACAGTTCTACCCAGAACCACCAGCGAGAAGAAACCACCTGTTCCACATGACTTAGACATTTTGTCATTTCTTTGCACTGAAACAATGTTTCGGAATATTTTGCAGTAAATTTTCTTTTGTCGGTCTGTAGACATTTCAGTTTTATAACTCGCGTTTTATAAACGCTCCCGGAGAGAACTCGCCGCGGGGCCCTCGAGGAGCCGGCGTAGGCCGCGTTATCTGGGGAGACGATGAACGCCGGAGATAAGCGGCAGGTTGCTACTCACGGGGTAGTGCTCTATAATCATGCGGTTCAGCAGCGTGGAGACGGCGTAGAAGCAGCCCACGTTCAGTCCTGGGGACAAGATAACAAGACGTTGTTGTTGTTTGCCAGCGAACTCGGGACATTTTTCTTTCGGACCGTGCCGAGTGACCGAGTGACCGAGTTCATGCCTTTTTTTTACAACTTGGTTAGTCACTCTGTCGAGTTCCTTATGACGGTGACATCGATCGGACTCACCTGACGCTCGGGGGGGAAGCGGTAATAAAAACCAACCTGGTTAATGATCAGCCGCAGCGCTCGAACCTTTGCGCCACCAGAGCACAGCGAAGGCTTTAAGGGTCAAAGGGCGCCATGCTAGAGGTTGACCGACATGGCCTTCACTTCAGCTGACAAACATGGGGGCTGCCACCTCCTTACTCACTTCATAGATACGGAACATTCCGGAACTTCCACAACAGACTACCTGTCTCCTCGTCCATCTTTCTTATTTATGTGTGCAAAAAATATGAATCCCATAAAGCAGCCGCTGGCCACATTGGAATGTCTGTCTGTCGAACCTCCTCTCCCATGAGGGTCGGCATGTTTTAATCATATCATTCCGAAAATGCAAACTTTCTACAAATGATTAGAACATAACATCTGCGTTCAAACAATTTCAAACCGTTACCTAAAATTATTTCTAGTTTTTTTGAAGCTCATAAAACAACTTGTATTGAGCAGCACCGTCCTTGTCGCTAATGAACACACAACAGAACCAAACGTAACTTTATTGTTTTTTATGGTCATAACCTAACGTGCGCCAGAGCTAAACCGCGGGTGGGAGCAGTAGCCTAGTGGGTTAGACACTTGCCTATGAACCAGAAGTCCCAGGTTCAAATCCCACTGCCTACCATTGTGTCCCTGAGCAGGACACTTAACCCCGAGTTGCTCCAGGGGAGGACTGTCCCTGTAACTACTGACTGTAAGTCGCTCTGGATGAGGGCATCTGGTAAATGCTGTAAATGTAAATGTAAATGTCTAAACCAGTTCCTGCCGTTTCTCATATATTGACTGATGACTGACAGGCGACGTTGAGTTATTGAGGCACCTACCGTAACTTATGACGAGCAGAATGAAGGGTCTGTTGTGCAGGAGCCTGGAGATGGAAGCCAGGTAGGAGTACTGATCGGAGGGGATGTTCCGGGCTGCAGCCTGGGCCTGGGATGGGGGAATCTCGGGTTTTTCCTGAAATGCTAAACACACACACTCATTAGGTCTACAGCTACAAAACAATAACCAATGAATAAATACAAGCACGAGTTTATTTAATAATGAATGTGGAACAAGTGAGCGATTATACTCTATGTCAGTGGAATTTTTATAATGGAAGCGTTATAAACGTTTATATGAATGAATGGACCTTCATACCACGGCTGATCTTTATTGAGGCAGCAGCAGCAGCTCGGGTCGGAAAATAGAAAACCATTCCTTCCCGTTCAGACCACGCCTAGATGCTCATCAGCGGAATATTTATTAAACGTTGATGGAGCGTTACGGTGACAGTATTCCCCCCAGGCTTTACGTAACTCGCCATACCTGCTCTTCCCATAATCTCTTGTAATTAATCTCATCATCGCTGGCGAATTGCACATTGGACACAGACGTCTGGTCTGATGTTGAAAGCCATGCAGCCATTTCATAGTCAATCCATATCAAAGCGGCCACGTCACGAACACCATCATGTCCTCCGT
This sequence comes from Denticeps clupeoides, assembly GCF_900700375.1. NCBI lineage: Eukaryota > Metazoa > Chordata > Actinopteri > Clupeiformes > Denticipitidae > Denticeps > Denticeps clupeoides. The sequence continues at coordinate 2,632,452 of NC_041707.1, forward strand.
ACGTATTCCTGTTTATTAATGTTCAGATCCCTGGAGACCCATTTAATCCACGTTTTCACCGGAGGAACATTGAAGATCTTACCAACGACCACCAGAAGGAACAGCAGCGTTGCGACCGCAGCTGTGATGTAGAACATGATGCTGATGTGGTGGCCAAGCTCGTCCATGTCGTCCACGTTGGGCACGAGAATAGGCGGCACCAGGAAACCGATGGCGATGCCGAGCTGGAGAAAAAAAGAGTGGAACACAAGAGCATGGTGTCTGAGCAGGCATCAGAGGTCTGAGACGCTAGAACCCAGAACAAGTGTACGTGGTGGGGCAGCAGTGGTACTTTCTGGAAAATCTCTTCAGGTGAGCTGAGGGCAGTAGACGTTCGTCCATATGAAAACGAATGAAGCATCTTCACGCCCAACATCTCCTGTATCCAAATAGCTTCAGGATTATATGTTTGCTTTCTCAACAAAAAGAAACCGGTTTCTCTAGGAAGCAGAAGAACCTTAGAACCTTAGATTAAATATTTAGATGGGCTCTTGTGTACATTTATTATAAAAAAAAACAAATACGGGCGAAGGTTATACATATTGTATGGGTTTCAATTTTGCATCGCCTGCTTTGGAGAACTTCTTGCCGTTTGCTGTTTTGCTATCTTGCATGTTTGCAAGATCCATAAATGAGTGGGTCAGTCCGAGTTCATTCTTTGTAGTTGATATTATATCAGCATGCCCCTCGGAGGGGAATATACATCCTCACCTTCTCATTGTTCTATTTAGAACCCGGTGCTGGCCATCAAAAGCAGGACAAACACTTGGCAACGGCCTTCAGCCAATGAACACAATTCACAATGGGAGGAATGCGGATGTTCACACATCAGGGAAGACCAGGAGCCACAGGAGCCACAGGAGCCACCGCTAAACTTAAAGACCTCTGCAGAGAGCCCAGAAAGCCAATTTTTTTTTACTAGCATGAATATGCGTATACGGTACAGGCCAAAAGTTTGGACACCTCCTCATTCAACGTATTTTCTTTATTTTCATGACCATTTACGTTGGTAGATTCTCACTGAAGGCATCAAAACTATGAATGAACACATGTGGAGTTCTGTACTTAACAAAAAAAGGTGAAATAAGTGAAAACATGTTTTATATTCTAGTTTCTTTGCTCTGGTTACTGCTTTGCACACTCTTGGCATTCTCTCGATGAGCTTCAAGAGGTCGTCACCTGAAATGCTTCTCCAACAGTCTTGAAGGAGTTCCCAGAGGTGTTTAGCACTTGTTGGTCCAGCTCACCCCAAACCATCTGGATTGGGTTCAGGTCCGGTGACTGTGGAGGCCAGGTCTCCACTTTTTGTTAAGTACAGAACTCCACATGTGTTCATTCATAGTTTTGATGCCTTCAGTGAGAATCTACCAACGTAAATGGTCATGAAATAAAGAAAACGCGTTGAATGAGAAGGTGTCTCCAAACTTTAGACTCTACTGTACTGTAGAAATCAACGTTTAGTCCCCCAGACAAGATTAAAAACACGGCAAAGAGGAGATCTGGTCACGCTCACGTTTCAGGCCCTCCCGTTCCTTCCTGGGAATGTTGTCTGAGAGGTGATCTGATAGCTTATTTGAATGGTCCAGTATTGCTTTTTTGAGGTCTGATCTTGCTCTGCTGTAAATATCCTGGTCCCCAGACTTGTATGCAGAGTTACGTGATTTAATAAGTGCCTGAACCTCACCCGTCACCCGGGGCTTTTGGTAGAACTGGACCCGCTTTCCGTGCAGGCCGGAGCTCCATAAGACACGGCGGTGGGCTTTGCCGGGTCGATGAGCGGGGAGAGGAGGTCAGACAATTTTTTATATACGAATATACATATGTGTACATATATACACACACACACACACAAATATTTATATATTTATATATATATTTTTCATTTCTTTCTTTTATGATTGCACTATGGGGGTCGGTGTGAAACAGTATTTCAATACACTGTGTAAACTGTTGTACTGACAATAAAGCTCTCGAGATTTGATTTGCGTTTACGTGAGTGTTTTCTGGGCTCAGATAAAAATGGACCAACCCCAACCCAGTCCCCCGTCCTACTGACACCGAAGTGTCTTATAGTTTCGCTTATGGCGGCATTTACCCACCGGTGTAATAATACGGTCGTGTGGCTACATGATAAATAATATAGTTTTCATCACAGGTATTTAGTAATGATGCATCATATGAAGAAAATGTAAAAAAAATTAATAAAAAGAAATATCGTTAATGATTACAGAGTGTTATTATTAAACTGAATTTGGAATAAAAAAAAATAACTCTATAAGGTGTTGTCACTCTAACATTGTGAATACGTGTTAAATATGTTTACATATTTTATTGTTCATTTTGAAATTGCCACTCGTTTTTTTTTACTATGCACCAAGTTACAAGTAAATGTCTAGACTTGTTGTTATACTGGAATTGGTACAGTTTCAGTTCTACAAATTCACACGAATATTAATAATAACTCTTTATGACGTGAAGCTTTTTGAAGCTTTTTTTCAGCTCAGTGCATCTTTGAAGACGACTTGTGTGTCAGAGATAACAGCCAGAACGCAGCCACGCCCATGTCCACACCCCACACCCTTCAACCAGAAAGCCACAGAGTTGCAGGTTCGAACCCCACTTACGACCATCGTGTCCCTGAGCAAGACACTTAACCCTGAGTGTCTCCAGGGGGGGACTGTCCCTGTAACTACTGACTGTAAGGGCGTCTTTAAACGCTGTAGACGTAAATGTAACATGGCATGTAATGGTGTCCAGAACTTGAGCATGTGACCCGAGTGTCCGCTCTCATTGGCTGTAAGATGTCAGACTCGAACTCAGAATCGTGGCTGGACGGTCATTTTCAAAGGGCTCGATTCAATCTGCACTGCTTGTGTGGGTGGAAATATCCTAGTGGGTAAAACACTCGCCTGTGAACCAGAAGACCCAGGTTCAAATCCCACTTACTACCATCGTGTCCCTGAGCAAGACACTTAACCCTGAGTGTCTCCAGGGGGGGGACTGTCCCTGTCACTACTGATTGTAAGTCGCTCTGGATAAATGCTGTGAATGTAAATGTGAGGTCACACGATCTTCGTCCATTTAGATGCTCAAGCTGCAAAGTTTTTACGCGAAACGGCTGCAGTTGGCGGCTCAGGATTACGCTGTTTGTCCCCCACACACACACAAGGGGTCATTTTAATCCCTGCTGGAGGAATTTCGCTCACTTGTACACTTTGTGCACAGTTCAAGTGTTTTAAAGAGTTGAAGAGTTTAAGTGGCGGTCAGTCAGCAGCACAAGGACACTCCGACCCAGGCAGACCAGGACCGTGACCCCTCACCCCTCCCAACACCTCCACACAGTGCAGGGTCATGCAGAAGTGCACAGACACCTGGACTGCGAGAGCCGGACCCCCACCTGGTTCCCGAAGACGCCGATCGAGCAGGCGGTGGACACCTCGTCCGAGCCGAACCACACGGACGCGATCTGGGACGGCATGCCGAGGATGAAGACCTGCGCGAGCGAGGTGGCGAACTGGCCCAGCATGGTGACCCAGAACAGGTCGCGTCGCACGCTGGCCACCTTGACCCAGGTCCCCAGGCAGTTGACGGCGTTGGCCAGCAGCGCGACCGCCCGCAGCCCCTTCCTGTCCAGCAGCCAGGTGACGGGGAAGATGAAGGGGATGTAGGTGAGCATGTAGACCATGGACAGCCAGTCGACGGCGAACGAGCTCACGCCGTAGAACTTGGTGAAGATGTTGTTGATGATGCCGTACTGGATCCACTGGAAGGCGTTGCACAGCGAGTAGGAGCTGAAGAGCAGGACCACCAGCCACCGGCGCCGGTAGAGGCGCGTCGCGGGCGGCTCGGCGGCGCTCCGGTCGCCCTTCACCTCCAGCTCGGCGCTGCCGCTCATCTCGGCCGGTGGCCGGGCGCCGCGCCGCGCGGGGGCTTTTATGCGGGGCCGCCGGTGTCCCCCTGACGTCACGGCCGCGGCCACGCCCACCGCGACAAACTTTGCCCGGCGCGGAACTTCGGCGCTTTTCGGACATCTTTCTTGTTTTAGAAAGGCTCCTTTCACATAATCAGCTCGTTAATCGAATCTTTACCTTTTACATTTACGCCATTTACCAGACGCCCTTATCCAGAGCGACTTACAATCAGTAGTGACAGGGACAGTCCCCCCCCTGGCGACACTCAGGGTTAAGTGTCCTGCTCAGGGACACGATGGTAGTAGGTGGGATTTGAACCTGGGACTTCTGGTTCATAGGCGAGTGTGTGACCCGCTAGGCCGCTACCACCATCTTTCTGAAAATGTTGAGAGCTTTTGTTGGGTTCTGTCCTCCCCTCCAGACGCGCCGCAGCAGTTTTGTCGGCTGTCTGCTCCTATAAAAATCAGCGTTAAAACTTCAAGCGGAGAAATAGAATAAGAAGACTCTGGAAAAATCAGAGGCGCTGCGAGGTTCCGCCACTAGGTGGCGTGATGCGCTATGGTGACGAAGGGGAAGACCGACACAGGCCAATGGTCGTTATTCAAACATTATTGTTCATGTAACTACACGTCATTCGGGACGAAACCGGCTCCGGAATCAAACTGCAGAGGTCAGAGGTCAAGGCCGTGGTCTTTAAACACGTCCAGTCTGAACCAGTGGATAATATTATAACATTCATTTCAGCAACATCACAAAAAAGACAAAATATGCGATGACATACTATTAGAAAATAGTATTTTAATTGCCTATAAAATAAATGCTACCCAAATACATGTTGGATATGACGGCTATTATTTAGAACATGAATTATTGTCGTATGTTCGTTTGCAGCAATTAAACAAACAAACAAAAAAATGTCTGGGATTCCAAAACATGAGTTTTGCAGCACTGCCCAGCAGAAACACACACACACACACACACACGCCAGCTCGAACCCCCCACCAGGGGGTCTGGCATCAGACGCAGGTCTCAGAATTCCACCCAAACTCTAAAAAAAAACGTGACAGAATCGAAAACGGGTCATATATATAAAATCCGTCACATCAAGTGATAACGCAGAGTCCATTCAACACGACGTACACATTATAAAAAAAGGAATATATAAATGTAAGTAACATAACAGCAAGAATGTAAACAGTTTGAATACATATATATGTGCATATATGACGCCTGCGTCAAAAAAAAAAAAAAAAAAAGTAGGGCCACTGTAACTAAGGGCATTCATATTATAAAAAATATTGTTTCGTATCAACCTGCATACATGAGAAAATACTATTAAACTCTCAGAGCCTTTATTATTATTCAGTCAGCCTGATGTAAGGCGCTTTTTGCTTTTTCTTTGTTCTGTAGCTGTAAAAGAGTTTAGGCCTTCCAACCGACAATAACAAAAAATATATATATTTCTGCCGATGCTGATAAAGGCTGAGAGTCCAGGCCTTCGGACACGAGTGCTCGTCTGCAGTCGCGCTAAGTGCTGCTAGCTAGCTAGCCCAGTTGAGGTTGCGCTGTAAACAGTTTCCACGGTCACATGGCCGGCCCATTCACTTGGCCTCTGCTTCCAGCTGCTCCAGGAGGGGGTTGGCCTCGCCCTCGGGGGTCTTGATGCTGTCAGTTCGCACGATGCACGTGGGCCGGTGGCGGTTCAGCATGATGATGAGCTGCTGCCGTTCGTGTTTCAGCTCCTCGATTTGAGCCTTCAGTTCAGAGTTCATCATCTCCAGCCGCTCCGACTCCTGCGGCCCGAGATTATACAGACATTAGACTCTCCCGGTACATTTACATTTATGGCATTTACCAGACGCCCTTATCCAGAGCGACTTACAACCAGTAGTTACAGGGACAGTCCCCCCCCTGGAGACACTCAGGGTTAAGTGTCCTGCTCAGGGACACGATGGTAGTAAATGGGGTTTGAACCTGGGTCTTCTGGTTCAAAGGCGAGTGTGTTACCTACTAAGCTACTACCACCCTGGTACGAGACCTGCTGCCACCTGCTATCACACTCGGCATCATAACGCCTTCCTGTGACTTAATTACATGATATATAGCGCATTACTATCCGTGGTGAAGTGAGGGAGTGGTCACTCCACCCGGCCTTCAACAGGTCCACAGGGGACTAAACATTTCGACCGTGCAGCCTAAGAGACAGCATTGTTGCTATGGCAACTAGAGCACAGACGCAACCATATCCTCAGTCACACAGTAATCCCATTGGGAATGTGGTACCCATGTTCATGGTGCTGCTGTCAAGTTGCATTTTCAAAATGTAAGTGTTCCTGCATGTTGGTGTTGGGCGTGGTCACGTTTATTTGGAATTAAAGTGCCTGATAACCTGCATGTTGGTGTCTGTAGTGGCCGTGGTCATGTTTATTTGGAATTAAAGAGCCTGATAACCTGCATGTTGATGTTGGTAGTGGGCGTGGTCATGTTTAGTAAGGTGGTAGTAGCCTAGTGGGTAAGACACTCGCCTGTGAACCAGAAGACCCGGGTTCAAATCCCACTTACTACCATTGTGTCCCTGAGCAAGACACTTAACCCTAAGTTGCTCCAGGGAGACTGTCCCTGTAAATACTGATTGTAAGTCGCTCTGGATAAGGGCGTCTGATAAATGCTGTAAATGTAATGTAAATGTAATGTTTATTTGGAATTAAAGAGCCTGATAACCTGCATGTTGGGTTTGGTGGTGGGCGTGGTCACGTTCACTGGTATTAAAGAGCCTGATAACCTGCATGTTGCTGTTGGTAGTGGGTGTGGTCACATTCACTGGAATTAAAGCGGCTGAAAATTTGCATGTTGGTGTTGATAGTGGGCGTGTCATGTATTGACAGGAGGGGCGTTAAATCCTCCAGAATGAGGAAGTAGGGGGTGTGAGAGCTGGCAATGCCTACAGGCCCCGCCCCCTTTTTAAATCTTTGTTCTTCAAAAGTTTATTTTCTGGGTGACTACACTGGATAGAAGTCTGCATTTGTAAAATAAATACACGTGAAGTCCGGAGAGGAAACTCACCCTTTGTAGATATTCCGTCCGCTCCTTCTTCTTATTTCGACACCGCGCAGCAGCAACCTTGTTTTTCTCTCGCCTCCTTTTCCTCCTCTCCTCCTCCTCATCTCTCTATGTGGGAAGAAGATCCGTGTTACAGGTGGCTTTGAACAAAATCCCATAATTTGCTGGGAAAGCAAACAGGAGCACATAGGTGGACGGAACCCTACAGGAGCAGGCAACTCATGTTTCTTCACGGCATAAAACATCTCCGAGATGTTGGGCCCTGCCTTGTTCATCGCCTGTGGTTTGTTAGCTTTGCTGTTGTCATCAGTTGTGAAGGACCAGGCCTCACCTCGGCTTTGATGGCCACAGGTCTCTTGCCCAGCTTGCCCAGGAGGTGCAGCGGGGACAGCATGGCGCCCAGGCTGCAGAGGTCGGCATACTTCAGCTGGTCGGTCAGGGTGGTTGCCGAGATGCCGACCAGCGGGCCGAGGCCGGGCAAGGACCCCGCTGTCACCGACGGGTCCGGGATCTGTCCAGGCATCATGTCACATCCGGCCGCGACAGAAGCTAGTGGCGGGAACAGGAGGTTGAAGTTAACGGTGACTCTGGCCTTCTTGGGACATGATAGCAGCAGGCCGAGTTAAAGTCCAGCATAATCACGATTAGCAGAAAGCAGGAAATTATCGGTAAAACAATCAAAAACCATTTCACGACGAGTGAATAATTTCTCCTTCTGCAGCAGACTCAGTATCTTTCAGTTTAGAGTTCATTTCTCCAAACACGACCTGTGACGGTAGTAGCCTGGTGGGTAACACCCTCACCTCCTAACCAGAAGAGCATGAAGTCCCAGGTTCGAACCCCACTTGTCCCCGAGCAGGACACTTAACCCCCCGAGTGTCTCCAGAGTTTTTAAAATGTGATCAGAACCCTTCCTCTCCATGACAAACATTGCAGACGACTTGCCTGTGAACCAGAAGTCCCAGGTTCAAATCCCATTTACGACCATCGTGTCCCTGAGCAGGACACTTAACCCTGAGTGTCTCCAGGGGGGGGGGGGGGGGGGGGGGGGGCTGTCCCTGTAACTACTCATTGTAAGTCGCTCTGGATAAGGGGCATCTGGTAAATGCTGTAAATGTAAATGACTAGGGGACAGATTCTTGTCTGGGACCATAACACATTTTTACCAAATTCTCTTATGGGATGAGGTGCAGTAAGGTTTCACATTTACCGCATTTACCAGACGCCCTTAACCAGAGGGACTTACAATCAGTAGTTACAGGGACAGTCCCCCCTGGAGACACTCAGGGTTAAGTGTCTTGCTCAGGGACACGATGGTATTAAGTGGGATTTTGTGGTCTTCATTTTCCAGCCAAGTGAGTTCCAAGGGTAAAGCAGGCATATCCCATGGTGCACCAGGCTCAAGCTTGTATCCTAAACGACCAATTACATGATATTATTTCTCCTGTCTCTATCGCACACTGCACGTACGCGCCCATGTCCTGCGTATTTTCTCCAGAGGGGCCAGAGGGAAGGGTGCGTGGCCACGCGCTCACAAAAGCAGTCCCAGACACATTCCACCCTATCCCATGGCGATCGGCCGCGGCCCCGCCAGCCCGAGCACACGCCCACCCGCTCGCCTCCACGCTCCCCACCGGAGCCCGCGCTCTGTCTAAGGCTGGTGGAATGTGGCTGGAGAGTCATCGCTTCCAGACGCCGATCCCTGCAACACATATTCGTCCCAAAGTTCCAGCAGATCTGCAGAACGTCCCCATGCAACACATGCATCATTTGATTTTGATGTTTTAGACGCATTTAGATGCATATATATGGAATGTGTCACACTCGCCTCTGAACCAGAAGTCCCAGGTTCCAACCCCATTTTCTACCATCGTGTCCCTGAGCAGCGCCTCCAGGGGGACTGTCCCCGTCACTACTGACTGTAAGGCGCTCTGGAAATCCGTCTAGAGGTGCTTCCTTATACAATGAATTGAATAATGGAGTCATTTGCTTTAGGCTGTTCCAATTCCTTTGCATTATTTCAAACCATGGCAGCAACAAATAAATTCATTAACTTTCAAATAAATTAATCTGGCATTGAATTCTAATCAAACGTGTTATTCTTACATTACCAAATAATTAACTGTGATGCATTTTGCAGGAAATGTCATTAACATTCTCTTTTTTAAATTTGTGGCACTACAAACAAACTACTGCAATTTGACAAATGCAGATTTATGCAAATAAATCTCATTATTCCCGGAAAGTAATCAAACATTACCGATAATTGACATTTTATGGTGAAACAGATTTCTTCACATACATTTTACAGCTTGTCCTGGCAAAAGGCCCTGGCTTCATGGGCCAAGGACAAGACCTCCTGACGTGAACGGGTGCCAAGACATGGCTGTCACCTCGGACGGTTCCAGAGTAAACAAATCAGCGGTCCCCTTCTCAGCAGGCGCCCACCGCGCCCGCTCACGTTCCAGATACTCCTGGGCGTCTGTCGAACCCGCGGACGTGGACAAAGAGCCACGATCGACCAAAATCTACACCTACTTCCAAATAAAGCTACAAATTTGCCGGCTGGGACAAGCGTGTATTCAAGCAGTGACAGCGTGAATAATTTTGGAAAAATAAATCGAATCGAACAGTGTCCTCTTTGTTTTGTTTTTTGTTTTTTTTTTTCCTTCTTTTGCCGGCAAGGAAGCTGCTTCACGGAGGCAAACGGCAGCGTAACGCGGTCGTACGTCCACCTCGTCCCCGAGTTCTGGATCAGGCCAGTCACTGCAGCTGAGCTGCTCAAAATGTCAAAATGAATCGCAAATTTAGTGAATCACTTTCCAGATGAACGATAACCAAGCACCATTCATTTAGAGGAACGTATTTGAAAGATCATTTGTATTTTTAATGCAGAACTAGTGCAGGTCCAGGATCAGTGGTTGGAGGGAACTATCTTCAGAGCAGGAAGAAACACGGCGACCCGCATCAGGACATGAATGAAAGATCCCCTGACATTAAGATTTTTTTTTGCTTTTATGTCGGTCTTGTTGGTCCCCTAATTCTGTCATGGTGCAGAATTACAGCCACTTTGATCCAATCCCACAATGAGATTTCCCAGGACGCGCCGTCTCACCGCCTGTAGCTTTAAATGCTAATGAGGAGGAGAGAGGCAGGACGAGGAGGAGAGCGGCCTATAGACGTTGAGGGACATTCGTCATCAACACGGTTCACCAACAACAATGTTTGGTACAGACAGGAAGTCGTGTCTGCGTTTTTCCAGAAAAAAAACAAATGAACCCGCCGGTTCTTCAGAGTCTCGTGTGATTTTTACATCCAATCACGAGGAGCTGCAATGCTTCACATGTTTGGAAGCCATGACAGTCGGTGGAGATAACGTTTTAGGGGAGGGGCGGGAAATTCTCTGGGCGAAATTCTCTGGGTGGTGGTAGCCTAGTGGGTAACACACTCGCCTATGAACCAGAAGACCCAGGTTCAAATCCCACTAATCCCGAGCAAGACACTTAACCCTAAGTTGCTCCAGGGGGGGACTGTCCCTGTAACTACTGATTGTAAGTCGCTCTGGATAAGGGCGTCTGATAAATGCCATAAATGTAAATGGAAAAAGCATGAGAAACGGGAGGTAACCTTTCCCCTTATGACATCATAAGGGGGACAAATTCCAGATGCGACCGTCTGAGCTGCCGCTCTCTAAACAGCAAAGCAGAACGACCAAAACACTCTTTACACCGACCACCAGCCACTGTCAGGACCACAGTCAGGCTTGGGGAACTCGTATTAATGTTCAATCATTTCATAATAGGGGTCCTTTAATCGTCCTTTATACACAGAGAACTGGACAATCAGCCAGACTAAAACATGGCTGCTGATGCAGGGAAGAGGAACTGAGGATCGTGTTGCTCGGTAGTAACGTAAACCGAGAAAAGGCCACTCGCGTCGGGTCATATTTGTGGTCTGTGTTTGGTCTGCTCACGTGAACAGTTTGGTCGGGTTTTTTTTTTTTTCCGGCCCAGATTTTCTCCTGCAACTCAGTCCAAAATAACCCGCTCCGGACGAGAATTCTAAAGGTCAATCCACTTGTGAATAATTGATTAAAACGGATTGGAAGCTACGGTGCTGAATCGTGGAAGGAACGTGTTAGAAGGTCCTGTAAGAAGGGGCTTCGGGGCTGAAGCAGCTTTCAGTTTCTAGAGCGAGCAGACAGGGAGGAAATCTGGAAGCAATGTGTGAAACTGCACCGGCCCGTGTTGCATAATGGTGCTATTATGACGCCGGGCCTGGTGGAATCCAGGACTCTCCAGGATTCGTGGACACGAAGCTCCACGGCCAGGTGCTCAGCAGCATGGCGGGACCAGGGGTCCCGGGTTCGAACCCCTCCAGGTGCGTTCCTGCACCTCTCCACGGGTCACTAGAAACCCCAGAACCTCGAGTTGGGGGCAGGACGTCCAGGCTTCTGCTGTAAATCGGCGCGTCGTGAGTCGGACCCCGAGCGGAAGTTCTCCGTCTGGCCGGCGTGTCGACATCGGCCGTTTCTGCGGTCGGTGCGACGTGCGACGTGCGCGTAAAAGCCGAAGTACCTGACTTGGGTCCCAGGGTGAGCAGATGTCCCCTCCTCGCGTCCGCCGCAGGTCGAGAGTAGATCTTGAAAAGTGGGAACCGTTGCATCAGCCCGTCTCTGGATCCCGATCTGGGAGGATTTGGGAATGCGGAAATCAGCGCGCCGTGCCAGCCAGACGTCAGCGGGGATGCGGACGCGCTGCGGGGGGAGAAGAGAGAGAACAAGTCCGGCTCGCCTCGCCTCGCCCCGCCCCTCGGACGCCGGGACGCAAACAAGCCGCGACCCCGGAGCCGGAGCCGGAGTTCTGGCTGGAGTGTAAAAAAGGAGGCGCGGGGGGAGTGTAAAAGCACGGAGTGGAGCTCCTCCTTCTTCTTTTACTCCTCCTTCTTCTTCTCTTACTCCTCCTCCTTCTTCTCTTACTCCTCCTCCTTCTCTTACTCCTCCTTCTTCTTCTCTTACTCCTCCTCCTCCTTCTCTTACCCCTCCTCTTTTTTATCTTACTCCTCCTTCTTCTCTTACTCCTCCTTTTCTTACTCCTCCTCCTTCTCTAACTCCTTCTCTTACTCCTCCTCCTTCTCTAACTCCTTCTCTTACTCCTCCTCCTTCTCTTACTCCTCCGTCTTCTCTTACTCCTCCTTCTTCTCTAACTCCTTCTCTTACTCCTCCTTCTTCTCTAACTCCTTCTCTTACTCCTCCTCCTTCTCTTACTCCTTTTTCTTCTCTAACTCCTTCTCTTACTCCTCCTCCTTCTCTTACTCCTCCTTCTTCTCTAACTCCTTCTCTTACTCCTCCTTCTTCTCTAACTCCTTCTCTTACTCCTCCTCCTTCTCTTACTCCTCCTTCTTCTCTAACTCCTTCTCTTACTCCTCCTTCTTCTTCTCTTACTCATCCTCCTTCTTCTCTTACCCCTCCTCTTTTTTTTTATCTTACTCCTCCTTCTTCTTCTCTTACTCCTCCTCTTTTTTATCGTACTCCTCCTCCTTCTTCTCTTACTCCTCCTCCTCCTCCTCTTTTTTATCTTACTCCTCCTTCTTCTCTTACTCCTCCTTCTTCTTCTCTTACTCATCCTCCTTCTTCTCTTACCCCTCCTCTTTTTTTTTATCTTACTCCTCCTTCTTCTTCTCTTACTCCTCCTCTTTTTTATCGTACTCCTCCTCCTTCTTCTCTTACTCCTCCTCCTCCTCTTTCTTTATCTTACTCCTCCTTCTTCTTCTCTTACTCCTCCTCCTCCTTCTCTTACCCCTCCTCTTTTTTATCTTACTCCTCCTTCTTCTTTTACTCCTCCTTCTTCTCTTACTTCTCCTTTTCTTACTCCTCCTCCTTCTATAACTCCTCCCTCTTCTCTTACTCCTACTTCTCTTACTCCTCCTCCTTCTCTTACTCCTCCTTCTTCTCTAACTCCTTCTCTTACTCCTCCTCCTTCTCTTACTCCTCCTTCTTCTCTAACTCCTTCTCTTACTCCTCCTTCTTCTCTAACTCCTTCTCTTACTCCTCCTTCTCTTACTCCTTTTTCTTCTCAAACTCCTTCTCTTACTCCCCCTTCTTGTCTTACTCCTCCTCGTCCTCCTCCTCCTTTTCTTCCTCCTTCTTCCCTTCATCCTCCTGTTCTTCCTCCTTCCCTTCCCTGGTGGTACCAGTCGAGCAGTGCTGGCGGATCCGAGAGAAAGAGGTTCAGAGCAAGGAGTGATGTGAGATCTGAGGTACATTACATCCTCCTAATGGGAGCTGTGGTGGCCTAACGGTTAAGGAAGCGGCCCCGTAATCAGAAGGTCGTCGGTTCAAATCCCGATCCGCCAAGGTGCCACTGAGCAAAGCACCGTCCCCACACACTGCTCCCCGGGCGCCTGTCCTAAATACAGAGGACAAAATTTCACAGTGTGCATGGTGCTGCTGAGTATCACAAGTGAAAATCACTTCTCTTTATTTTATCTTCATCCTCCTCCTCCCATTTCATTCTGCCGATCTTTTGCTTCCATGTACACTGCAGATGCAGCAGTACTTCTTTCTTCTTTTTTCTACTTCTGGACATTGTCCTGTCCTCTTCCTCTTATATATAATATGTGTATTGTGTACGTCTGTAAATAGGATCTTGATTTATTTTTCAGGTTAACAACCACTGCAGATGACACCCTCACACTTAGACCCTCTCTGGACAGAAGGAACACCTCCCTAGAAAACTCACATGGAGTAAAAAGTGGAAGAAACCTTGAGAGGGACCAGCTTCCAGCGTAGGAAGAGCGTGCAGTGGGCAGTGCAGGTTGACATGGTTCTGATGGTTCTTATTCTGTCCCATCAGCTCTCCCCAAGTCTCCTGCTCACTGTGTGGAAATGGCAATAAGTGCAGCCATCTCTAGACGTTCCCACGGCTCTCAATGTCAACCCCGTGTAGCCATTTCATTCTTTCTTCTGTCTTGCACTGACTACATCAGTATATACAGATGACAATAAAACCACTGTCCATCGAAGCTGCGGTCAAAAGGCCCTAACTGTTCGATATTTGCTGAAGCGTTTATCGCAGAGTTCCCTTCTCTTCGTGAAACTGTGACGTGACGTGTGCAGAGAAAGAGACTCTGAGCTGCAGTGCCGTCTTGTTCTCCGTCTGTAGACTTTTACTAGTTCGAGCACATCTCTACATATCGACATGAACATTCAGGTTTTAATCCGGATTATTCGCGTTTTACACTTTTAAATCGTCTTGGTAGAGGTGCTAGTAGCCTTGTGGGTAACACCCAGAAGACCCGGGTTCAAACCACACTTACTACCATCGTGTCCCTGAGCAGGACACTTAACCCTGAGTGTCTCCAGGGGGGGTCTGTCTCTGTCACTACTGGTTGTAAGTCGCTCTGGATAAGGGCTTCTGGTAAATGCTGTAAATGAAAATAGCCAGAATATTAATTCTTAACATAATAAATATAATAAACTTGTTTCCATTTCAGTGTGTATTTTTGACATGCACTCAAGTCGTCAATGTCGCGCTTATGAATTATTTTGTAAATTGAAACAAGTGAATGTGTTTCAGCCGTTGACCTTTCACTACGTATCACCCGGATGGTGATCTCCAGGCAGGCGGGCATATGCAAATTAACCCGCACTGCGATCCAATCACGCTTCTTGGCGCCTTTTTCCCCCATTTCCGGTTCTCCATTAAATTGATTTCAGTCGATAATTAACTGAAATGTACGTGACTAAAATCTTGCACGTTCCTTTATTTTCTGTCTTCTGGTTGTAAGATGCTCTGAATAAGGGCGTCCGATAAATGGCATAAAAGTAATGCAAATATTCTTATTCTGTCGGGCTGCATGATTGTACAGTGAAAAGCATTTAGCATCTTTTGCCACTGGCCTTGTATTATATTCTCCAGAAAAATGAGGCGCATCATCATCTTCAGTCATCTCACTGCTGCTATTGACTACGGCTCATCATTTCAAGACAATGAATAATAAGACATCAATAGTTTGGTATATTAAATTAATGACAGAAAAAACACAGGATGTGTTCATGTCGATATTTATTCATAAGCAATCAATGCTCGGTTCACTTCATTTGTTTGACGGACAAGTCAAAATTTAAAAGGTAGAAAAATAAATTATCATAAAATACATCTTGATAGATATAGCACTGGATGTTTTCATGGAAAACTCGTTTTTTTTTTTTTTCCCGAACAGATGAGGCGACAGCACGGTCTGAATGATGACGCTGAGGTATGCGATAAGAGAAGCACGACATTCAGCTATTCATATACATACACACTACTGCCACCAAAACGCAAGAAAATAATAAATAAATAAAACCACACAGTCAAGTCCACGACACGGTAAACAGTAGACCTATAGCACAAGATCACACGGATATTCAACTCGGATACCTGCTATATATGTATGTGTATATATGGCATCTCTGCGCATGCGTCTGGAACCAGGACGTAGTTGAGACCAGTCCGCAGGAACGCCCACATGCTCGCATAGCTACATCGAGTGTGTCTGGAAGAAGGACGCGCCGCGCAGGCGCACACCGCTCACAGCGCCAGCAGCGTGGGCGAGTTGAGGATGTCCGCGCCGGGCTCCGCCCTGTCCGGCTCCGGGCACGCGAAGGTGAAGACGGACAGGTAGCCGCCGCAGGTGGGCGTGGCCAGCGGCTCCAGGTCGCCGGCCACCGACTTGTAGAGGGTCTCCCAGTCCGCCAGGCCCAGCGAGCCGCTCAGGTCGATGTCCGGCACCGAGCGCGCCGTCTCCGCGGACGCGCCGTCGTCGTCGGCGCCGCCGAGCAGGTCGTCCAGGCCGGGCTCCAGGTCGCAGAGGCCGAGCTCGGCGCTGGAGCAGAGCAGCAGGTCGGAGTTGCCGGAGATGGCGGTGGACGGCGCGTCCAGGTCCTCCACGTCCTCGGGGAGCTTGGCGCCGGCGTCCGGGCTGCAGGGCGCGTCCGGGTCCTCGGGCATCTGGCACGCCGGCTTGTGCGCGGCGAGGACGAACTCCAGCCGCTCCTTCTCCTTCAGCAGCGCGGAGATCTCCGCCTGCAGAGCCGCCTTGTCCTCCTCCAGCTGGTCCGTCTCCTGCGGGAAGGCAGGGGAGAGAGCGTGGGGTGAGCGCGGTGGTTTGGCGTGGTGCGTGGATCGTGGTGGGTGAAGTGGGCGTTGAGCGCGGTGCGTGAGGTGAGCGCCGTGGTTTGGCGCGGTGCGTGGTGCGTGGATCGTGGTGTGAGCGCCGTGATTTGGCGTGGAGCGTGGTGGGTGAAGTGGGCGTTCAGCGCGGTGCGTGGTGCTTGGAGCGCGGTGCGTGGAGCGTGGATCTTGGTGCGTGGATCGTGGTGTGAGCGCGGTGATTTGGCGCGGTGCGTGGATCTTGGTGCGTGGATCGTGGTGTGAGCGTCGTGATTTGGCGTGGAGCGTGGTGGGTGAAGTGGGCGTTCAGCGCGGTGCGTGGTGCTTGGAGCGCGGTGCGTGAGGTGAGCGCGGTGGTTTGGCGCGGTGCGTGGAGCGTGGATCTTGGTGCGTGGAGCGTGGTGTGAGCGCGGTGATTTGGCGCGGTGCGTGGAGCGTGGATCTTGGTGCGTGGATCGTGGTGTGAGCGTCGTGATTTGGCGTGGAGCGTGGTGGGTGAAGTGGGCGTTCAGCGCGGTGCGTGGTGCTTGGAGCGCGGTGCGTGAGGTGAGCGCCGTGGTTTGGCGCGGTGCGTGATGGGACTACTCACGGCCTGCAGGGTGTCGGTCAGCTCCCTCCGTCTGTTGCGACACTTGGCTGCAGCCATTTTATTCCTCTCTCTCCTGATGCGCTTCTTCTCCTCCTCCTCGGGAGACAGCTGCTCGGGGAATTTGAGAAGAGAGGAGATGCATCACCACACCATCACCACCACACCATCTCCACCATCACCACACAATCACCACCACACCATCTCCACCACCTCTGCACTGCGTCTGAACACCGAGAACACGGAGGTACCTGCTCGCCCTTCCCCTTCCTCGGCGCGCCCTTCCCCGGCTTGGCGGGCTGCGCTCTGCCCGGCGACGGCGACACGGACGTGATGACGGTCGGCTGGACCATCCACTGCAGATCCGGGGTGGTGGAGATCGCGGTCACCGTCGGGACGAACGAGTCGCCAGACGCGTCCTGGCGTGTGGGAGGGGGGGGGAGAGAATGTCACCATCAAGCCACGACCGACACGCGTGGACCAGAAGCTGCTTCAAACATTTGCATATTTCGCGTCGACCTAAAATAGTCTCCTCCAGATCAATATTTGCCCCCCCCCACCATTGTTGCTGACGTCAACACTGACGCAGGGCTGCTGTGGAGTCTCCTCAATGGCTTTATTTTTTATCAATGAACCGCAGGACGGAACCACGAACCGCTCGTACACGCAACATCTCCACGCATTAAAACGTCACGTGGAATTAAGATGAAAAAAAAAAACAAAATCGTCATTTGGTTTATCCGAAGACACGTTCGTTCGTTCCGATCAATTCCGTTGAAACCGATAAAGGAAATTATGACGTGAGAGCGCGTCTCACCTCGGCTCCGGCGTCCCCGCACCGTGGCGACAGGCTGCTTGGGAACATGGTCTCCGCGTCCGCAGGTGGTGGTGCTGGTGGTGCTGCTGCTGCTGCTGCTGCTGCTGCTGCTGCTGCTGCTGCTGCTGCTGCTCCGGCTCCTCCAGGTTTTAAAACCCGCTCGACTGATGGAGCCGCTCGGGAAGCTCCGCCCTTTTATAGTCCGACGGAATTTTATGAATGAACCGAGGACGGTACCAACTCCCGGCGAGGCGGGGGGGGGTACGGGACGAGAAGGACGCGGACGGACGCGCCGCGGACGCGACCCGCGGTTTTTACCCGCGTTACGCGGGGCTCCGAGACGCGGCGGCGTGACGCGCGTCGGCGCCAGAGCCGCTGCGGACGCGCGTCTCCCCGTCTCACCCCCGTGACGGGATACGCGTGGCACGTCCGGCGCCGCCATTCATAAAATACTGATGCGCGGACGTCGCCGCGCTACAGACACGACGCGCACGTCTGAAAGGTCGACGTGTCACGTGTCGGTCCACGTTTAACAGAAACACGCGTGTTGGGGACGCCGGCGTTGCGGCGTTATAGACGCCGGCGCGTTTAGGCGTTTTTTTTTTTTTTTTAGAGGCGCCAAAAATACGAGACTGGAATGCAGAGCGGACCCTCCCGCGGCCAATCAGCGCGGACGCTCCCCGTCGCCGCAGTGACGCGCCAGTATCTCGCCGGAAGTTGTCCTTATAAGGACAGTGACGTGCTGGGATTCCATTTTCGAGCGCAGACGCCGGGTGCAGCGGGCCCGTCTTTATTCATCGAGCGAACCGTGAGGCAGTTCGGGTTCATTAACGCGAAAATGCCGATAATGTTCATGTTCGTTAATGGATGTCGTGGGGGACGATATTCCTTCTCTACACACACCACGTCATTGTTTGATAAAAAAAAAAACACTATAATAAGCACTAAACAGGTAAATCATTAGTTCAAAGTGAAGTGATTGTCATTGAGAGACGGTGCACAGGGTGAAATGTGTCCTCTGTATTTAACCAATCACCCTTGGTGAGCAGTGGGCACCATGACAGTAAAGTGAAGTGATTGTCACATGTGATACACAGCAGCACAGCACACAGTAAAATTTGTCCTCTGCATTTAACCCATCACCCTGAGTGAGCAGTGGGCAGCCATGAGAGGCGCCCGGGGAGCAGTGTGTGGGGACGGACGGTACCTTCATCAAGGGGACCTCAGTGGCACCTTGGCAATTCGAACTTACAGCCTGATTGATTGATCGTGATCCAGGTTGATTGCGAGTCCTGTCCCACCACTCCCACAGTTACATGCATCTTAGATATCGGGGCAATCGGAAGGTTGTGGGTTTGAATCCTGAACCAACAAGGCGCCGTCCCCACACTTTCGTACACAAATCCATCGACCAGTCACCTGCGTGGCGTTCACAGCTTGCACAAGGCAGGTGCTGTGGACAGACAAGAAAATGGTGGTGGTACCCAGGTTCAAATCCCACTTACTACCATCGTGTCCCTGAGCAAGACACTTAACCCTGAGTGTTGCCAGTGTTGTAAGGCGCTCTGGATAAGGGTGTCTGGTAAAGGCTGTCTGTAAGAAGAAACTGCCTGACTGGCTGGACGTTTGTGGTAAAACCATGTAATAATCAGGGGAAAAACGCTGGTTTTACTAATCACATTCCTTTCATTAACTTCGGCGACCGTATTAAACGTGTGATGCAAGTGGTGCACTGTGGCTAAATAAAGCCTTTTGTTGCTACGAAGCCGCTCCGTCAGAGGCGATCCGCCATGACGTAACGCACGTCACGTGACCACAACCCGGAAGTCGGCCGTTAGCTTGCTAGCCGACAGCCATGTTGACGCCTCTGCTGCTGCTGCTGGTTCTGTTCGAACCGGCGGGATCCATCACGTTCTACCTGCCCGTCAACTCCCGGAGGTGCCTGCGAGAGGAGATCCACAAAGACGTGCTGGTGACGGGAGAGTACCAGATCAGCGAGGCGCCCAACACCAGGAACAGCCTGCAGGTGGGAATAAACCATGTAACCTGCTTTAAACGGTTACCAAATAATCTTTCTTTAAAGTTGCGTTCTTACACTGTAACTTTGTAACGCTGTTACACCTTCACCGGCCTCACTGCTCGCCAAGGGTGACGTTTAAATACAGAGGACACGTGTCACAGTGTGACGATCACCTCCTCACTTTCACTATTCGATTACGATTACCAGTGCCTCGTTATCGACGCGTCACGTCAGTTTTCTACATGGTCACATGACGTTTTCTCGTACGCCTGTGTGGTGGTAGTAGCCTGGTGGGTAACGCACTCGCCTATGAACCAGACCCAGGTTCAAACCCCACTTACTGTGAGCAAGACACTTAGCCCTGAGTGTCTCCAGGGGGGGACTGTCCCTGTAACAACTGACTGTAAGTCGCTCTGGACAAGGGCATCCAATAGTCACATTGGATACACAGCAACACAGTGAAATTTGTCTTCTATTTGTTACACTATTACAGCAATATGATTTTAGGTACATTGTTACACCATTACGGGGCAGTGGTGGCCTAGCAGTTAAGTAAGCTGCCCCGTAATCATAACGTTGCCTGTTCGAATCCCAATTCGCCAAGGTGCCACTGAACAAAGCACCGTCCCCACACACTGCTCCCTGGACGCCTGTCATGGCTGCCCGCTGCTCATCAAGGGTGATGGTTAAATGCAGAGGACACATTTCTTGGTGTGCACTGTGTGCTGTGTATCACAAGTGACAATCACTTTACTTTTTGTTTCACTAATATGATTTTAATTAGTGTTACTATAGTGTGATTTCAGTTACATTGTTACACTATTTGACTAATATGGTTTTAATTAGTGTTACACTAATGTGATTTCAGTTACACTATTACACTAATATGGTTTTAATTAGTGTTTCTCTAATGTGATTGTTACACTATGCGGGGCAGTGGTTGCCTAGCGGTTAAGGAAGCGGCCCCGTAATCAGAAGGTTGCCGGTTCGATTCCCGATCCACCAAGGTGCCACTGAGCAAAGCACCGTCCCCCCACACTGCTCCCCGGGCGCCTGTCATGGCTGCCCACTGCTCACACAGGGTGATGGTTAAATACAGAGGACAAATTTCACTGTGTGCATCGTGTGCTGTGTATCACAAGTGACAATCACTTCACTTTAGATTACACTAATATGGTTTTAATTAGTGTTACTGTAGTGTGATTTCAGTTACATTGTTACACTATTTGACTAATATGGTTTTAATTAGTGTTTCTCTAATGTGATTGTAGTTACATTGTTACACTATTTGACTAATATGGTTTTAATTAGTGTTACTCTAGTGTGATTTCAGTTACATTGTTACACTAATATGGTTTTAATTAGTGTTTCTCTACTGTGATTGTAGTTACATTAATTACAACCATATTAGTGTAATAGTGTAACAGTGTTACTCTAATGTGATTGCAGTCACATTGTTACACTACTGTAATCTCCTCCCCAGATCAAAGACTCCTCTTCTCACATGCTGTACTCGAAAGAAAACGCGTCTAAAGGAAAGTTCGCCTTCACCACGGAGGACTACGACATGTTTGAAGTGTGCTTCGAGAGTAAATCTCCCATGGGTGAGTGCCATGATGCCACAGGCCCTGCCCACGCTCGCTCCGCCGTCATGACCCACGGCAGCACTAAGCGGGGAAAATGTACAAAACGTGCAGCCAGTCCTGGATTTTGGAAGGAGAGAATGTGGGGTTGGGGGGCGGGCGAACAGTCATTTCCTGGAATTTTTGGCTTCCTCACAATAAGTCTTTTCATTCTGGGCTCTAGGTACAGGGAGGGTCCCGGACCAGCTGGTCAATTTAGACATGAAGCATGGGGTTGAGGCGAAGAATTATGAAGAGGTAAGAACTCGCCCCCCGAATGTGTTTCACATCGGCCACCATGCACGGCCGCGGTTGGTGCGTGAGAGTGACGCCCCTCGTCTATTTTATCCTGCATTTCAAGACAAAACAACAAGAGGCTAAAATATCATGCCTTTTCACAGGTAGTAAATAGCAGTAATATTAACATCATTAACAGCATGATGCATTAAGTATTTGTGTATTTTTGAGATTTAAATATAAGAATGGACTGTGTAACCTACATTTAGCTAAATGGCCTTTCAGATTATTATGCTGCCATCTACTGGAGAATTTGGTCATACATCAGTTTCCATATTATGAAATGCCTGCATTATATTAATATTCAGTGTTTCAAAGATAGATCGTTAACTTTACTTTGTGTTGCTTAGATTGCCAAAGTTGAGAAGCTGAAGCCCCTGGAGGTGGAGCTGAGACGACTGGAGGATCTGTCCGAGTCCATCGTCAACGACTTTGCCTACATGAAAAAGCGCGAGGAGGAAATGAGGGACACGAACGGTACGTTAGAATAACCGTATTGTTAGTTTGGATGGAAGCTCGAGGAGTTCCGTGTAATAGCGAGTGTTGGAATTTCCGCAGAGTCCACCAGCAGCCGGGTCCTGTACTTCAGCATCTTCTCCATGTGCTGCCTGACTGGACTCGCCACATGGCAGGTCCTTTACCTCCGCAGGTTCTTTAAGGCCAAGAAGCTGATCGAGTGACGCATCCACTTTTTACGTCTTGTTCCCCGGTGTAAAATATTGCTGATGGATGATTGTTTTTGAATATTTTGTTTAATAATGTTGTACCATGATGTACCATTTCTACAAAAATTCTAAATATGAACGTAGTTTTTTTTTCTCCATATAAGGCTTTAAGATAAATAACAAAAATATCAGTGTTTTGGATTTTGTAATAAAATTTCCATCGTGTTGTCACCTTTAAATAAAGAATATTACCCCAAAAAAAGTTTCAAAATTCTGAATCAGCTGAACCTTCAGTGGAACGTAAAGGAGAAATCTGGGAAGAACAGAATTGACATGAAGACTAAACTATTTCAGATAACCGATCCTGAAACGAAGCTGAAAAACGAAACAGAACCGAGCGGCGTGCTTTTTAAATTAGATTTTCACTTTTAATCAGCATGTTCTGCATCTGAAATAAATAAATGAATAAATATGTGGGGTTTTTTTAAGTGCGAACCACTTGAAAGTCTGTGAAGTCCAGGGCCTGGATCTTCTGCTCGTTGGTGAACTGGGCCTGGACGATCCGCGACTGGGGGCTGCCGGTGGTCTTCAGCCACTCCTGCATCTGCCGGACCTGGTCCCCCGGGCCCTGGATGCGGCCCTGCACCGTCCCCGCCGCAGTGTTCCGCACCCAGCCCACCAGGCCCAGCTTCTTCGCCTCTGACTGTGGACGATCGTGCAATACACACCGTGGTAAACGTGACAAGACGTCTCATGTCCTCATTGGGGGCAGTGGTGGCCAAGCGGTTAAGGAAGCGGCCCCGTAATCAGAAGGTTGCCGGTTCGAAGGCCCACTGCTCACCAAGGGTGATGGTTAAACACAGAGGACACGTTTCACTGTGCATCACAATCACGTCACTTCCTCCTTTACATCCATTGAAAGGTGACAAGTGACGCGATTGTCATTGTTAATGTCACCGCAGCACAGCACACGGTGACACGCGTCCTCTGTATTTAACCATCAACCGTGATGAATTGGAACCGGGGCCGCTTCCCTACCCGCTAGGCCACCGCTGGGCCGACATAAAACGAACACATTACAACCCGATTCGATTTAATTCTAGAACTGTGCACGGTGGGCGGCGTTCCGGTTTCCTCCCGATAAACCCAGATTAGAAACGTGCAATAAGAGAACTCGGAACCGAACACCGAACTAACGTGCGTTACCTGAGTATACTTCCGGAAAAACACGCCTTGGACTTTACCGAAAACCTCGAAATCCACCGACAGGAGGTCCGCGGACATGGTGGAAACCGGCTGGGTGCTTTTTAAAGGCTGTTTTTGTGTAAAGGATCCACGGCGAATGTCGACGTGCGGCGCCCACGCGGGCCGGAAACGGGAAACGCGCGACGCTTCCGCGTCGCAACTTCCGGGAAGCGCGGCGCCGTTACCAGGCAACGCGGGTCAACAAAGCCGCGTCCCGTCTCCACGTCGGACGCGCCGCCGCGCGTCGCGATGCTCGCCGCGTCTCGCCGTCCTCAGGGCGCCGCGCCGTCGAGGTGGCAGAAGCTCCCGCCGCTGAGAAGAAGCGAGGACCAGCCGAAGGAACCCGGATTTCCACTGAAGCCGGCCTGCTACAGGAGAGCAGCGAGCCACCAGCCCGGGCTCGACGCGCCCGGACCCCCACATCACGTCCTGGAGGAAGGGAAGCTCGGGCTGAGGAGCCTGAGGGACAGGGAGGCCAGGATGGCGCAGGAAATCCGACGCAGGGAGATGGTCCTGCAGGAGAAGCTCCGCAGGGTCGTGGAAGAGCTGAGGACGGAGAGTTACGCGGGGTGGGGAGAAGGTAGGATCTACTCATCTGATCAGGGAGGACGTGTAAGGGCGGAGTGGGACTGGGAGAGGCGGAAAGGAGAGACAGAACAGAGGAGAGAAGCCAGGCGAGACAGACGGGACAACAGACCGAGGCAGGCAGATGTAGGAAGGGACTGGAAGCAGAATGAGAGGGACACCAAACGGCATCCAGAGAGGACGGAGTTGAGATGGAAGGATGGAGGTGGGAACCCCGAGAAGAGACGGGACCCGGACCTCGATCGCGGGGCGTCCCAGGTGACCGAGCTCATGCAGAGGTCAGGTCTGGGCGTGAAGACGGAACCCAGAGACCCCCCCAGGCTGGCGCCCGCGTCCCGAGGCCTCAGCAGGCTGGGACGGGTGGAGTTCCACTCCGAGGAAAGCTTGTGTGCCCGACGGGAGCCCTGCGCGATCTGCAAGCGGCGCTTCGCCTCGGACAGACTGGAGAGCCACCTTCAGATCTGCGAGAAGGTCCAGCGCTCCAACCGCAAGACGTTCGACTCGTCCAAGCAGAGGGCGAGAGGGACCGAGCTCGAGAAATTCATGAAGGCAGGAGGCGGGAGTTCCACCGCCGAGGTAAGACCACGCCCGCCCACCCGCAGCCGAGCCCCGTCCGTGCGTCACGTTCATTCCGTATCCGTGTCCCCCCCAGGAGAAGACGCCGAGGCAGAAGAACGACGCCCTCGTCCGTAAGGCGCACCGCGACGCGGTCCCCGCGGACGGCCACTACGTGGCCTGTCCCCACTGCAGCCGCCGCTTCGCGCCGGGCGTGGCCGAGAGGCACGTTCCCAAGTGTCAGAACATCCGGAGCAGGCCGCCGCCCCCTCCCAGACACCGGCGCTGACCAGCACGACTCGGACACGGCCTGGACGGAGACGCCTTTATTTACACCCACATCACACCTCGGCTTCGTGGAACATTCTTTGGCAAAATAAAAGAAAGTGAAAAGTGACGGTCATCGTGAAACACTGCAGCACCGCACACGGTGACATGAGAATATAGAGAGAATATAAATTCTGATTATATAAAACTCGTATTTAAAAAACAAAATTAAAGGCACAAGCAGAGAAACGGGGGAAAAACAGACATTTCTTTGGTATAATTATGCATACATTTTATAAAAACACTTTCGAGTACGGTTCATGGTTTAACTGGATTAATCATTTCCAAGCTCTGGGTAAGTTCAAAGGTCAAGTGTGCAAACGTTCTGGGTCCAAGCCCACCGCGTACCACACACTGATGAATATGCATGGAAATATTTATGCACCGTAATGCATTATGAAGGTTTAATCAAGGCTTCTGTCCACATATATGATGCATGCATGGGTGGTAGTAGCCTAGTGTGTAACACACTCGCCTATGAACCAGAAGACCCAGGTTCAAATCCCGCTTACTACCATCGTGTCCCTGAGCAGGACACTTAACCCCCCGGGGGGGGGACTGTCCCTGTAACTACTGATTGTAAGTCGCTCTGGATAAGGGTGTCTGGTAAACGCCGTAAATGTAAATGTAATCCATACGAGCCCCTGCAGGACCCAGAATCTTTGGATATAATATCAGTAAAGCGTTTTTTCTTTTTCCATGAGTAGTGTCCATCAATACAAAACCATTTGATGTTTAGCCATAAAATTATATTCCGTTTGCATATGTATGCAGCATAAATTAATTTAAAAAAAAGCTGCCCCTCCACCTGAAATCTTTTACATTTGATGAGATCGGAAATCATTTTCAACAGACTTTTCATCGTGGAGGCATGTAAGCTGCAATAATAATAATAATAATAATAGTAATAATAATAAGGCACAGATAACTGTTTGCGTGTGATGAATACTGAATACGTTTTACGCTGGCAGGAATACGAATCGCCACCCCTGAAACAATTCCAGACGTGATGCTGAATGGCCAATAAAGACGTAATTTACACAAATATAAAAATATATAACTCATACCTCACTTCTGCACGCAGGCAACACGTACGCTATTAAACATTCCCGCTAAAGCGACGTGCAAAACGTTGAATCCGGTGGCGTGAACACACTTTGGCTTGAAAGACAGAGACACGCATTCATATACATATCATGCAATAATAATATGTTAATACAGTAAACTGGAATGAAAAGGCCTCGTTGCTGAATATCCGGTCATGGTTTCGATCATCGGTTATCGATACTAAATCCCAAAAAAAACGGCAGGCCTGTCAAACCCCAGGACCTTAGAAGCGGTGCGGCCTGTCGGGACGAGGGCGGAGTCTCACTCCCTGAACTCCTCCCCGTCCTCCCGGTCATCGCGGCGCGGAGCCGAGGGCTGGTTCGCTCCGCCGCCACTCAGATTCCGGATGGCGTTCCACAGTCTCTCGTTCTCCTCCAGCTGATCGTCACGCTGTGAAACAAAGCAAAGCTGACATTTGGCAAAAATAAATAATTTAAAGAATTGATTATTATAGCGATTACTTTCACAATGCATTGATTAATTAACATTCAGTTTGATCAGATTCTTGATTAATCAACTATAGCAATTTATACGTGGTAATGTACATATCTGCATTAATTTCTTAACAAGTCAAGTAGGCTTACGGGTCATTTCAGTTACAGTACAGGCCAAAAGTTTGGACACCTTCTCCTTCAACGTGTTTTCTTTATTTTCATGACCATTTACGTTGGTAGATTCTCACTGAAGGCATCAAAACTATGAATGAACACATGTGGAGTTCTGTACTTAACAAAAAAAGGTAAAATAAGTGAAAACATGTTTTATATTCTAGTTTCTTTGCTCTGATTACTGCTTAAGTTAAAGTGAAGTGATTGTCACATGTGATACACAGCAGCACAGCACACAGTGAAATTTGTCCTCTGCATTTAACCCATCACCCTGAGTGAGCAGTGGGCAGCCATGACAGGCGTCCGGGGAGCAGTGTGTGGGGACGGTGCTTTGCTCAGTTGCACCTCGGCAGATCGGGATTCGAACCGGCAACCTTCTGATTACGGGGCTGCTTCCTTAACTGCTAGACCACCACTGCCTCACCTTTGCACACTCTTGGCATTCTCTCGATGAGCTTCAAGAGGTCGTCACCTGAAATGCTTCTCCAACAGTCTTGAAGGAGTTCCCAGAGGTGTTTAGCACTTGTTGGTCCAGCTCACCCCAAACCATCTGGATTGGGTTCAGGTCCGGTGACTGTGGAGGCCAGGTCTCCACTTTTTGTTAAGTACAGAACTCCACATGTGTTCATTCATAGTTTTGATGCCTTCAGTGAGAATCTACCAACGTAAATGGTCATGAAAATAAAGAAAACACGTTGAATGAGAAGGTGTCCAGACTTTTTGCCTGTGTTGTATTTACAGGTGTGAATACTACTGTAACAGAAACGAGGTCTCTTATTTACATTTAAGTACTCCCACATTTCTGACGAAACCACGAGTCTCTCACATTGAAAGTAAGAGTGACCTGAATGTCATTGTGAAACACTGCAGCACAGCACACGGTGACACAGTGAAATTTGTCCTCTGTATTTAACCATCATTTACATTTATATTTACAGCATTTATCAGACGCCCTTATCCAGAGCGACTTACAATCAGTAGTTACATGGACAGTCTCCCTGGAGCAATTTAGGGTTAAGTGTCTTGCTCAGGGACACAGTGGTGGTTAGTGGGATTCGAACCTGGGTCTTCTGGTTCATAGGCGAGTGTGTTACCCACTAGGCTACTATCACCCTTGGTGAGCAGTGGGCACCATGACAGGCGCCCGGGGAGCAGTGTGTGGGGACGGTGCTTTGCTCAGTGGCACCTTGGCGGATCGGGGGCCGCTTCCTTAACCACTAGGCCACCACGGCCCCCATGCTTTAGTTCCACGCGTATTTTACATTGACTACGTCGGAGCGTCGCTCCAGCCCTACTCTTCATTTAGCGCCTTGGGGTCGGATTTCCGTTTAAATTGAAAGAAACGTGGAAAGACATTTTACCTGCTTTTGTAACAACTGAATCGCAGCTTCCTGTCTGTTCACCGTCTCTCGGAGCTGCACGCACAAAAAACCAGAAGGAAATGATAAGGCTTCGCCTTCACAGTAACCCTGCTGAGGGGTGTGGCAGGGGCGGAGCTTCACCTGGGCCAACTCGACACTCGCATGGCAGCAGCTCTGCCCCATCCCGCTCTTCTTCCAGGCCCCGCCCTCCTGCACGCCGTTGACCTTCTCGCAGGCCGGTGGCCGCGCCTGCTGAGGACCGACACGCGAGAAATGAAAACGTGCGCGGTGGCGCGCGGCCGCGCGTTAAACCGCGTTGCGCCTTACCGAGAGCCCCTTCCCAGGAGCTGCGGCGTGGGCAGCCGCCTTCAGGCCCTGCAGCTCGTCGTAAGGCAGCGTGGCGCTTTCCGACACGGAGGAGGCCAGGGGGCCGCACAGGGAGTTACCGGAGCTGGCCGGCATGGGGATGAACTCGGCGTCCTGCAGCTCCTGTGGGTTAAATATCGCCATTTTGAGCAATTTCATTCGGATGCCCTCTGTCTGACATGTAACATCTACACGCCTTGTAGCCTGACGCGGAATCCTGATCATCCATAACCGAAGCATGAACAAAAGCACAGATTCTGAGCCCGCTGAACAGGACAAATGTGTCCTCTGCATTTAACCCATCACCCTGAGTGAGCAGTGGGCAGCCATGACAGGCGCCCGGGGAGCAGTGTGTGGGGACGGTCACATCACAGCAGCAGATTTTACCAGACATTCTGGCATTTACCAGACGCCCTTATCCAGAGCGACTTACAGTCAGTAGTTACAGGGACAGTCCCCCCCTGGAGACACTCAGGGTTAAGTGTCTTGCTCAGGGACATGATGGTAGTAAGTGGGGTTTGAACCTGGGTCTTCTGGTTCATAGGCGAGTGTGTTACCCACTAGGCTACTGCTCCCACCCGGCATGTGGTTCATGACAATGACGAAAAGACTCTAGTTCTATCCCCAAAGGCCATTCTGAGCTGTTACAGGCGCTGACCACGTGGAAAAAAAAAAAAATTGCGTCTCAAAGAGTGGGGCGATGCCAGAGGGACGCGTGTGACTCGGTGGAACATGAGCCAAAAAAGATGCAGCGAATGAACCAGCGCAGAGAGACGGAGACAAACGTAAATTTCCTGAAAGCTAGGATTCGAACCGGCAACCTTCTTAAAACTAGCGTAACACTGACAGACTAGCCCCTCGACCCCCAGAATACCTTGTATTAATAAATTGTGTAACATTTAACAGCAAAAGCTAATAAAAATAATATTATTATTCTCAATATCGACTATTCGCTGCAATAACGTGTTTTTAATATTATTTATTTACTTCCTGCACTGTTCACTTTATCTTGTCCTGCACCAGAGCAGCTGCTTTTTAATCTCATTTCGTACCCGTTTTCTTTATTTCAAAGTAAGAAATTAAAATGCGTGAACGGAGTAGATTATGAAACATTCTGGTACAGTGTGGCGATCACCTTTCGCAGCCAGAAAGGACAGGAACTGTCCCCCGTCTGGCTCGCCATGTTCATCGCTGAGAACTCGAGCCCTCGGTCCTCCATGTCCGCCTCCACCGTGCCGCCCATGGTGCCCTCGCGCAGCTCGGTGTCCGCCGAGCCGTGCTCGGTGTCCAGGTCCATGGAGGACGTGGAGACGTGGCCCACGCCTACAACACCGACTGCATTACAACCAACCCCAATAAGAACCCGACTCAACCCCCCCCCCCCCAGAAAGCTGCTCACCGCTGCCTACTGAAACGCCGCTGCTGTTCGAACGGATGGTTTTTGAGTTCAGGACCTTTTCTGGAAATTTACAACAAGAAAAAAAAAAACATGAATGGAGAGCAGGACTTTTTTTTTTTTTTTGTCTTCTGATCAATTTAAAAGGATAAAGAAAAGGCACGGACCCATGATGAGGATGGTGTGCCACCCACGGCAGGACAGGTCCGGCACGTGATGCAGGGAGCCAAAAATTGGGCGCGGCAGAGCGGGGCACACCTCAGACCCAAAGCCTTTATCATGAGGCATCCCCAGCCGCCCGTTCCCAGCGTTCCCCCACGCAAAGATCTGATTGTCTGGTGGAGGCCGGAAAGAACGTGTTACTGCTTTCTCGGATTTTTAAACCTAATATTACGTGAAGCGAAAGGGGAAAAACACCACAAAAAAAAAAAAAACACCACACGGTGGGTTATGGACAACTGGCCTTGAACCGGCAGTGCTCAACTGTTCAGCTGAGATCTTACAGTGCTACACACACTCAAGGTTCAGCATGAACATGAAGCACTAATACGGTAAAATCAATACAGACGCAGTGACAAAATAAAGGTAGAAATGAACGGGCGGGACAGTACGGTAAAAACAGCCCACACAATATTAACACAATAATAGACATTGTGGTTCATTGTATACTTGCAATATTTGAAATACTGAGGTCTGTAGCAGTCGCTAAAGCATTTCGCTGCATATCATATCACAGTTTGACTGTGTACGTGACAAATAAAATTTTAATTTTGAATTTGACATAAAAAGTGAAAAAAGAACAAACAGGCACAGATAAGATCCTAAAACTAATTCCAGATATTAATCTGACGTTGTGACCGGGAGAGATGAGACGCTGAGGTCCCCTCACCTTCGGTGGCAGCGATAGAAAATCCGTCCCCACAGGACACCTTGGTGATGGCCTTCCCCCCGAACTGACCCAGAAGCAGCTGCACGCCCTGGTGCTTCTTGAAGTCCTTGACCCCGAGCTGGCCATACTTATTGCAGCCAAACGTCATCAGGCGTCCTCGCTCTGCACAAAAACGCGGAGACAGGGGACGCGGGGAAATGCAGACAACGGATTCCCTACCAGACCAAACGAAAGGCAAATTCTGTACCATCAATTGCCGCCGTGTGGGTCTTTCCTGGTGCGATGACCTGGATCTTGAAGCGAGCCAGAGTCTTCACCAGGGTGGGGGTGGGGGTGTATGGAATGCCTTGATTATCCTAGTTTAATAAACAGGATTTATTTAGGAGAAATAAGAAAAATGATCGGATGAACTGTTTTTTTTTTTTTTTTTTTGTCGGTACCTGACTGATATCTGCAGGTTTAAGGAAGCCAAATTTAAGGCTTTTTAAGAGCTTTTTTAAGGCCACTTACATCAAATTAAAAGCCCTGAATCAGGGTCGTGAACCACATTTATCCAAGGGCCAGAGTTATCCTTGACCAGATACTCTTCTAAAATAATAGATTATTTGTATTTGATTTGGTAAGTGTCACTAGGGGGCGACAGCAACATTCTCAGTTTCTTATGTGTGAGGCATTTCCACTGCTGCACTTCGTGAACCCAGAAGTGACGAAATTCACCAAATTATTTAGAGGTTACCAGTACAAAATTATATTGGGTCTGCAGTATTTTTAAGACCTTTAACCGTGGATTTAGGGATTACTAGACATTTTTTTATTATATTTAAGGCCTTAATTTTTTGGCCGAACATCCAATTAAAGGCTTTTTAAGGATCTGTGGATACGATGCATTTGATTGTAAGATTCAAACCATGAATATTTAACATTAATACGAGTCCCCAAGCCTGTATATGGTCCCGCAGTGGCTAGAAATGGCGATAGAAATGCCTCACCGTTCAGAGAGTGGCAGCTCAGACGGTCGGTATGAGAACATTTAGGGACTTATTTTGCACGCACGCACCTCTCCAGGGTGGTTCTTCAGGCCCGTGATGCCCTGGTTCAGGCCGAGCTTGTTGAACTCATTGTTCCCACAGGCGAGCACCTTCCCAGATTCGGTCAGGAAGAAGGTGCCGTCGCTGCCACAGTAGACAGAGTCAAATCTGGCACCTTTGGGCACGTCCACCTACATCGGTACAAAACAGACGAAAGGCAGAAGATTTAGAAGCTTTAGGTGATTTTAGATTGTTATAATGTACTGTCTGAATTACAAACCTGACCTGGCCCAAGCCCAACAAGTTCTGCTTCTAAAAAGTCTGACTTTCTTTGATGTAGTTAAAATGAATTGCCTGGCGATGGTGGCCGAGAAACGCAAATCGAATGTCATTGAAATTTAAAAAAAATAAACATCACGCAACACACTTTTACCAACCACCGAAACAAATATACAAGCAGCGGATCACGCGCAACGGATAAGTACTAAAGACCGGAAGTTCATTTACAGCACGAGCGCGACCTCGACCCAACTTGGGCCCGGTCTGAATTGCCAGAAATAACGTATTAATGTAGAAAGGGAAATTATGACTTTAGCATCATGCCCAGTTAGGGTGGTAGTAGCCTAATTTGTAACACACTCGCCTATGAACCAGAAGACCCAGGTTCAAATCCCATTTACTTCCATTGTGTCCCTGAGCAAGACACTTAACCCTGAGTGTCTGCAGGGGGGGACTGTCCCTTTAACTACTGATTGTAAGTCGCTCTGGATAAAAAAAGTGAAGTGATTGTCACATGTGATACACAGCAGCACAGCACACGGTGCACACAGTGAAATTTGTCCTCTGCATTTAACCCATCACCCTGAGTGAGCAGTGGGCAGCCATGACAGGCGCCCGGGGAGCAGTGTGTGGGGACGGTGCTTTGCTCAGTGGCACCTCGGCAGATCGGGATTCGAACCTGATTACAGGGCCACTTCCTTAACCGCTAGGCCACCACTGCCCCAGGGCGTCTGGTAAATGCCGAATATTTAAATGCAAATGTAGTTAACTGGTCGGTCACCTGCATTGGAGAAGCAAAATCGTCCTCACAGCCCAGACCAAGGCGACCTGCGGGCAGAACGAACAGAAAGTTCTCAACACTCGCCACAGCGTACGTCAATTCGAGCGAAACGAACGAGCCGCTCACCATGTTCACCACAGCCCCAGGAATACAGGTCCCCGCTGTGCGCCAGCAGGGCCACCACGTGGTTGTCGCCGCAGGACACCTGCTGCACCCGCCGCTCCTGGAAGAACTCGGGAAGAACCGGCTCCAGGACCTCCATCCCCAGCTCGTTCTCCACGCCGACGCAGCCGTAGTAATCCGACCCGAACAGGTACAGCTGGTCTTCGTCTAAAGAAAGAAAAAACGCACGCGGCGACGATGCGGCGCAGGCCCGGGGCGACGGAGAGGAGTCCGGACGTCCCGTCCCCGCACTCACCGGTAACGCAGGCGGTGAAGTCCGTCCCGCACGACACCTGCCGGATGGCCTTGCCCTGCAGGCGTTCCACGCGGCGGGGCTGGCGGTACGAGGCCTGGTCCCCGTGACCCAGCTGGCCCACCATCTTGGCACCGCCCTGCACGCTCTAGACAAAAACAAGCAAAGTTCTGCAGAAAAGGCAAAAAAAACAAACAAACAAACAAACAAAAAAAACGTAAAAACAATCATTTTATTGGATGCGGGGACGTTTTTTTCCGCCTGCTTAGCGAGGTCACTACTCACTGCCCAGGTGTAGAGCTCCTTCTCCACCGTCACCACCGCGAAGTGGGTCTCCCCGGCGCACACGTGCTGGGCGCTGCTGCCCCCCTTGAACGTGTCCAGCTTCTGAGGGGTCAGCTTGCCGCCGCCCCAGAAGTACGCCTCCCTGGAGCGAGTGGTCACCACCGCCACGGGACTCTCCGTCACCGAACTCAGCCTGCGGACAGAAGCAGCGTGACGTTGGCGAGCCCGAGCGGCGCCGGCGGCGGCGGGAGAAAGTGTCCCTGCGTCCCACCCACTTGGGCTTCTTGATGGCCGAGTTGAGCGCCGCCACTCGCTCCTCCAGCTCCCTGCGGAACACAGAACAAGCGCTGACATCCTCCCTCGTCCGGCAACACCGCCGGAGCCGCGTTCTAGCGCCTCTATTTCTAACACCCACTGCTTGACACCGGCGATGAGCGGCTGGTTGAGGATCTGGTCGGCCGCGGGTCTTCTCTCCGGGTCCTGTCCAAAAGGAAAATGGAACGGCCGTCACTCGTGCGCTAGTATTCCGGTTGGTTGGGCGGGAATTTTTTTTTTTTTTTTTTTTTTTACAGCCATAAAATCAACATGACAACAACGAACATGAAAAGCCAAAAGCTCCTGACCTGCTCGAGGCAAGCGTAGACCAGCTTGATGAGGTCGGCGGAGTACACGTCCGACCGGACCTCCATGGTCCAGTTGCCCTGGACGATCTTCACACACAGGTTGAGTGGGTTCTGCGGGGAGATCGGGAGTCGCCTGATGTAGAACGTGGACGTAGAACGGCGGCAAGGACAAAAGAGAAGGGGGGGGGGGGGGGGGGGGGGTTACCGTAGCATCGAACGTCCTGGTGAGGGTCAAAAGCTCGTAGAGGACACAGCCCGTGGCCCAGATGTCGGACTTGAAGTTGTACTTCACTCCCTGGCAAAGCTCCGGAGACATGTAGTACGGAGTTCCTACACACTGCCAGGGGCCACCATCAAGCAAAGGAGTTACGTCCAGCGTGACAATTTGACAACTCTTACTAAAACCCTGGTCGTAATCGTTCTGAAAAAATGTCACGGCTGCCGCGGGTACCAGGCACCTCGCCCAACCGGAAGGACTAGATGCCCAGGACCGCGGACAGTGTAAAAAAAAAGCACCAACGAGCAAGCACAACCGCAAACTCATTCGGCGAATTTATTCTCGTTTCACGTAAGCCGTTTTATGGATTGACGTGACTTTGACCCGACCACGCGTTTGTTAAAACACTGCAGCACAGCACACGGTGACACGGTGAAACGTGTCCTCAGTGTTTAACCGTCACCCTTGGTGAGCAGTGGGCGGCCATGACAGGCGCCCGGGGAGCAGCGTGTGGGGACGGTGCCTTCGTCAAGGGGAACTCAGTGGTTCGAACCGGCAACCCTCTGACGTTGGTTCCCCTTCAACTCTGCACGAGGCCATTACGAAAGCTAATACATTATAAATAAAGTGATTTATTCACAGCAGTACCTTCTATAATTTGATATTCATTTGAAACTTGATAGAAATACGCGGCAAACTTTAAAAAACAAGAATCACCACACAAATCACAACGTGTGATTTAGAGACTTTGATCAGACGAGACTAATTTTGACATTTTGGCAGATTTTGTCCAAACGCACTTTTGACTATTAGAAACTGGGCGCCTGTTTCATCCGAGTCTGCACTGCGGTCAAGCTGCTTAACTAAAACCTTACTGGACGTCTATCAGATTTGGAACGATTACTTCTTTATTACACGTTTTTCTGATGTTATAAGACTATAATGAGTTTTTTTATTTATTTCTTTACTGGCTTTAACCCCAGTGCAGGGCTGCCCTTTTCTAGATCCCCCAGCGCCCTGTTTCCATCAGATTTAGAAATTTGATCAGCCCCCGAAAGGAAAACCAAAGTATCTGAATATCTTGCCTCTACAATTTTTGCAACCCGATGGCAATAAATTCACAGTAAAAAAATGGAAGCGGCAAAATTTTGAATAATGACATTCAACTTCAGGCTCAGGATGCTCCACTGTAGCGATAAAGAGTTTTCAAACTTCACCACACTGCAATATGTGGAGTTATGTACTTAACAAAAAAAGGTGAAATAAGTGAAAACATGTTTTATGTTCTAGTTTCTTTGCTCTGGTTATTGCTTTACACACTCTTGGCATTCTCTCGATGAGCTTCAAGAGGTCGTCACCTGAAATGCTTCTCCAACAGTCTTGAAGGAGTTCCCAGAGGTGTTTAGCACTTGTTGGTCCAGCTCACCCCAAACCATCTGGATTGGGTTCAGGTCCGGTGACTGTGGAGGTCAGGTCTCCACTTTTTGTTAAGTACAGAACTCCACATGTGTTCATTCATAGTTTTGCTGCCTTCAGTCTACCAACGTAAATGGTCATGAAAATAAAGAAAACAGAAAATGAGATGTGTCCAGACTTTTGACCTGTACTGTAAGCCGACCAGGATGCTGTTCGTCTCCGGAATACGGAAACACAGAATCTCTCTCGCTTCCTCACTCATATTTCGTTGTGTGATGAGAATGTCATCGTCTCGCATGATGGTATAATCATCTTCTCCACCGCCTCTTCACCTCAGTCCACATGGGCCTTTAACGAGTTAAAAACGGCAGCTTCGCCGCATCCATCCCGCCCGAGTTTTACACGGCGGCCGCTCACCGTCTCTGCCATGGAGAACTCCGAGCCCAGCTTTTTGGCCAGTCCGTAATCGCCCAGCTTGATCAGGTTGGTCTTAGTGAGGAAGATGTTCAACGTCTTGATGTCTCTACGGGGGGAAAAGCATCGATACCGATCCGTTAAAATGCAGATCTGACGCCGCTGCTCCACGCCGGGGACACGAAACCCGTTTACCTGTGCAGGACGCCCGCCTTGTGTATGTGGGCCACGGCGGACACAATCTGGTACAGATACCATATCACCACCTGAGGACAACGGAGGGAAAAATTAAAATGTGCAGCGACACACCACACGTCCCCCTCCAGTCCCCCAAATATTACCTCCTCGGAGAAGAGCTTCCCCTTCTGCTGGTTGATTTTGTCGTACAGATTTCCACCTGGAACAACACAGCCAGTTCGTCAGCGGCACGCTGCTAATTATCTGAGACACGTGTCCTCTGTATTTATGGGGCAGTGGTGGCCCAGAGAGTAAGGAAGCGGCCCCGTAATCGCCAAGGTGCCACTGAGGTCCCCTTGATGAAGGTGACTATCACTTCACTTTCACTATTTAACCATCACCCTTGGTGAGCAGTGGGCAGCCATGACAGGCGCCCGGGGAGCAGCGTGTGGGGACGGTACCTTCATCAAGAGGACCTCAGTGGCACCTTGGCGGGTCGGGATTCGAACCGGCAACCTTTCGGTTTCGGGGCCGCTTCCTTAACCGCTAGGCCACCACTGCTTACATTGTAACGTTCTGACGTAGATCGTCAGCTCTAATTTACTGAGACATGCGGCTGAGAAAGTTCTGGAAGAGTGACGTGGTTCACTACGTAAAGCCAGCAGAGATACTACAGACCTGCGCTGGCTTTAAACGTAGAGGAAGTGTCTTGGTAATACATTCACGTGTCAGTTTTCCAGAACTTTCTATGTTAAGAAGGTTGTGAGATGTTCTGCGGCCACCGTTGCAGTACTCCAGCTCGATCAGCAGGCTGCTCTTGTCCATGAAGTGGTTGAAGTAGGCGATGATGTTGTGGTGCTGCAGGATGGAGAGGATGCTGATCTCGTTCATCACGTCCCGCCGCTTCTTGTCCGACAGGCAGCTGAGCTCCACCTCCTTCCACACCACCAGCGAGTTGTCCTGCGTGGAGACAGACATGCAGGCATGGTGAGGGCCGGGCGGGGCCTGGCAGTAGCCTGGTGGGTAACACACTCGCCTATGAACCAGAAGACCCGGGTTCAAACCCCACTTACTACCATCGTGTCCCTGAGCAAGACACTTAACCCTGGGTGTCTCCAGGGGAGGACTGTCCCTGTGACTCTGGATAAGGGCATCTGGTAAATGCTCTTGAGGCATCTTAGCTGATGTTGTCCCTGGTTTAATGATTTCTAAATTCATAATAGTGTTTAATATTTTTATAAAAGCACTGTGTGAAACAGTTTTCAAAACACTGTGTATATTG
This sequence comes from Denticeps clupeoides, assembly GCF_900700375.1. Lineage (NCBI taxonomy): Eukaryota > Metazoa > Chordata > Actinopteri > Clupeiformes > Denticipitidae > Denticeps > Denticeps clupeoides. Next base: position 2,669,980 of record NC_041707.1, read on the forward strand.
TTGAATTAATAATTTTTCCATTTATCATAATAAAATGCTGTATATTGTTGTATTGATAATGTTGGGTGGTGGTGGCCTAGTGGGTAACACACTCGACTATGAACCAGAAGACCCAGGTTCAAACCCCACTTACTACCATCGTGTCAACCCTGAGTGTCTCCAGGGGGGGACTGTCCCTGTCACTACTGACTGTTAGTAAATGTAAACGTTTAAAACGCGCCGCACCTCCGAGCGCCGGTACAAGGTCGCCTCGCCGAACGCCCCCTTGCCCAGCGTGCGGATGGGGATGTAGTGCAGCTTCTCCTCCTCCCCGCCGGGCGCCGACCTGCCGCCGCCGCCGCCACCGGCCGCCGCGTCGCTGCCCGTCTCCGAGCTGAGGGACGCGAGGTGTCGCTCGTACTCCTCCAGGGACATGTTGGCCCCTGCGAGGCTGACAAAACTCGAACCGAGAACCGAACCGGACCGCTACGGCCTTCAGCCCGACACGGCGGCGGACGCCATGTTGGCTCTCAAGGACCCGGAAGAGGTGTGAAAAGGGGCGGGGCAACGAGAATACTTCTTAAATTTACATTTACAGCATTTATCAGATAAACGCTGTAAATGTAGATACTTCTTAAATGTTTCACAACTTTAGTTTAAATGTTTATTTGTTATATTTACTTTAATCATTCTGTACATTTATGTAATGACAGTTTGACGGTGGATTTTATGGTGGATTGGCGGAGAAGTGAACCTCGGTGTCGTGTATTACCTGGAGGGAGTGATAGGGTGAGCTGGACCCCAACAAGTGCTAAACACCTCTGGGAACTCCTTCAAGACTGTTGGAGAAGCATTTCAGGTGACAACCTCTGGCTCATCGAGAGAATGCCAAGAGGGTGCAAAGCAGTAATCAGAGCAAAGAAACTAGAATATAAAACATGTTTTCACTTATTTCACCTTTTTTTGTTAAGAAAATAACTCCACGTGTTCATTCATAGTTTTCATGCCTTCAGTGAGAATCTACCAACGTAAATGGTCATGAAAATAAAGAAAACACATTGAATGAGAAGGTGTGTCCAAACTTTTGGCCTCTACTGTACGTACGTGCATTTCGACCATCTTTCTGAAGCCAAGTAGACCACATCTGTGAGAACATGGAGCAACGTTCACGTCAAAGGCTCTAAAAAAGCCCTAAAAAACTAGCTAAATCTTTCATTGTTTGCTCCTGTTATCTCTCACAGGCAGAGTCCCTCCCCTCCCCAAAAGTCACGTAAAAGTAAAGGCTGCCAGAGTCCAGTCCCTGGCGGGACACCAGCCAGAAAATGGCCAGTTCGAGCGCGGAGACGTACAGGCGAGACGACTTCGGCACGGACGACATGCCGTTCTGCAATAACTCTGAAGACTTACAGGAAGGTACGGGGAACACGATCCACGCACAGCATGTATCTGCATTCACACACTGCGAGCCACACATGTAGTCCAGCAGACCAGTGTGTCCCTGTCCAGGACTCTCGCCGTCACACATGTGGCCTTGTGTCCCCATGCAGTGTCCATATTAACGGTGCGAGGTGAGACTGGCTCCGGGTTCTACCGACTGGCCTCCACCATTCTCGGGCTGCTCTCTGTCCTTTTCCTCGTTGTCATCATTGGCATGTCGGTGCTCTGTGAGTGACATTTGCCTGTTTTATGGGCACGTTCAGCATGCTTTGACTGTGTAATACTGCCAACTTACATATTGAGACACACTGAGACGCACGTATGTATGCATGTGTACTACTGTTCAAAACTTCAGGGTCTTTCAGAAATGTCCTCGTCTTCCATGAAATTATTATCTCATTAAATATAAAGTCATATACAAAGAAATAAAGACTGGATCCACATTTGCTGATGCGCCAGATACTCAACTAGTGTGAATTTGTCCAGTTTTATTTGCTTGTCTAACCAGTGAAACTGTACTCAGCCCTTCTCATTGCAAGAGGACACCTTCTGGACAGGATTTTTCATCAATTCGGTGTTGTTTTCATTTGACGTTGGACAAAACAATCGTTTTCATAAAAATATTTCATATTTCAAACTGACCCTAAACCTTTGAATGGTAGTATTGAATGTAAGTGTTTCATGATATGCATCTTATTAATATTCCGAAGGACCATGCACTGATCGCCCTGATACGTTCCAGTCTGTGCGTATAATGATATGCGTTGTATTGAGACACGCGTTGAACCCAGGGCGGCCAGGGCTTCAATTCGCCTTCTGTCCTCCTCTCGGACAGACAGCGAAGTGAGCGGGAGGCACGACCGCCTGGCGCTCAACTCCAGCCAAGCGAACGGCGAGCTGGAGAGCTTGAAGGCCGACTACAAGCGCCTGGCTGCCACAAAGTCCAACGCGCACGAGGAGTTCGGCAAGGTGCTGAGCGAGAAGAAGGCCCTGCAGGTGCGGTTGGAGAGGGCGATGTCACAGATCGTCACCCTTCGGCAGGAGAAGGAAAGAAGCGAGAATCAGTTGAAGATATCCAGTGAGATCTTGAATGGTTTTAAGTGCGCAACTAAAATGACTTCATGTCGTAAATGTGATCAAATCGTCCATGTTGCACGACAGGGGACAGTTGTGGACGTTGCCCGCAGGGATGGAGACTGCTGAACGCCACCTGCTACTACTTCTCCGATGAAGGTCTTCACAAAAGAGGCTGGGAACAGAGCAGGCAGGACTGTGTTAACAAGGGGGGCGACCTGGCGGTTGTAGATACCCAGGAGAAGCAGGTAAAAAAATTATAAAAAATAACTTTCTTCGAATGAAGAAATTTCTTCGAAATGACGCCGCCACTCTGTTTCACGCAGGAGTTCGTTTCGGAAGTCCTGCAGGCATCCCGCCTCGGCTACTGGGATGGCTTCTGGATTGGACTGAAAGATGACCACACTGAGGGCGTCTGGAAGTGGAGAGACGGGGCTGCGCTGGAGCGAGGGTGCATATAAAACCACGGCACAATGCAGTTTTCGTGCAAGGGTTCCCGCAGATCTTTTTTTGTGCATCTTGTGTATTCCCAGGTACTGGAGGGAGGGTGAACCCAACGACTTCTACTCTGCTGAGGACTGTGCTGCAACATATCCCACCAGCAAACCGCTGGAGGCCTGGAACGATGCCCCATGCAACACCACCATCAAATGGATTTGTGAAATGTCGCCCTAGAAATCTATGCACGCATTATCTCCTTTTAATTTTGAATAATTCATGGATGACCAGCCATTAATGTTCTACACCCACCTTTCACACATGTTGCAGGCAGACCTGCAAGAAGCCGATTTGTAAGTGCCTGTCATGGCTGCCCACTGCTCACCAAGGGTGATGGGTTAAATGCAGAAGACAAATATCAACGTGTCACCGTGTGCTGTGCTGCTGTGTCTCAAATGGCAATCACTTCACTTTCAAATCGTCATTTTTGGTGTGCGTCCAACACAACACAACACAGTTCTTACACACATCCGCATTCGTTAACAAGCATTGTTAGTTAAGGCTTAATGATCTGTGCCCACATCTCACAGCCTGAGAATAAAAAATGGCTGCTATTAGTACAAAATATCGGTGTCCGTTCTGGTTATTTTCCCGGGGTTGCTCCACAAGAGCCGCCTTTAAAAACTTCTCTTAAACAGAAGATGTTTTCTGAAAAAAATCCAAATCCGTTCATGGTTTCTTTACCAGAAAAAGAAAGCTTTCATCAGAACGCTGCTATGCGACCATGTAAATACAGAATAAACCGAGGAAGAAAGACATTGAAACCAGTTCCTGTGATTTCAAACTCCTTTATTTTCACCAGAACGCCACTCCAAACAACACCACAACGTACATGGAAGGTTCTCACGGAGAGTAAACGGAGCGTCCTGTAGTGTCTCCGTCGTGGCGGTAAAAAGAAGACCGGGGAAAGCCGGTGAACGTCACCAGGCCTTCACGGTTGCGTCCGCGGACGTGACGGCGGAGTTTAGCTCAAGTTCAGGTGCTTCTGCGAGTTCGGTGTTGCGGGTGAACATATTTTACAGTACGGTGTCGAGGTGATGCGAGGTAAACGAGGGGTTCGAAATGTAACGACACCACCGGATTCAAACTACATTTACATTTACAGCATTTACCATACGGCCTTATCCAGAGCGACTTACAATCAGTAGTTACAGGGACAGTCCCCCCCTGGAGACACTCAGGGTTAAGTGTCTTGCTCAGGGACACGATGGTAGTAAGTGGGTCTTCTGGTTCATAGGTGAGTGGGTAGCGGCCTGCGGGATGACGCAAAGGTTGGAAATTTTAATGCGGCCTGCATTAACATATCATCAGTCCATGCTGATGATATGTTATCATGATGAAGTAATGACCATAGCCACTCAGCTACAGCTCGGAGTCAGGCTCCAACCTGGTTATGAACCTGGTTTTGAATCCATTCAAAAAAAAATAAAGGCCACTAAGTAACACCTATATGACCGTATGCCATTTTAAATACGTAATGGCGTCTCGCTGTCCTGGCACTTTCTACCGTAAGTAAATGTCATGAAATTCATGCAATAATGAAAAAGAGACACGAACATCAAGCATAAAAACTGACGCCAGGAAGCAAGAAGTAGGCCAGAGAAGCCATGTTCGCGTCCTTCTATATTTCATTCATATTCATGTTCAGAAGAACCCGGTGAAGTTAAGTAATGACGGTTGGTAATGATGTCTGAGAAGATTTGAAATAAGCAGTTATTTGTGGAATACCTGATGCGGGTAAAACACTCGCCTATGAAAACCCGGGTTCAATAGCCTGAGTGTCTCCAGGGGGACTGTCCCGGTCACTACTCTGGATAAGGGTGTCTGGTAAATGCCATAAATGTAGTTTGAGGTCGAGGATGTGCAGGTTTACAGGTGAGCTTCATGGCAAGCCTGGATGGAACCATCTCAGCATCTGGTCGCCTAATGGACTGGAGGCTTCTCTTGTCATGGGGTCTATGGAGCTCCAGTCACGTCCAAGTTGCGACCAGCGACCAATGGATGCTTGAATTTTGATTCCCGCACTTTCGCATTCTGGGAGCAGTGGTGGCCTAGCGGTTAAGGAAGCGGCCCTCTAATCAGAAGGTTGCCGGTTCGAGTCCCGATCCGCCGAGGTGCCACTGAGCAAAGTGCCTGTCATGCCTGCCACTGCTCACTCAGGGTGATGGTTAAATTCAGAGGAAGTATTTCACTGTGTGCACCGTGTGCTGTGCTGCTGTGTATCACAAGTGAATCACTTCACTTCTGTGGGGGAAAAGCCTGAAGAGACCATGAGGTGCATCATATTTTGGCAGATGAGTGGAAGAGGAACTTGTGGAACTTGCTGCGGCCTGCAGGGGGCGCCAGGGCGCAGACGAGCCTGTCCGAGTTCCACGAAGAAGGAACGAACCGACGCGATGGCCGCGTCTGGGCGACATTTAAAGATTGAAAGAACATTTAAAGAAACGAGATGACTGAGAGGAGCGCCTGGCTCCAGCGGACCACGCGGTTTCAGGTCATTCGCTGTTTATTTACCGGAGTTCTTTCACGGATCTTCTCTCACTCGTTAAACAAAAACCCAGAAGTCTCAACTTTCGCAAGGTCATGCATGTCCGTTTTTCAGTTGCTGCTACAGACAAATTGTAAGAAAAAAACGAGAAGTGATTCCGCCGCTCTTCCATCTTAAGGCGGTGTGCCACGTTTCAAAATAAAAGTTCCGAGTGGAAAGACGGGATAATACTTATAATAATGCGCTGAAAGAAAAAGTCACGGACACGGGGAATTTAAATAGAATGCCATTTATATACAGTATAAAACACGAATAAACCTGGAACGGTGACCCGGAACGGTGATTTAAAAAAAAAAAAAAAAACTGTTATCCCAGCCTCTAACCTGACCTATAACCCCAAATGCCTCCTACATATAACAATGGCGGACAGAGTTGCCAGATCCTAAATGTCGACGTATCGTACTAGCATCTTAAAGTTTATCGTATTTTGAGTTTTAAGTTATTGTAATCAGAAGGTTGCCGGTTCGAATCCCGATCTGGTTAGACATGCAGAGATTTTTGGAAGCAGCATGTAGATCTGAGGGAGGAAAGGAGAAGAGGAGTTGTGTGTCGTCGGCATAGCAGTGGTAGGATAATCCATGTGAGGAAATGACCTCACCAAGTGATCTCGTGTAGAGGGAGAAAAGGAGAGGACCTAGCACCGAGCCTTGAGGGACACCGGTGGAGAGTCTACGTGAGGTAGAGGTGGATCCTTTCCAAGTCACTTGGTAAGATCGCTCAAGGTAGGAAGCAAACCACTGCCATGCTGAGCCCCGAATTCCAAGCCTCTTCAGGATAGACAAGAGAGTCTTGTGTTTAACGGTGTCAAATGCTGAAGAGAGGTTGAGGAGAATAAGAACCGATGACAGTTTTGCCAATCTGGCTGCATGTAGCTGCTCGGTAACAGCCAGAAGGGCCGTCTCAGTGGAATGAGCTGTTCTTAAGCCAGACTGGTTAGGATCCAGTAGGTTGTTCTGTGACAGATGAACCGATAACTGATTGTAGACACACCGCTCAATGATTTTAGAAAGAAATGAGAGGTGGGAAAGTGGTCTGTAGTGGTTGATGTCTGTAGGATCGGCTGTGGGTTTCTTTAGGATTGGAAGAACCCTGGCTGTTTTAAAGGCAGATGGTACATGGCTGGATGACATTGAGCTGTTTATGATATAAGAAAAGAAAGGGATGAGGTCAGCTGAAGACGACTGAAGACCAGATCCAGGACATTCCCTCCTTTGTGTGTGGGAGAGATGTTGCTGTTGGTCAAGGAAAAAGAGTGGAGAAAAGGAAGAAGGCAAGGTGATTGGAGTTTGGCTGGTGGAAGGTTGAAGTCACCAAGGAGAATTAGGGGAGTGTCTAAGGAGAAAATGCTGAGCAGAGTGTCCAATTCATCAATAAAGGTACCGAGTGGCCCTGGAGGGCGATATAAGACGATGAGAAGGATGTTCACAGGAGAAGAAACTGAGACTGCAGAAAGAAGAAAGTAGTAGTAGCCTAGTGGGTAACACACTCACCTATGAACCAGAAGACCCGGGTTAAAATCCTGCTAACTACCATTATGTCCTTGAGCAAGAAACTTAATCCTAATTGTCTCCAGGGGGGACTGTTCTTGTAACTACTGACTGTAAGCCGCTCTGGATAAGAACGTTTGATAAATGCCGTAAATGTAACTAAAGCACTTTCACTTTCTGAGTACGAACAGCGCCCCCTACCTGTGTGGAGTCAGGATGAGTCCAGAAAATCACATTTTCTTCTGTAGCTGCAACTCCGCCATGTAAATCCGCATTTAAACCGCTCGTCATTGTTTACGACGTGCGACCCCACGATTGTCTGTAAAGCCACGTGACGCGACTGAGATCTGTAGCTGTCCTGCTGATGAAATAATCAAATTATTTTGAAGTGGCAAAATGATTGTACATTTTGGGGATTTGGGAATTATCGAATGTACAGAGAAGACAAATGTGATCATGATCGTACGTCTGGCGACACCGATGGTGGACAACACGTTCGTGGTCGTGCTGAAGCAACTACTAGAAATCGTCTCTACGCCCGCACAACGGCGCTCTCAACTCCCAGCGAAGGAGCGAGGCGAGTGGGGAGTTACAGCGCCACCTACGGGTGGAGGGGGTTAGAACGATGGATAAAACGGACGCAGATAAAACGGCTTTTCGGGAAAATTATTTTCTTGTGGTGACGTTTGTACAGTTCCGTATTTAAAGTAGAATGCGGAAAAGGGCATCACATAATGGAAAATGTCTCCAGCACCGTTGACGTTTCCTCCTCGTCCGTAAAGTGGAATTCTGCAATTCCCTCCGCAGGCGAGATCCCGGGGTTACCTGGTCCGGAGAACCTTGAAGGCTGCGCAGGCCGAGTTTGAGGATATTGTGAGTGAGGTTGACGGGGACCTTTGTGACCTCAGCTGGGAGGGGACACTCATCCCTCAACCTCGCTTTTCAGACCAGGTGGGTGTCGCCGCCGCGCCGTCTTACACCAGTGGTCTCGGGCCGATTGTCCGCGTGTGATTGTCATTTACGGCATTTACCAGACGCCCTTATCCAGAGAAACTTACAATCAGTAGTTAAAGGGACAACTCAGGGTTAAGTGTCTTGCTCAGGGACACAATGGTAGTAAGTGGGGTTTGAACCTGGGTCTTCTGGTTCACAGGTGAGTGTGTTACCCCACTAGGCTACAACCACCCCATGTGCCTCCTCCTGTCTTTAGGGAGTCGTGACGTTGGGACTCGGTCGCTGCGCGCCGCCTGAACGCGAAGCTCCCAGCACTCGGCCGCAGGATGCTGCTCCAGAGAGGGACCCTGCGTGCAGAAAGGTGGGAGATGGCGGGGAGCTGGAGATGGAGAACCACCCAGGAACCTCTGCTTGGTGCAGCTCACCTGTGGATGGTACCAGCAGTGAATTTAAGTTAAAAGGTGGGTCTGTGGGTGCAGGTGTTGTTCGGCTTTAGAAGCTGCTCTCCAGCAGCAGAATTACAGGGAATGTAGAGCAGAGCAGCTGGAAAGATGGTGTGGAGATCAGGTCTTTTCTGCTGTCTTGTGCACAGCTTTGCAGGCACGTCCGGCCGCTGAAGAAGTCCTCGCCTCTGCCGTTTCGCTGCAGGAGCGCAGGAGCATTCTCACCATGGAGCTGCTCTGGATCCAGCAGGCCATTGCCAGCAGGAAGAAGGTGCGAGACGCTTGTGGAACCGCCTTCCAGCTTCCTTCGGCGACTCAGCCATCTTCAAATGACCTCCTGCTCTTCACGCTTCTCTTTGCAGTACCTGATTATGAAGGAGGCGCTGGTTGCTGTGTAGAGCTGTGCTGAAGAGCTGCATCGTCCCCGCGTCCTTTTGTCCTTGATGCTGTAAGGGATGAGGTGAAAACGAGGGCCCTGCAATCATGACCGTGGATACCCGGGGCCAGATGTTCTCTTCTGGAAGGCTGCTATGATGGTTGCCATGCTGCACTGCAGACGTCTTCTCGATGACTGATGTTCATAAAACAGACTGGCATTTTATATTTAAAAAGTAATAAATCATTGTTGCACCATCAGCGAGTTTTAATTTCACTAATTAAAATTAGGATATAAACATAACTGTAACAGAGGACGGCAGAAATGCAACGGGATATTATCTTTATATATTGGTTTAAAAAAAAAAAAAAAAAAACAGTGAAATGCCCGTATCTATAAAAGCATCTCAGGCACAAAGCTGCGCGTTATTCTGTGACTACGTTGACGGTCTTTTTGTGTTCTAAATTCGGGTACGTTGATACCAGGGGCGGCAAAAGAACACGTGTTCCGAGAAAACCTACAAAGAGCTTTTTACCACATCATTGACCCGTCTTTTGTGCTAAACCCGTTCATAGTTTATGGCAAGTTTTTTTTGTTTTTTTAATCTATACATTTAAATATACTGGCAAAAAGACCCCCTTTAAACTTCTTTCTGGCAAATTTTAAATGCTACCTTGGTACCATTACTGGTTCTTCCAAAACCATACACATTTTTAATAAGTCTGGTCCTTCTGCTTAACTTCTCTTTTAGATCCTTTTGTCCAAATAACAGCGTAAAGTCTCAGTGTTTTTCTTCATTTATTTATATGCTGCCACTATGTGCACTATGTACATTGTATTTTGAAATGTTAATTAAAAAAAAACAGTTTTACCAGCAAGTAGTTGTGTGTGTATAAGAGAGATCTTTTAATGTTTAATGTTACCTCCACCATTGAGGTAAGATGATTTCTGGTGAATGACAGCGACCACGCCCACGAGAAATAGCCAGACTGGAAAATGCTGTGTTGAAAATACAGATACTGGAAAAGCAACCTGTTTGTACTTCGGTTCAATTTGAACCATTTTAAGCGTTTTTGTCAAGTCAAGGAGGAATGACCCTATAAATGAACATATTTTTATTATTTCTTTCTTATTAAAGAATATATACATATATATATATAAAAACATGATGTTTTCTCAAAGTAATACATTGATCAAAAAATTAAAAATGGCAGAAGCTCATCTACAGTTGTCTTGTTTGGACGTGTCCAGAGATGAGGTTCTGTGTGTGTTCAGAGTGTGTGCATCCTCCGTCTGATCCTTGGTGTGTTGGGCTTTTACGCCGCTGCCGCTCTGAGTCCTGGAAACACGACAGGCTGGTGTGTGTGTGTGTGTGTGTAGGTTACGCTGGTCATCCACTTTAGCAGAATCCATAGCCTAGCCACTACCTAATGAAGTCTGAACATAAATATCTTACTTTTTTCTATTTGAATTATTTTCTTCTTCCTTTGTTCTATTGTAATTATTTTTATAACTGTTACAGTTCAGGATTTTTTTTACTGCGTGTTGTACTGCTATGAATCTTGAGGTGTGTGTGTGTGTGTGTGTGTGTGTGTGTGTGTGTGTGTGTGTGATACCTGTAATCCTGGTCGTTGTTGGTGTGTGTGAATGCGCCTCGGTGGCTGCTGGGAACTGGGTTGGTCACTCCCTTGGCCAGTCGATACAGGGTCTCAGCTGGACCCAGACGAGATGTTCGCTGCCTCCTCTCTGTGGAAATGGGTGTGTGTTTTGTGGTGTTCATGGTTCCACGGTGAGAGTTGGTTTCAGCACCTCATTTAACATAATACACTGAAATATTTGTCATATGACCTGTTGTCATGCAGGAGATATTTACTTCCAGTAGCGCTGTGACTGCTGGATGGAGTGTGTGGGATGTTTGAGCATGTGTGTGTGTGTGTAGTGGACCTGTGTTTGTTTCATCCAAATGCTGCTGTTGCCCGATGATAATGTTCCTCTGCAGAGGTGTTGGCCTGGAGACCAATGGCAGCAGAGAAAACAGAGGTAGATCTATAGCTACACCCTACACACAAAACACATTTCAGCCACACATAAGTATATAAACACGTACATAATTCCTTCTGGTTCACTGACATACTGTTAAATTTTACAGAGGTTACAATCACTTTGTGGGTATACATAATTTGTAAGTGTATAGAGGCTGTCACCTGTGTTTCTGTGTTCAGCAGTTCTGCTCTGGTTCTCTCCTCCAGTGTGATCATCAGCCCATCGAGAACGCGCAGTTGGGTCAGGTGCAGTACCACAGTTGGCCTATAGAGGGGGCGCCGCACCACCTGACACATAAACCAACCGAGTGTGCAGTGTTGGGTACAGAATATTACAAATTAACCTGTTTAAAATCTAATAGTAGTGTAACTATGTTAATTACTATATGAAAGTACGTTTTGTTTACGTTTGTCAATTTTGAAATTTTGTAACTTTACCTTATAGCACTACTGAACATTGTCAAACTACCTTTCGATACATGAATTAACATCATTATAATTTATAATTGAGATAATATAATAACAGCCACCGAAAGTTCAGAATTCAGGCTTAATTTTGCTGTAAAATCATTCAGTTAGAAACCACTGCTAAATCAAATATTTAACATTCAAGAACATTGAATAATGTGAGGAACTTTGTGGTTGGTCGGGGTTCCTCCACCCTTCTCACCTCCGTCCCAGGAAACCAGCACCCGTTCGCAGTCAAAACACACCTGGCAGGCCTGTGCATCTGACATTTTTCTACATCAGACCTTGAAATCACTGCTAGAACCAACCGCTCCTCCATCCTGACAATAACTGTATATTTACAATTTATTGGTGCATGTTTCTTTCTTTTTCTGACTCTTTACTATATAACAGCGGACACTGAACTAGCGTTAGAAATACTGTCGCCTTACAAAAGATATGACTGTAATGTTGACACAGTGGATATTATAGGGACTTATTCCCACTAAACCACTATTATTAAACATATCAGCATGGTTTTATATATTATATTATCATGTATTTAAAATTGGAATCATGAATTGTTCAATAAGTAATTGTAATATAATTTATAGTTCCTCCAGTAATTCCAATGGATTACAACTAATGGATTGTAATTAAATAATCCAATTTCAATACATTTGTGTGAGTGTGTGTGTGTGTATGTGTGTTACTCACAGGGTTTCCCACCACTGACAGCTCGGTGAGGGACGGCAGAAGATCCAGTTTTTCAACTTCAGACACGTCCTGCGGAACACAGCAGCATTGTTACTATGGAGACACGTCTCCACATCACACAGATCATTAAAACAGCAGCTGTTTTCCATCATTCACAAACCAATTCTCCAAAACACACTATAAACTCACAGATTTCTTAAAAACCAAAGCTAGTATGTAGGTTGCGGGAATGTTTCTCTAAGAGGACATTGGTTGGGTGGTAGGTAGGTTGTGGTAATGTTGATTACTAGTTATGGGAATGTTTCTATAAGAGGACATTGGTTGGGTGGTAGGTAGGTTGTGGGAATGTTGATGGCTAGTTATGGAAATGTTTCTATAAGAGAACCTTGGTTGGAGCAGTTGGATGGTTGTGGGAAGGATATCTGTACCTGTATTTTGTTCATGCCCAGAAAGAGTCTGTGCAGTTGTATTAGTGGTTGAAGGTTGTTCAGCTCTCGGATTCGGTTCTCCACTAGGTGTAGCTCCAGCAGGGAGGACAGGGTACAGAAGGAGTTTTCTCCAAGTGTTCTGATGCGGTTCCGGTCCAGAACCAGCTCTCTGAGTGAACAGAGGCCGTTCAGGCCCTCCACGCTTTTAATCTCATTACCTGTTTAGAGCAGCTCAGCTGTTTTAGTGAAATCTGGTGCAGTTTATTTCTGAGTCTGTTATATAAATCACACATAATAAGATCTGTCTCAAGATTATTGGAATTAAAACACACCCACTTCAGCAATACCTTGGAGGAACAGAGCTCGAAGATTGGTGAGGCGACTGAGCTGCAGCTCAGACAGGTTTGAAATGCCATTGTAACCCAGATAAAGCACCTCCAGGCTGGGCATGATGGGGTCCAGGCAATCACCAGGAACACTGTCCCTGAGAGAGGCCGAGAGAGTGTGTATGCTCAGCAGGGTCAATGTGTGAGAGTGTGGGTGGGGTGTGGTCGGTTCCCTACCGAATGGTCTTGCTGCTGTTCTGCTGGCCGTAGCCGCTGGAAGGAACCCGGTTGTAGAGCATCTGCCTGCTGCTCAGCTGCACTGAACCCTTCTCACGTGGGAGGATCGACTCAACGTGGTTATAGTTCAAACACAGGATCTAAAGACGTGTGCAGTTAGAAAACTACAGACGGACAGAGAGGCAGACGTCAGGCAGAAACACACGGACCCACACACCTTCAGCTTGGGCAGGCAGATGAGACCACAGAAGGAGGTGAGGTTGTTGTGCTCCAGGTTGATGCTGTGCAGGTTGAGGAACAGATCAGCAGGAGACAAATCCACCATCCTGCAGCACAAAATGTCTGTTCCTCAGTTCTTTCCAAAATTACTCCAAATCATTTTGCCATCTGACTTTTCATGGAAAAGGCCCTTTGTGCCACACTGTGATGATATATCTGAACTACCTGATGGAGCAAGATGACAGCTCTAGTTTTGATATTTCAGTGAAGTTGGAGTGGCCCAGTTTCTCAGAGACCATATCTGGAGTCAGCCTCCCTCCAAACATGTCCCTGGCATTTTCACGCTCAGACGTTTCCTTCAGAAAACCAAACAAATCATGAAGGGTAAGTAACCTTTCAGACCCTGACTGGTGATATCTAGATTCAAAGTTAGTGCAGACATTGGCAAGTAGAGTGAGATGTTTAAAGTGAGTTTAAAGTGAAGTGATTGTCATTGTGATACACAGCGCAGCACACGGTGACACAACGAAACGTGTCCTCTGTATTTAACCATCACCCTGAGGGAGCAGTGGGCACCATGACAGGCGCCCGGGGAGCAGTGTGTGGGGACGGCGCTTTACTCAGTGGCACCTCAGTGGCACCTTGGTGGACCGGGATTCGAACCGGCAACCTTCTGATTACGGGGCCGCTTCCTTAACCACTAGGCCACCACTGCCCCATGTACAGGTACATGGACAGGCCCTGTACAGGTTTTGCAATAGAAAATGATTCTCTGTCACCCTCTCCACCAATTCATCAAAAATGTATATTTGGAGTGATGAAGTAAACAGTATAATATGTGGAACAGATCTCACCACGGTGACGCCGTCCAGTGCACGGAGTGAAGGCAGGTGGAACACGACGTACATGCGGTAGTTCACCTGCCTCTCCACTAGAGGGTTTCCATACAAGTCCAAAATGATGAGGTTTGTCAGGGCCTGGAAACAAGGAAAGAGAAAATCATTTCAGCATCCAGTAGTCCATTCCCCTTCAGGATGGCTTACAGGGCCAGATCTTGTACCTTCAGGTGGTAGATGTCCCTAGAGGTGGCAATGGCGTTGTTGCCCACGTAGAGCTTGAGGAGCGAGCGCGCCCTCTGTACTCCGTACAGACGGTCGATACTGTTCTTCTCCGCAGACAGGAAGTGCAAGTTGGGTAGGCGGTCAAGGACAGAACCGTCCAGAGAGCCGATCTGGTTCTCATTCACACTGAGACGCGTCAGACAGGGGAGCTGGTCCAAACCTGGTGGAGAGAAGGGAGAATGTCTCAGAGACAGACAGGTAGGCAGGCAGGTGTTGGACAGACTGACGGACCATGGAGGCTGGTGAGACGGTTCCTGTCAAGAGAAAGCTCCTCCAGCTTCAGGCAGCACTGCAGACCCTCCAGGCAGCTCAGCTTGTTGTGGTTTGAACGAGGCCCAGCGCAGGTTCACCAGTCTGTCCAGACCGGAGAGACAGGAAAGACCCTGACTGTCCAGGCTCAGAGCCGTGATCTGTAGAGGCTCGGCAGAGGCAGAGATTAACTGAGCTGCGATCATATGGATTTTATGCACACAAAATGTAACATGTTTGCATTAGTAATGGTTGATGTGTTTGAGATTGTGAGCTACACCTTGCTGGTCCAGTCAGGTGGAAGGTCATGGAGCTCCCAGGGACTGGGGCGAACCTGAGACATCAGGTGAGCTGTGGAGAGGAGACTGAGGCTCCGTGGACGATTGCAATCTGTACGAGAGTGGTCCAGGAGACAAGCCTATACACACACAAACACTAACTTCATCTCTATAATGTGACTTCTGATTATGGGGCCGCTTCCTTAACCGCTAGGCCACCACTGCCCCAATGTCCCCCACAACCCGCTGCCCCGATGTCTGAAGTTATCTGCTGTACCTGGCTGATTCTGGATCCTGTAGTCCTCAACGCAGCAGCAGCAACAGCTTCCTCCTCTGACACCAGAACATCGTCCAGATGTGTGAGGGACCTGAGACACCCTAGCAGCACCATTCTCACAGAGTCTGACTGGAACACACATGCATACACATACACTGCAGTGGAACTGTCTTCTCAGAAGATGGTGTGTGTGTGACCTCTGTCCTCACCTTGTCCCAGGGGTTGTAGCGAGTGTCAAGGCGTAATAGAGCAGGGGCTTGTTCTTGCAGGATGGCCGCCTCATCTTGTGGATGGGTCAGGAGGTTACAGCATAGGTCCAACTGTTGAAGGCGTGGCAGGGCACGGACTCCGCCCAGAGATGTCACATGGTTAAAACTGGCATCTACAGACTCCAAATTGGACTGCAGAAAGAAGACAGTGGATCCAACCTATTTTCAGTTGAGGTTCTACAGAACGTGTCTACAGAACATGCTGGTTTCTTCTTCTGCCTTCCGAATGAGCTATTGAGGCAACTGACAAAATCTGGTGCTCAAAAGGGACAGTCACTGCTTTCTAAGGAGTAAATCGTTCACCTTTAATCATCTGGTTAATGCGGGTCTGCATTTCTTTGAATAAAACATGCGATTTAACGGAGTATGGATGCTCTTTAAAGAGAACGAATAACCCGAGGCCCAGATAAACGTCTGCCCCGTGCTTTGTGGAGCTCACCAGGTATGAGATGTCATCCAGATGTGTGAACTCATTGAAACTGATTGTCAGACTACGGAGACCAGTCAAACAGGATATCTCCTTCAAACTGCTCAAGCTGTTGCCATGGAGATTCAGCACCTGGAGATGGGGAGAAGAGACATGCAACACTGTACTAAAGCTATAGATTTTTGATTAAGTTCTGATTGGCCTGTGTTGAATGGTGGATGTGGGGAAAGGGTGTGTTGCTTCACGTCTCTCTCTCTCTTACAGTTATCTGGCTCAGGATGTTGGCTTTGGCTACATTCAGTAGGGTCTTGTCACTCAGACTCAGCATCTTTGTTCGAGGCTTTAATGCTGGCTCCATCCCCATCACCGCTTCATCCTGTGCCAGGATGTTTATTGTCATGTGATCATCTAAAGTTGGAGTTGGGTGAGGGTTACTTCTAATGAGTAATGAGAGCTGATCCTGGTCCTGTGGGAATTATAGATGAGGAAGCACATTTCAGGAGGATAGTGGTCTGAACAATTACCAGTAGAGTTGTTCATTGTGAAGGTGGTGTATGATATGATGTATTGTGGGTAGGTTACAATATGAAATGTGTGGGGTTTTAGGTGAGATGTGAGGTGATGTAGGTGAGTTGTGAGATAATGTAGGTGAATTGTTAGGTGATGTAGGTTAGGTATGAGGTGATGTAGGTGAGTTGTGAGGTGTTGTGTAAGGGGGTGTTGGTGATGCATGTGCACGTGATGTCGGTGAGGTGGTGTCGGTGCGTTGTGAAGTGTACGTGGGTGTTGGTGAGCTATGCGGTGCTGTCGGTGAGGTGTACGGGGGTGTTGGTGAGCATCTGAGGTGTGTAGGTGAGGTATGAGGTGATGTAGGTAAATTGTGAGGTGGTGTAGGTGAGGCAAAAGTAAAAGCGATTGTTTTTGTCATTGTGATACACTGCAGCACAGCATATAGTGACAGAACAAAATGGGTCCTCTGCATTTAACTATCACCCTTAGTAAGCAGTGGGCAGCGTGTGTAAGGCGTGTGTGTGCGGGGATGGTACTTTGATCAAGGGGACCTCTGTGGCATCTGGGGATTTGAACCTCTAACCTTTTGGTTATGAGTCTGCTTCCCAAACAGTTAGGTGCCACCACTGTCTCAAGGTGGTGTAGGTGTCAGGTGATGTAGGTGAGATGAAGTGTGAGGTGGTGGAAGTGAAGTGGCGTAGGTGATCCAGGTATGGTGAAGTGAAGTGTGACGTGATGTTTTTGTGCCCTCACCTCTGTGATGTATTCAAAATCGATGAAATATTCTGGCAGCACGAGCTCATGGTCAAACACAAACCACTCAGTCTGTTTCTGACTGCAGCCACATTCATCATGGGAGCTGGGGGCTGTTTACACAGCCACCATATACACACACAGTTAGACCCACACATAGCATATGCAAAAAAAAAAAAAAAAAGTGAAGTGATTGTCACTTGTGATACACAGCAGCACAGCACACGGTGCACACAGTGAAATTTGCCTGCATTTAACCCATCACCCTTAGTCAGCAGTGGACAGGCGCCCGGGGAGCAGTGTGTGGGGGCGGTGCTTTGCTCAGTGGCACCTTGGCATATCGGGATTCGAACCGGCAACCTTCTGATTACGGGGCCGCTTCCTTAACCACTAGGCCACCACTGCCCCCATATATATATATACATATATGTGAAGGATAGATGTGTGTGTGTACATGCCCTCACACACCTGGTCCTGTGTTGGCGCTGCGGTAAACTGAGTGGACTTTAGGGAAGTGGGCGGGGTTTATTGGAACGTCGTCCCTCACCGCAACGCTTTTGCCCAAGAACACTTTACAAATGATAAGCTGGCCTGCAGCAGAAAACACACACACAGAGTAGAAGGTCACAGATGCATGAATGTAATGAACTGAACTTGCGTGTTTCCCAAGCCTGCTTCTGGAGGAACCTCTGCCGGCCATTAAGAAGCACTCAAGCTTAATTACGGTGGGATTGGACTGAAGACCAGGGTTGGGTAACACTGCTGACCATGTTTGAAGGGGACGGGCCCTCTTCCTAAGTTCTGCCCACTCCATCCGCTCTCTTCAAACTGTATCCGGAAACGTTCTGCAACGCTCAGGCTGCTGGACAGTGGCACTGCCCGCTCTCTTCCCTGCATCTGGGACAAACGCAGACAGCCAATCATCCTAAACTTTATTCTTCCTTTAGATCATTCCGTGGCTCTCTGTAAAGAACATAAAAAAAAAGACATACCATGTAGAGATCAGCACTTTTAAGGCCGTATTCTGGGATGTCCAGGATCTCGTTTTTGTCCGGGGCGTGTCCAGGATCAGGCACGTAGAACAGATATTCCAACGAGCGCTTGTAACTCCTGCCACGCAGAAATGAGACGGGACGGGGCTTTTTTAAACAAACGCGGGATATGACGATGGTTCTGTCGTACTGAGCCTCACTGTGAGACGAACGGCGAGTCGCTGCTGGCCAGCAGGCTGTGCAGTCGGTCCTCGAAGCGCGAACGAAGGGCGCGGTTCTGGATTCTGATGATCCGGTGGACTTTTAACCCTGTCACCCCGTGCCGCGTGTAATCACAAGCACAGAAACGGGAGAGCAGGAGCTCGTGACAGGAGGTGAACCTGCGGGGCAGAACAAAGGAACATATTCCTGTTTCGTTCCTTTTAATACGATCGGGTTTCGCAAATTATGACCGGAAAATAGATCCGAGGTAGACACCAGGGGGCGCTGGGGCTGCCCTCCTCAAAGCGAACGTTGCCCACGGTCTCCAGCTCCGTCAACAGAAAATGGACCATCAGCTCTTTTCTGGCCGTCAGCAACTTCAGGTCCAGCTGGTACTGATGCTCCAGTCTGCAGAGAGGAGCAGAGCAACTCAACCACTTGTCACATACTTTGCCGGTGACCTCTGCATGACCACACCCTACAGGCTATGTCCACTTGATCACATTTACATTTACATTTATGGCATTTATCAGACGCCCTTATCCAGAGCGACTTACAATCAGTAGTTACAGGGACAGTCTCCCTGGAGCAACTTAGGGTTAAGTGTATTGCTCAGGGACACAATGGTAGTAAGTGGGATTTGAACCTGGGTCTTCTGGCTCATAGTCGAGTGTGTTACCCACTAGGCTACTACCACCGATCACAGCACGCAAACCCGATAGCCACATATCACTGGACACTTAACACTGGCAATGCGTTAAAAGGAACCTCTACACCTGCCATTGTGATACACTGCAGCACAGCATACGTGACACAGAGAAACGTGTCCTCTGCATTTAGTGAGCAGTGGGCAGCCATGCAAGGCGCCCAGGGACCAGTGTGTGGGGACGGTTTGAACCTGCAACCTTCCGATTACGAGCCGGCTTCCCTACCCGCTAGGCCACTAGGTGAAGCGAGTCCAGTATAAATGTGAATCTGCTGTGTAGTGAACAGTTGATGACACTCACTCCTCCATCCTGAAGTTCCACCTCTTTAGCCTCTCTTTCAGCGCGGCCATTTTACCCAGAATCCTCTGCTCCGGGTTGCGTTTCAGCTGCGGTGTGTTGCTGAGGTCAGCGAAGGCTCCAGACTGAGCTGAACACTGTTCTGCCAAGTGCTCTGATGACCTGCCCCCAGACTGCAACTCTGATAGGTCCAGTTCCAGCTACACACACACACACACGCACACTGTAGCTGCAGCAGAAATGAGAGTTGTTCCCAACGTGTGTAGCCACACTGCTGTGGAACTCACGCTCTTGTGGGTGTAGCTGAGGGTGCGGATCCTGTCTGCAGGCAGCTGCAGGCGTGTCTTCTTCTTCTCCAGCAGCTGAAGTTGAGCCTCCCTGAGCTGCCTCTGGATTGAGCGCATGCGCATGCTGTAGTACATCATCTTCTTCTGCACCGTGGACTGCAGGGACACATGCAGGTGAAGGGAAGTGAAAGTGAACAGATAGTCATTGTGAAACACTGTATTCTACACACACACACACACACAGGTCTTACCTCAGCTGCATCCTTCACCTGTTTGCTGGACACAGTGTAGCCGTCCAGCCGCAGCAGGTGAGGTAGGTGGTACAGTATGTGTGTGGAGTAGTTACATAGCAGGCAGATGGGGTTCGGGAGGACTGGGTGTCACTCAGACTCAGTTCTCTCAGCTGATCCAGTCTACTTAAATACGTCAACTCCTATAAAACCACAAACCACAATACACAACACTTATACACCACCATCACAATACACATACCTAACATCACACTCACAACAATCACTTACACACCACCATCACAATACACATACCTAACATCACACTCACAACAATCACTTACACACCACCATCACAATACACATACCTAACATCACACTCACAACAATCACTTACACACCACCATCACAATACACACACCTAACATCACACTCACTACAATCACTTACACACCACCATCACAACACACACTACCACACACCATCACAAAACCACACCTATTATCACACTCACTACAATCACTTACACACCACCATCACATTACACACGCTACACACCACCATCACAACACACACTACACACCATCTTCACAATACACACACCTTACATCACACTCACTACAATCACATTACACACACTTAAC
Organism: Denticeps clupeoides; assembly: GCF_900700375.1. Lineage (NCBI taxonomy): Eukaryota > Metazoa > Chordata > Actinopteri > Clupeiformes > Denticipitidae > Denticeps > Denticeps clupeoides. The sequence goes on from NC_041707.1 coordinate 2,690,434, forward strand.
ATCACACTCACTGCAACACACACTACACACCACCATCACAATACACACACTACATCACACTCACTACAATCACTTACACACACCATCACATTACACACGCTACACACCACCATCACAATACACACTTAACCTACCTTAACATCACACTCACTGCAACACACACTACACACCACCATCACAATACACACCTAACATCACACTCACTACAAATTATCACACCATCACCGGGGCAGTGGTGGCCAAGCAGGTAAGGAAACGGACCCGTAATCAGAAGATCAGATTCCGAACCGCCAAGGTGCCACTGAGGTGCCACCGTTCCCACACACTGCTCCCCGGGCACCTGTCATGGCTGCCCACTGCTCACTGCTGGTCTACCTCTATGTACCATCCGACCTCTACAACTCATACAAAATGCAGCAGCACGACTGATCTTCAACCTTCCCAAGTTCTCCACACCGCCCCTCTACTACGTTCCCTCCACTGGCTCCCAGTAGCTGCACACATCAGGTTCAAAATACTGATGCTGGCCTACAAAGCCAACATGGAGTAGCACCATCCTACCTCACAGCCCTTATTACACCTCACACTGCACCTCGTATACTCCGAGCCTCCAGTACTGCTCGCCTGGTCCCTCCATCTCTGAAGGTAAAAGGAAGACGCTCATCTAGACTCTTCTCCATCTTGGCCCCTCGGTGGTGGAATGAACTTCCCCTCGAGGTCAGAACAGCTCAGTCACTGAGCACCTTCACACGGCAGCTCAACACCTTCCTCTTTAGGGAATATTTAGATGAACTTGTGACCTTCTTCTTGTCTGACTTCTGTATAGAAACTAGAACAGAGTGAATAAAAAGATTGTATTCATAGTTGGGGGTCCTAATGAACCAGAACTGATCACTTCATCCATGGTAACATGGAAGCACATTGTAAGTCGCTCTGGATAAGGGCGTCTGCTAAATGCCGTAAATGTAAATGGTTAAATACAGAGGACATGATTTGTTGTCACCATGTCACCATGCGATGATGCACGTCACCATGTTTCACAATGAGCTGGTCATTACACACATTCCACCTTCTCAATACACATCCAAAACCAAACTAAAACCAAAATCACAACCACTAACACACAAACCTCTACAACATGGTGAATAAAAAGACACCTACACCCACGCCATCATGTCTCTACATGTGGAATCCAGTAAATCCAGTAACCGGTGGTCGTTCCAGACAACCACAACAGGCACTAAAGTAAAGCAGGTGAAGAAGAGTCCACGTTTTAAATTCACTTGGCACCCACCTTCTCCTACATACCTTAAAGGAGCTGATCTTGTTTCCTGAAAGGTTGAGGCGTTGTAGATTCGCATTCTGATCTAGACTGTCTCCTAAAAATGAAATAATTATTTGGACGCCTGTCCAACAAACACTGAAATCCAATGAGTTACATCCACTGGCCATCTTATTTTAAACTCTGTCCTGTGTGTTTGTGTGTTTAGGTTCATTTAAATATTAAATGTAACCCTGACTGGACACACACACATACACAAACACTCACCAATCGTCACTATGCTGTTGTCAGCAAGGTTCAGCTCCTGCAGGTCACCCAGACTGGAGAGTCCCTGCACAGATCAGTCAGTTAACTCTGAGTTCCAACAGAGGAATTATAGATTTTTTTTCATACAGGAGGTGGAGGAGGAGACAAATCGCTGCAGTGTCCTGATGATGGGCTCCAGCACCCATAACCCTGACATGGATTAAGTGGTGAGTGCGTCTCAAATCAAGGTAATGTGAATCCTTGGCCTTTCGGCATCTCAAGACATCATTGCCCTGATGCTGCAACTCTTCATGCATCATTCCGCGATGCTCCACTGTTTACCAGCTGCTGCTGAGGAACAGCTGTATCAGCAGAACATCACAGAAGATAAACCCAAAGCTTCTCAGGGAGAAATAAATATGAAGAATAGATAAAACGCACCCACCTTCATTTCCGTGATGCGGTTGCTGTTCAGCCAGAGAACCTGTAGCTGCAGCAGAGCATGCAGGTTGCTGATCTCCACGATGTGGTTGTCATAGAGATACAACTTCTGAAGCTGGAGACAACCGCCGACGCCCGAAATCTCCTGAAAAGGAGGAACCGTTAATCACGGCTGTGTTTTGGATCTGGGCTATGGTGTGTAAAAGGCTAGAACATGGACACAAGCTGACCGTCAGGTGACACTCCACTACCCAGAGTTCCCTGAGCAGCGGGCAGTGCTCTAAGCCCTTGATGCAGCTCACGCTCTGGGCCACGATGACGAGTTTGGAGAGGCGGGGGAACAGGGAGAGCCCCACCATTCGAGGAAATCCAGAGAAAAACACCTCCAGGGATGTGACGCCACTGCCATCCTGGCACACTTTGTCATAGGAGATGCCATTGATGGAGCACTGGAACGAAGCATGAAGTCAAACCCCCAGTCCAGTCCCACATTAGCATATTTACACACAGAAAGTTCAACGACAGTACAAGCTGACCAGCTCCTTAACGATCTCCTCATCAGTCATGTCCTCTGGAAGCCAGAGCAGCACATCCGGGTTCCCGGCTAAAGAACTCCTGCGTGGACCGACTGTTTACTGTCTCCAGAGGCGCGTTGCCAGGATCCGTGACGTCACGGCGACGGCAGATGGCGTGACGTCCTGCAGAGGGCGCCACACGTGCGTTCCGCGCGTGCACGCCGAGCATCGCCTCCGATTAATCGACTCATTTAATTCCACGTAATCCTATCGAATCGTTTTTGTTTTTACTGCGCTGCTGGAGTAACATCTCGCCAGACAGGTGACGTCACGGCGACGTCATATCAGACCAGAGCTCCAGGGATCCGAACACCACTCTGTCCGCCACTGAAGACATCATGTCCGCGGGTCAGGAGGACGGGACAGGAGGTGAAAGGTCGTCCGTTACTATGGAAACAGGTACATTCTTCCTCTTGTTCCATGTGTTGAGGTCAGAAGTGGACAAATGACCATTTCAGAAAAAAATGACCATTTCAGCAAATCATCAGTCATCAGCATTTAAACTTCAACTGGCCCTGATGATGATGATGATGATGACAGTATGATTCAGTTCAGATCAGATCTCAGATAGGGCGAATTACACACACGCACACGCACACACACACACACACACACACACACACACACACACACACACACACACACAGAGCCAGCAGAACCACTCAAACATTCAGCTTCATCTGAAAAATTCATGAGATGGAAGCTCAAGTTCTCCCCTCCATCTTGTGCTTGTTCTCCTGCTTGGTGCTTTTTATTTCTCCACATGGAGCTGAAGGTGGAGTGTTGGTTCCTTTACATTTAATCTCAGGTCAGTTCATTACAGAAGGAACATCTGAATTCTCTGCTCCTCTCTGCTACAGGACACTCTCTCCTGTTCTTGGACTCCAAGACATCGTCACTGAGACAGGATCATCATCTTCTCTCAGGAGACCACGCTCATGATTTCAGCTCTGATCCTTGTGTTGGTGTGATCGCTGAAGACCTCTCTGACATCTCGAAGACCCTCCAGGGAACAAAGAAAACAGAATCTTACAAATACATGGACATGACCCACAGCAATGACCCCATCTGGGACCTGGGCAACTTTCAGTCCATACACCACATTGAGGACAACTCGGATGACGACCTCGAGGACACTACGAAACAGCAGCTTTTTGGCAGTATGAGAGAAAACAGCCGAGATGGACCAGGCGGTCACATGGACAACAGCCCCCCAGAACCAGGAAGGGAGGAGGAGGAGACTCTTGGTTCCGCTGGAGGACAACACTCCTTTCCATATGTGGAGGACCCCTCTGACGAGGAGATGGCAGAGTATCGCTCGTACTTCAGGGCGACGCCTCTGACCGGGAGCCCAGCGAAGGGTCCACTCACCGCAACACAAGACCCAAAACCTGACCAGAACGCGTTCATCACTGGTCCACTGGACGTTCCTACACTGTCAGAACCGGCTTCAGGTACATCGACCAGGGACCACCATTCAGGTCTGACCTCTGACCCCATAGTGCCTTTAACTTTGCCGTGATCTCCTCTGTTCTCTTCTGCAGGTCAGCATTCTTCATTGGGATCTCCACTGAAGATCAGCCGAGCTGATCAGGCCCCTCCCAGTGCTGGCAGCCACCTGTCAAGAAGGAAGAGCAGCGATGTGAAACCCGAACCACCCATCATTCGTCAGGGGACCAGCAAACAGAAAGGTAACGGTCAGAAGTGGCGGGTCACACAAGGATAGGGTGACCGGGATTTTACAATATAGAATACAGTATGAGCAGTGGGTGAACTAATGGCTAAGGAAGCGGCCCCGTAATCAGAAGGTTGCCGGTTCGAATCCCGATCTGTCAAGGTGCCACTGAGGTGCCACTGAGCAAAGCACCGTCCCCACACACTGCTCCCGGGCGCCTGTCATGGCTGCCCACTGCTCACTCAGGGTGATGGTTAAATGCAGAGGACAAATGGTCTTGGCACCAGCAGATTGCTTTATGTGTATGAATGTGTGTGTTCTGGATTACAGAAGTGGACTTTTTTTTTTTTTTTTTTTTTTGTATTTTCCTGACCTGCGGTCCTGTAGTGACACGTACCAGTAACCCCTGAACTCAGCACCCTCCTGAAGCCGTGTGTCTGGCCTTGTGTCTGGCGAGATTACTGTGTGTGTGTGTGTGTGTGTGTGTGAGTGTGATCAGAGCAGAAGAGGCTCTGTGGGCTGGACAGTGTGGGACTAAAACCAGGAGACTTTTAATTTGAAGCGATTTCCTGCCGTTGTTTACCATACTGACCCCTCCGCCACAGTGTCTCCGCCCCCCAGCTCCACCCCGCCCCTCTGTCTCTCTGTTGCTTGGTGGGGTGGGATGCGTCAGTGACGGATCTGCAGCAGAGGAGCAGGAAGACATGCAGGACGGAGGCTGGAGCATCTGGACGAGCCGTGGTACCGACTGACCGACCCATCGTGCGAATGTGTGTGTGTGTGTAACTTTTCCCCCTCAGCATGTTCAGGTGTGTATCAGAGTGCCTGTGTCCACATCTGTGTGTGTGTGTTTCCACTGCAGTCTGGTTGCCTTGCATTCCCTGTTGTTGGATGAAGCCAACACCATGGCAACCGGGCCACACCCATTTCCGTATGCATTGTTCCCGGCTGCAGGCGGCCATGAAAAAGATCAGCAGAGCGAGAGGAACGATGATCACCCGTAATCCACAATGATCTGGATCCTGGGTGGGTTCCTGCAGAGTGGAAGTGCATTCAGCACCTCAGACTTCCGACACCTTCACTGTGGGAAGTTGTTGCAGATGCTAGGTTCTGGTGAACTGTCCGGGCTCACCAGGGACCTGTGGGGGGCGGGGCCTTACACGTCAGGTACACGCCGTGGGATCAGGAGGTCACTCCGAGCCAGACCTCCACTTCCGGTCACGTGATCTGAGACGGTGCTGCGCGGTTCTCTACCTCATGGTTGTATGTTTGGGTGTGAGTTTGACCGAACTAGGACGGCACTCCCTTCGGCTTTGCGCGCAAAGGAAATCAGAACACTGTATCCGTGGTACCACATCAGAGCCTGTCACGCACAGAGGCCGACTCCCCCGAGTGTGTGAACTTTCTCTCTGCTCCCGATGTCCTTGTTACACACACACATGAAACCATATTACCCTCACCGATAACAGCTGTGTGCGGTCTCACACTCTTACACACCCGCGTGGAGCAGCACCGCATGTGTGTTAGCGAGGTGCTGAAGCCCCTCCCCCTCTGTGACAGAACACGCCCCTCACTCCTCTTTTGTGCTGGACGCAGCGGCAGCAGCTGTCTCTTTCTCTCTTTCTCCGCAGCCATGGGCTCTACAGGTCAGTTACTCTGTGTGTGTGTGTGTGTGTGTGTTAGCGCTAGCCAGCTGGAAAAGGGCCGAGTGTTGTTGAACCCTGGGGGGGTCCAGGGGGAGCTGTGTGTACTGGGTCAGTACTGGTACCGGGATCAGTACTGTACGTGTGTGTGAGAGAGATGTTGTATACAGCCATGATGTCGTGTGTTTACATGTCTATGGGTTTAGTGTGTGTGTGTGTTAAATAATTGCTGATGTTATATATCCTCAGCTTCACTTCAGGAGGAAGAATCAAATGAAAACGGTCGATATTTCTGTCCCGTTCTTACCGGGGCTAAATTTAGACTAGACCAACAGAGAGAGGCACACAAGGGACCCGACACACTCTCTCTCACACACACACACACAAGGAGCTGGAGTGTGACAGTCTCCCTGGGGTTAGGCTGAAGGTGGCGCTGTGCTTCGCTGGTGTGATGGGGGGTAGAACCCTCATCCCTGACTGGACAGCGGACAGGTCAGAGAGCAGTCTGGTGAGATCAGCTGGGTCCTGGTGTCTGTGCTACAGTAGACATGCGATGCTGCACGGCATGCTGGGACGTTAGAGCTGAGATACGGACTGGACGTTCCTCCGGCCAGGTGGGGATGAGGGGACGACGTGCGCTGCACGGCATGCTGGGACATTCCTCCGGCCGGGTGGGGATGAGGGTGTTCAGTAGACGGTGACAGAAACACCCTGGACGAGTCGCGTGAGACCTGGTGCGTGTCCCTGTCCTGACCCCTGTGTGTCCTGCAGTGCTGGATCTGCTGTACTGGCGCGAATGTCGCCGCTCCGGACTGGTGTTCGGGGGTCTTCAGCTTCTGCTGCTCTGTCTGACTCAGTTCAGCGTGGTCAGCGTCTGCGCCTACATCGCCCTGGCGACCCTGTCTACCACCATCAGCTTCCGCATCTACAAATCCATCCTGCAGGCCGTCCAGAAGTCAGATGAAGGACACCCCTTCAAGTGAGTTCCTCAGTCGTTCCTCTCTGATCGTTAAAGGTCCAGGTCTGCTGCTCAGCTTCAGTCCTAATCATGGATGGTAGTGGCCTAGCGGGTAACACACTCGCCTATGAACCAGAAGACCCAGGTTCAAATCCCACTTACTACCATCGTGTCCCTGAGCAGGACACTTAACCCTGAGTGTCTCCAGGGAGGGACTGTCCCTGTCACTACTGATTGTAAGTCGGTCTGGATAAGGGCGTCTGGTAAATGCAGTAAATGTAATCATGCTGCAGGTGGGCGTTGTAGTAGCCTATTGGGTACCACGCTCGCCTATGAACCAGAAGACCACAATCGGCACGGTAACGCCATTAGGAGCAGTGTGAGGAAGCAAACTCGTAACTGAAGGTTGTGGGTTCAAATCCTTAAACACACCGATGGGTTAAATGCAGAGGTGTCGCCTCACTTCCACAACGCTGCGCTGCAGGTCCTATCTGGAGGTGGACGTGGCGCTGACCCCGGCCCAGATGTCGGCAGGCGTGGAGAAGATCCAGCTCTACGCCACCTGTCTGCTGAAGGAGCTGCGTCGCCTCTTCCTGGTTCAGGACCTGGTCGACTCGGTCAAGGTCAGGTGCATCTTCCCCCCACCTTCCGGCAGGAGCAGGGCCCGCTGGTGCTGACCGCCGCCGCTGTGTGTGTGTGTTTAGTTTGCAGTGCTTATGTGGCTGCTGACGTACGTCGGCGCGCTGTTTAACGGCCTGACGCTGCTGATCCTCGGTAAGAAACTGACTGGAATTATGGGATGTGTGAGAATGTGCTGGCGGTGCCTCTGACCTGCTGCTCTCTGTCCCCAGCGCTGGTGGCCGTGTTCACGTGTCCGATGGTCTACGAGAAATATCAGGTAGGAAGGAAACAGCAGCCGCACGGAGCCAACTGTCACTATTAATGGACACAAATATTGAGTCTAATGCACTACCCATAATCAATAACATTCCTAATGGGGGGGGCGGTGGTGGCCTAGCGGTTAATCAGAAGCACCGTCCCCACACACTGCTCCCCGGGCGCCTGTCATGGCCGCCCACTGGTCACCAAGGGTGATGGTTAAATGCAGAGGACACGCTTCGTTGTGTCAACGTGTGCTGAGCATCACACTTCACTTCACTTTAATGAACACGTGAAATGATTCGCTGCTGACCACTACCTTCTCTCTCAGACTCAGATCGACCAGTATCTGGGCGTGGTCCGGACCCACGTCAGCCTGGTGGTGGGAAAGTGAGTCTCGGTGTCTTTACAATAAAGGAAACTAATCCGACGTGCGGTAACAGAGACACTGACCTCCACCTCTCGCCTACAGGATCAAAGAGAAGGTCCCTGGGGCCAAGAGGAAGGAGGAGTAGAGTGGCATCGCCTGACCACAGCCCCACACACACACACACACACACACGTCAACGCATGAAGTCACAAACACGTCTTTAATAAACACGTCTTAAACGGTCACTGCACCTGTGTGTGTACACGAGAAAAAATAAAGAGAGACGTGCCTCCATCTGTCTCAAGGTCACTGGTCCAGTCTAAAATACGAGTCCAGAACCTGCAGTGACGAACCGTGTCTGAACATAAGCAGAATAAATTAAAAGGTAGCGACCTGGAAAAGAGTAACGAAGGAACAACAACAACAGCAACAAAAAATGTGCGACCAATCACGATCAGCAGCTTCTCCTGAAGCCACGCCCCTTTACAGAACTCCTGCCAGGGGTTCAGGGCATTCTGCAGTGCGGGCCCTACTCTCCTGGGGCTGCGGCGTCACACTCCGGTTCTCCCAGGTCCAACAGGACCACAGGGTGGAGCTGGAACAGCTGACCTTCACGCCTCTTCACTCCGGCTTTTTCCAAGGCCTCCATTTTATGGGCGGGGTTCACCTGACAACACAGACAGGGACGATGTTATCATCGCGGTGATGAAGCTGTGGAGAACGTCTCATCAGGCAGCGGATGGTCTCAGCTGAAGAACATTTATAAAGAACATCTGAGTGTGGACTTTATTCAGTCAAGAAGACAGCCAATAGGATATGGGGTTGCATTTCCATTCCATTTACATTAAAATGGGCAGTGGTGTCCTAGTGGTTAAGAAAGTGGCTTGCCGGTTCAAATCCCGACTGAGGTGGCACACTGCTCCCCGGGCGCCTGTCATGCTCACCAAGGGTTAAAAGCAGAGGACACATTTTGTTCTGTGCTGTGTGACAATGACAATCACTTCACATCAGTTCAATTTCCAACAAGTGACCCTGATGGCCTGAATGACCTCCTCTAATGTCACCTTCCTGTGGTCTGTGAGGTGTATGCGATGCTGACCTGGTTCCACGCCTTCAGGTTCCTATAATAAACGGGAACCCGATCTTCTCTGGGAGTCCTGCAGAAAACCCTGAACATCAGAAAGAGGAGCTTTAACATCAGAACACCCAGGTGTTGGTGTGTGTGTGTGTGTGTGTGTGTGAGTGAGTGTGAGATTCACACCTGAGTAGTCTGTTTCTGGAGTCCTGCTGTAGAGAACTTATGTGGTCTGGACCCAGGTGCAGCAGGCTGCCGGGTCCCTCACACACCAGCCTGTTCACCGCCGCACGCAGCCCGTTAATCTGCAGAGACAAGACGCACACACGCGCGCACACACAACCTTTAGAAGACCTAATTGCCCAATTGTCTGAATCAAGGCTGCTGACTCCACCCACCTCTGTGATGTCATCCACATCAAAGTTGACATCAAATGTCAACTCAATGTCCTTATCCAGCTTGGTGTCACTGGAGCAGGGGCCGAGGCCACAGACAGCACCGGTGAAACACGAGCGCCTTTCATCAGTACTACACACACACACACACACACACAAACACACACACACACACACCACACACACAGACAGCCACAAGACCAGGATGTCAGATTTATTTATATTTAGAGTGTTTACCAGACACCCTTATCCAGAGCGCCTTACAATCAGTAGAGACAGGGACAGTTCCCCCCCGGAGACACTCAGGGTTAAGTGTCTTGCTACTACCACCAAAATTTTATGCTTAAAGGAAGAAGCTCCTTCACCGGCACTGGTCAGTACTATGTGGTTGTGGTTGTGGTGTGTGTGTGTGTGTGTGTGTGCTTACACACCGCAGCTCCATAAGTGGAGTGAACAGCATGGTGACCAGAGCTGGGAGTCCACGAATAAAAGGCAGATGACTCGTTTCTTTTAAATGAATACAGGAGCCTGTGAGGAACACACAAACGTCGTACATTTGTCAGATAAAAAAAAAAAACACACACACACACACACACACACACACACACACACACACACACACATACCTGATGCACCGACCCTGACTGATCCGGTTGCCAACATCCTGAAGTGTGTGTCCTGTGGGTTCTCATTCACAGCTACAGCATTTATACTGTCTTTTTCCAGCATAACACTCCTGTCAAGACACACACACACACAAAGCAGGTTACACAACACAACCAAGAACACAGAGCGCACACACACACACACACACACCTGAGGTGAGTAGCACGGCTCATGCTGTGGAACCTGACTTTATTGGGGCTGTATGGGCCATTAACTTGAACCTGTGCAAGACAAGAGACACACACACACACACACACACACACACACACACAGTCTTAGCAGTGACCTCAGAGATAGATAGATAGTAGATGTGGATTCATCAAACATCTCTGTGAGGTTGTAGATTCATAAACGTGAAAATCAGTTGTAACGTCTTCAGACCTGTGATGTGAGAAGTTCTTCGTTAGACTTTCAGCAGCAGCCTGTTCAATGTTCGATGGTTAGGAGACCACTGCAGTAGGTCAACCTGGAGATAAAGGCCCCCTTGTGTCTGTGTGTGTGTGTGTGTACCTTGCTCTTGGCCATGTTGTTCCGGTGTGTGAAGGTCTCCAGCAGCTGATCTATCAGCTCTTTGTCCTCCTGCTGTTTTTGTAACAGGAGGTCACTGATGCTGCTGGGAATGAAGGAACCATCAACCAGATCCTGATACACGAAGGAAACCAGCATCTCATGATTTTGCTGCAGACACACACACAGGGAGGGGAGGAGAGGATTATTATTATTATTAATTATTAATGTTATCGTCAGTCGTACTAATTTATCTTCTCCAGACACACTACATGACTGGTCATGCTGACCTTTGACTGAAAGCTCTCTGGCGGCCCGCAGGGCGTAGCCCTCCTCCACCATGATGTCTGTGACGCTGGTCTCCGTGGTGACAAGCAGTCGACGCGCATGATGCCGTGCTGGATGGAGAAGAGCGAGACCGCCAGCGTGCGCCCACAGACCAGTGACAGGAAGCGGTCCCGGGCCTGGCTTGCTCCACTGTCCTCCAGTGACGAGCGACTCCGCTGACGGGGACATTCCAGCGATGCAGAACTCCTGAGCCTGACACACACACACACACACACCAGATGAAACCAGGTCCGCTCTCCTAACACAGAATGTCTAGTTAACGATGGCTCTCCACTCAGCAGATGTGCTGGTCCATCATGGACTGTCAAATTAAAGCTTAGATACATACAGAAATGTTCAGAAAGTCATAGAGTGGAGGATCTCACCTGGAAGGGCGGAGTCAGCATGTCGGCAGGGAGTTCCCTCAGGCTGGAGCAGGACACATGCGCGCTGTTCCCAAAGTCCAGGAAGAAGACCTGCAGGTGATGGAGTTCAAGCTTCCTACAGGAAGAGGACGTGTGTGTGTGTGTGTGTGTGTGTGTGTGTGTGTGTGTGTGTGTGTTGTGTGCGCACGCATGTGTACCTCTGCTACAGTGCCTGTGACGTGCAGGATCTTGGCCTGTAGTACTGGGTGGGCTGGCCAGCCTCGCTGAAGGGGGCCAGGCAGTACAGGTTGGGATAGAGGGAAAGTGGAGGGGCTTGAGTTTCCCTGAGTTGATGCCAGTGGTCAGTTCCCGCTGCTTCTCAAGACTCCCCTCGTCCGCCTGGAAGCCCCAGAAGTGTCCGACCTCAATGACCTGCAGAGATTCAACTCTCCACATAAGTAACAAGCTCCACCCCCTTGACATACATCATCTGAACTCATCCCCTGTTAGTTCAGCAGCTGCTTAGTTGTCAACCATCTTGTGTGTGTGTGTGAATGTAGGGGTGGTAGTAGCCTAGTGGGTAACACACTCGCCTATGAACCAGAAGACCCGGGTTCGAATCCCACTTACTACCATTGTGTCCCTGAGCAAGACACTTAACCCTAAGTTGCTCCATGGAGACTGTCCCTGTAACTACTGATTGTAAGTCGCTCTGGATAAGGGCGTCTGATAAATGCTGTAAATGTAAATGTAAATGAGTGTGTTGACCACCTCGGTGATGTTGACTATGAAGATACGGGAGGAGGGCAGGAGTTTTGGGGTCAACGACGCTGCTCAGGACTCCAACGGGTTCAACGGAATGAGTCTGGAAATCCACGTTCACTCTGCAGAGACAATGTCTTCACAGTCACACACCCGGACCCAGGGGGCGCTGCTCACAGCGGTGTGTGAGTGTGTACCGTGCGTAGCGGAGGTGAGAGACGCTCCGGCCTCCAGCCTTTGCCTGGACCTCGTCACTGGAGTGTGTGAGGAGGTAACATACTGGGCCGCTGCCATGACAACAGCAGCGCCAGAGAAACTTCCGGAAGAACGCCAACCACTCGTGGTGAGGAGCGGTAGAACTCCACATACGCCCTACACACACACACACACACAAACACACAGTTCATTCAAGTAGACTGGAACAGACCTCTGCAGGCAGGGATTCAGGGGCAGTGGTGGCCTAGCGGGATAGGAAGCGACTCATGACCGAAGGGTTGCGAGTTCAAACCCGAACAGTCTGAGGTCGCCTTGGTCAAGATACCGTCCCCACACACTGCTCACTTATGGTTAATTACAGAGGACACAGCGCATCACAATGACAAAAAACAATCGCTTTCACTTCACTTCCAGTGGGCGGGGCTTACTGACCTGGAGCCGTCGAATGATATGGCCTTGACCTGCCCACACTGACGGAACAGGGACTGTAGCTGCTTGTAGTACAGGAAGGCGAAGGAAGGCAGGTTACGCACCTGAGGAAGGTAAGCGCATAATGAAGTTTCACGAACTTAAGAATGAATCCACAACGAAGCAAGTAAACTGCAAATATGACTATGCTGTGAGGTCACATGAGCTTCTGTTCAGAGGTTAGAGGTCAAAGTACCATGACAGTGGTGCAAGGGTTGTGGCCATAAAGCTCTTTGAAGGCCAATTCCTCATCAATCTCACTTTGGAGGAAGTAGTTTGGGTAAAACGCCCCAGCGATCACCACCTGAGGAACACAAGAGAGTCACCAAGTGTCAGTTTCTGTCCCCACCCAGTACTTCACGCACTATACTGACCCTACAACAGGGGGCAGAATGACATGCTCCTGTCTGGGCAGGGCTGTTTGATAAAATATTCATTCATTAATTATTTTTGATATTTATCCCCATTTCACCTGTAGGATGAACATCTGGGTGTTCTGGTCTGGAGGCGATTCAACTGTGTTGATGTGCATGTTGAACTGAGCCACTCTCTTCTTCAGGTCCTCAAACAGTTCAGCCACCTTCACACACACACACACACACACACACAGAATGAACAGGTGGAACCTGTAGAAACATAGATCATAAACTGAAATCTGGAACTCACCTCCCTGATCCTCTTGATTTGGATGCAGTTCTCTTTTTCCCCACTCCAGCTCTTCCTGAGACATAGCAAAGTCCCACTGATCAGACCACCATGGATCTCTGTGTGTGTGTGTACATGTCTTTATAATTGAACAGTAGACCTTCAAATATTCTTCTCCTTCCTCAAATTTCAGATGAATCTATTATTACAAATACATATATTAATCCATGTATTCCACCGTATCTTGCCCTAGTATGTATCTAAACATGCGGTGTGTGTGGCATACAAGCATGTGTGTATATTGAAATGTTGAAATGTTCTACTCACTCTGGGGATGCCTCAGCTCCCCCTTGGACCTGGCCGTGTACCATGCCTTCAAGCCATGAAAACATAGAGGGAAATAATTATATATATATATAATTATATAAACCAGCCACTGGTCATCCATAGCCCCACCCCCTTTTCCTGCAAGCAGGCTGTACCTTAAATGCATTGAGAAAACGCGATGTGGTCGCTGGGGTACCCATTGGCAAACATCAGTTTGCTCCTGTGTGACAGTTGGACATACAGCACCTGTTAACACTCTGGCCCCACCCAGAAATCAGCAGGCTCAACCGATCACCAGCTAGAACCTACCGATAACCTGCCACATGCTGTAGGGACGAAATCGCAAAGAAACTCTTCAGGGAGAGAGATGCCGCTGAAAGAGAAAGACACAGAAACATCGCAACAGCGGAACAGCTGGACAAAGGAGCAGGCGTCCCTGCTCCAATAAAGTGGCCTTTTGTGTAGGTGGTTGAGAGGGTTCATACAAGTTCAATGGAGCAAAAAGAGCCTCGGATGCCAAATACGGGACAAACGAGTGCGAGTTCGAAACAACCCCATTTACTCACTCTGACCCACCGTACAAAATCTGGTGGGTTTCGGTTGAACCGTGTGCAAGCAGGACAAAGGACAATTACCAGAGTCCCATGCGTCTGCGAGCAGGTTTAAAATGATACCAATGCTAAAATTAGCATTCAGTGCATTTCTATGGGCATTTGATCCAGTCTGAGCATTAATAGTCTGAGCATTAACTGACACATCCAATATGCCAAATCGTGCAGCTCAGTAAGGCCTTCAGCCTCGCATCGACTTCCGGGTCGCTAGCTTTGGCCCACAGGGGGCCAAAAACCTATTCCGAGCTCAATAGTAAATGGTCGGTCACACTGACAGGTCCAAATCAAGTAAATAAAACCAGCAATTCTCTACAGCACTTCAACAGCAGGTAAAATTGGGTAAAAAACTGGGTACCGATGAATCAGACACTCTTCCAGACAGCCGAACACGTGACCCAGGACAACCATCTTCCCAGAAGCAGGTCAACAGGCAGGTGAGACAGAACCCGACCCAGAAAGGTCAGGTCCCCGTCAAGTGAGTTGTGAGAGGAGGTGTGCACTGAGAGCGCTCCAATCTACATACACACACAGCAAAACGTATAATTTAGTGTTTCTGTATCAACATAATCATAATCATCATCATCATCATCATCATCATGGCTGTATCCAGCATAGGAATTGTGAATGCAGGGACAGCAGGACACTCATCACCTCCTTCAGCTGCAGGATGGTTCTCTCAATGTCACTCAGTTTAGGAGGGGACAGGGACGTGGACAGGACAGAGCGGGGTTTCACCCATCTGCAACAGCTTCACCTTCAGCATGATCCTGTCTAATGGAGAACGCTACACACACACACACACACACACAATCAACATGATGATGTACCTCTAGGCTGCTAGAGGTTTGTGTGTGTGTGTGTGTGTGTGTGTGTGTGTGTGTGTGTGTGTGAGAACTGTCCCTACACTCACCAGCATCTCAGGAAGCACAAAGTCTGGAATCTCCTTCTCCCAGAACTCCTTAGTGACCAGGCGGTAACAGTAACCCTTGGAGACGCGACCAGCTCGACCTGAGGGACAGAGCAGAGCACGATGCGGGAAGTCATACAACGGCCACGCCCGAGACTTCTCAAGGCCGATTAGCACCACCTTCTCACCTCGCCGCTGGTTACAGTTGGTTTTGGACGCCCAGGTGAGCTGAAGGGACTGGTAGTTTGTCTCTTTGTCACAAACCACGTGACGTGCCAGGCAGAAGTCAATCACTATTAAACACACACATCTTCATCTCCTCCTGTACAATCATCATCACACGACATTGTTTCTGAGCCGTGCGGTGCAGAAACTCACCGTACTTCACGTCAGGGACTGTCACCGAGCTCTCCGCAATGTTGGTGGACAGGATGATCTGAGGAATCACAGACACACACAGAGGCGGAAAAACTGAAGTATTGCACATTGTGCTGTTATTATTATAATATAATGTCAAATTATTATTACTACTGTTATTGTCATTTTGTGCACTATATATACTAACCATACCCATACACTGATATACCATCACGTCGCTGCTACCTGTCCATCTGGTTTGTCTCGACCTGCAGTGTATTGTGGGTCGGACCTTTGTCATGTTTTTGTGTCTTTTTGCACACTGCGAGTCCCCAAAGTGTCGCATCTCATCTCTCTGTGTACTTGTATATGGTGAGATGACGATAAAGTTCACTTTGACATGAACATGTGAGACTGGCTCACTCACCTTCCTGTATCCAGACACCGGCACCAGAAACACACCCGTCTGCTCCTCCAGGGTCACGGTGGAGTGAAGGGGGTATACCTGCAGTCTAACACACACACACACACACACATACACACACACACACACGAGCTGAAGCAATACAGCGGTTTCACCTACACACTCACACAGGAACAAGACAGAGCAGTAACACACCTCTTGCGTACGAGTTGGCAAGCGCCTCCTGCATGAACTGGATCTCGGCGAGGCCCGGCAGGAAGACCAGAACACTGCCCCTCTGAGGCAGAGACACGCTAGCGTCCTTCTCTACATTACTGCGCGCACACACACACACACACAAGGAGATGTTACAGATTACAGTCAGATGAGTGGACGGCTTGGCTGGATCGGTGCACATGACCTCTGACCTGTGATCTTTGGCCTCCATTTCATCAAAGTTCTGAATGAGACTCACAGCCACATTGTACATTTCAACACTGATTGAGGGGTTATCATAGCTGGTTGGGCTCCACCTGACCACACACACACACACACACACACTCCATACCAGGGTTATGTGACAAGGTCAGATGTTAAAGTTCAAGGTGATGTTCTCTCTCACCCTGAAGGGAACGATGGTTGCGTAATGTCATCCCAGGTTAAAACTCCTCGATGGTGTACGGCACACCCTCCACCTCGAAAACGAAGGCGGGGTTGATCTGGCCCCGCACAGGCTGTCCCGAAATAATCCGGCAAAACTCTTTACAGTTGATGGTGGCCGACATGAGGATGACCTGCAGGTCAGCCGAAGGAGAAAGATTGGCGTGGGGGTGGGACCAATGAGCAGCAGCCTGCAAGCTCAGTGAAGCCACGCCCATATTGAGATGCACAGACAGGCTGTGTGTGAAGTGTGTGTGTGTGTGTGTGTGTGCAGGTATTCGTAGTCGGGTCACACACCTTGACGTAGCGCGAGTTGGACTGCAGCAGCTTCCTTACAACCAGGAGGAGGAAGTCCAGCTCCTCAGTTCGCTCATGGACCTACGGAAAGGACGTCATCATCATCACCACCATCACCACCACCACACCCAGCACCATGAATAAGACTAAATTCTCCTGCTCTTTTTACTCATTTTATACCTGATTTTAAATCAGCAGATTAAATTAAATAGCCTTTCTATGGTCCTGCAGTAGCTAGAAATGGCGATAGCTGTAAAGAGTGTTTTGGTCGTTCTGCTTCACCATTCAGAGAACAGCAGCTCAGACGGTCGGATCTGGAATTTGTCCCCTTATGACGTCATAAAGGGAAAGGTTACCTCCCGTTTCTCATGCTTTTTCCACCCAGAGAATCTCCCAACGTGCAAAGCATTGCAGTTGCTCAGTAAAAATGAGCACAAATGTATTTTTTTGTACTTCCGTCACGCGAGACTGAAGAACTAGTGGGGTCATTTTATTTTATTTTTCAGGAAAAAACACCGACACGACTTCACGTCTGGGCCAAACATTGTGGTTGGTGAATGGTGTTGAATGGTGTTCATTTCCGCGAATGCACCATCAACTTCTATAGGCCGCTCTCCCCCTGCCCCACCTCTCTCCTCCTCATTAGCATTTAAAGCTACAGTCACTGAAACGTGAAAGTGAAGTGAGTGTGTCCTCTGCATTTAACCATAATTTAACCAGGGAGCAGTGTGTGGGGGGGCAGCTTGGCAGTTTGGGATTGGAACTGTCAACCTTTGGATTACGAGTCTGTTTCCTTACCCGCTAGGCCACCACTGCCCCTTCAGACGGGGACAGAGATGGCAGCAATGCAGCGATGGCGATTTAGGTGATTTTTCGGAGTTGTGTGTGTGTGTGTGTGTGTGTGTGAGAGAGAGAGAGAGACACTGGTACCTCATCTATGAAGATATGGGAGAACTCGGTTAGGCTCTTGGCAGTAACCAGCTTCTGCAGCAGGACTCCGGTGGTCATGTAGATCAGTCTGGTGTGTTCCGTTGCCTTTTTCTCCAGACCCACCTACACACACACACACACACACACACACACACACACACACACACATAGCAATTCTTCACCTCTAGCTCAATCTTAAAAGTAATTCACTTCATAAACTTTTCTTTGTTGGTTGAGGCATTTTTACTTTCAACATTTTGACACACACACCTGATAGCCAACCAGACTACCCAGGACGCACTTGCGCTCTCGGGCAACCCATCGCGCGATGCTAGCAGCACCAATCTTGCGTGGCTGCGTCACCACCAGGTTGCAGGGGACGTTCTTCTCGCTGTAGAAGTCGAGGACGAACTGGGGCAGCTGGGTGGTTTCCCGCTGCCCGTCGCCCCACGGATGATCACCACTGCGTTGCTCTCGATCAGAGAAATGAGCTGCACAGAGACGCAGGGAACTAGAGCTTCAGAACCTCACACACATACACACAGGCCACTCAAACAACGTTTCACACGAAACAGCAAATCCCGGAGGGACAGATAAGAGTTTTGCTTCGAACCGGCAACCTTCTGATTATGTAGAAGGACATGCTGTGGAAAATCTACAAGGTGTTCTGAGACAGATGAAGTGATAGCTGATGGTAGACACACCACTCAAGGACTTTAGAAAGAAATGAGAGAAGTTGCTGGTCTGTAGTTGCTGATGTCTGCAGGGTCAGCGATGGGTTTGGAAGAACGCTGCCTGTTTTAAAGACAGCTGGTACAGGACCAGATGTAATTGAACCATTTATGACATGAGAAATGAAGGGGATAAGGTCAGGAGAGGTTGTTTGGGAGTATTGTGGAGGGGATTGGTTCCAGTGGACAAGTGGTTGGATTACCTGTAGATATGATCTGGATGGTTTCATCTAATGTGAGTTTTGAAAATTGTTCAAGGGCTGTCGGCAAGCTTTCAGAGGGTAGGGTGGTTATGGAAGATGGAGCAGGGGGAGTTGGAGGGTTCAATAGAGATGAGAATATGTTGTGGAGTTTTGATGGTTGTGGGTAGAGGTTTGCAGTTTGCTTTGTAGAAAGTAGATTTAGCGGAGGTGAGGTTAGATAATGCAGCGGGTCAAGCTGGGATTTCTGATATTTCCTCTCTGCTGTTCTTAGTTCCCTTCAACTGCTGCGCAACATGTCAGATAGCCAGGGAGCAGGGGGAGAAGTCCTTTTGCGTTTGGAAGATAAAGGACAAAGATGATCCATAGAAAGGGAAAGTGAGGAGAGGGAGAGAGTTAGTTGCTGTTTCTAGCGGTAAGGGGATTGAAAGGTGTGAAAAAGTGCAGGAAGAGATGAAAGAGGACAGATGAACAGAGACGAGTGAAGGTGAATGTGAAATATGAAAGTGAAGTGATTTGATTGTCTTGTGATACACAGCACAGCACACGGTGACACAACGAAATGTGTCCTCTGCATTTAACCCATCACCCTTGGTGAGCAGTGTGTGGGGACGGTGCTTTACTCAGTGGCACCTCAGGCAAACCAGCATTCGAACCGGCAACCTTCTGATTACGGGGCCACTTCCTTAACCACTAGGCCACCACTGGCCCCAATTACATTACATCTCACTCTGTCACAATTTGAGGTTTCCCACTCATACAGTCTATGCTTTTGTTCAGCCCCTGGTGGTTGGCTGACTATTGGTTGAGAAAGTGCTTGATTTGATATGCAGCAGACCCTGCTATTCAAATTGTAATATCGCCGACGATCATCGTAATTTAATAGTGATAACCAAAATCGTGATCAAAATTCGATTAAATTGTGCATTCCCAAGGACACAGTCACCATGAACAGTGCAGGACAACATGTGTTTCCTCCAGGCGCGCTGATAAAAGAGCCAATAAACAGGTCAAAACGGGAGACAGCTGGCTAAGCCCAGTGGCATCTGGGCATCACAGTGATCTAGTGTATAACAACACGTGCCTATAAACCAGCAGACCAAAAAGAAAGAAAGAAAAAAAAAAAACTTACTACCCCCCCCACTGAACAAGACTGAAGATGAAGAACATCTGAGCATCTAAACACAGACAGAAGAAAGGGTTTCAGCATGTTTTTACCTCTTCTCGGTTCTTTGTGATTGGTAGGGACGGGTACTCATAGGTTGCCAAAGGTGGTGGAGGCAAGCCACTACCTGGAAAAGTACAATGTAAACCAGTTCATAGTCACATGCCTCACATCACCACAGCAGCAATGTGTGTGTGTGTGTGTGTGTGTGTGACCTACTGTTTTGCTTCCTGTTGTGGGGTCCACCACCACTGCTCTCTGACTCTGAGCTATGACTGGGCCGGACAGGACTGGAAACCAGTAAAAAATGAACAATACACTAAAACTCAATCATACGTCTGACATGTACCGTGGCTTTTAGAAATGTACCACAACCAAACCGGTCAATAAATATTGATACTGAGAGGCGAACCTGACATGCGCATTAAACAGCGGCCTTTACGCGTTAAAACACCACAACCTGGCAACTTCCTTAAACATCGGCCTTTACGCGTTAAAACACCACAACATGGCAACTTCCTTAAACATCGGCCTTTACGCGTTAAAACGGCAAAACTTTCAGCAGAAAGTTCAGTTTTTTTTTTCCCAAGATTACTTTTCGCAGACCATGGAGTTCGGTTGTATAAATCGAGGTTAAAAAAAAGAAATTAGTCAATAAAAGGAATTTGTTAAATGTATTTTAAGGTTAATTTTGTTGTGAGCATGTGCACGGCTTTAGAACCGGGTGTTTTAAAACTCTCCTTTATTGACGTGAATTTCCCTCTGGAATGAATCGGTGATCTATCTTTAATAAATGATGTATATATTATATATAACATATTATATATGACATAAATTATGTATATATTGTATATAATTTATAGACTTAATTGCCCGAGCCGCCCGCCACTCGGTACCCACCCGGGCTGAGCGCCGGGCCCCTCGGCGTCCCTGTGGACCTCGTGGGTGATTCGGATGTTGGCGAACCGGGTTCCCACGGTGAACCAGTCCGCGATCTGCTCCGCCGTTATTGCCGACTGCATTTTGCCGGGATTCGAAATGACTAAAAAGGGCAGGAGACGTTCGGCCTCCGCGTAATTGTGTGAATGACGTGCGACCCACGTGGTGGGATGAGGAATAGAGGGAGATTTTTTTTTTTTTTAATATATATTTTTTAATTGAAGTTTTAGAATACAAAAATGAATAAAGCAATAAACATTTTAAGTCAACCAAAAGAAAAAAAAATAAGCCAGGGAACAGGGAAATATCACACTGTGTGGCCGCCATGGTTCCTACACCATCACTGCTCTTCTGCAGGCAATGGAACAGGCCTGCTGAGGCCCGGAGGCGAGGTCAATCCCTGGATGTAGACGAGATCCTGTCGCCAGACCCCTGCAAGTCAGGGCTGAAGACGCATCTTTTTAGTCCAGAACTCTATAACAGTTAAAACGCACAGGTACTACGACGCTCGTCTCACCTAAATAGTCCACTCGTAACCACTCGAGTCTCATCTGTCTCTCTCTGAGTTGCTCTATACCCTGGTCCCTGGCAATGAACTTCAGCATGTACCAGACAGCGGGTCACCACAGCCACCTACACCGTAACGGCTAGAGCTTCAGGGATCTTCTAATGGGACCAGTAGCATTATAATGGACGTGCAGTGTAAACCACGACACTGGACTAAACGCCTCCAAACATGGACAGCTTTCAAGTTACCATCGTGAAGAAATCAATTCCGGTTCACTAGGACCCCAACTATGAATACAATCTTTTTATTCACTCTGTTGTAGATTCTGTACACAAGTTCGACAATAAGAAGTTTACAATTTAATCTAAATATTCTCTAAAGAGGAAGGTCTTGAGCTGCCGTTTGAAGGTGCTCAGTGACTGAGCTGTTCTGACCTCGAGGGGAAGTTCATTCCCCCACCGAGGGCCAAGACGGAGAAGAGTCTAGATGAGCGTCTTCCTTTTACCTTCAGAGATGGAGGGTCCAGGCGAGCAGTACTGGAGGCTCGGAGTATACCAGGTGCAGTGTGAGGTGTAATAAGGGCTGTGAGGTAGGATGGTGCTACTCCATGTTTGGCTTTGTAGGCCAGCATCAGTATTTTGAACCTGATGCGTGCAGCTACTGGGAGCCAGTGGAGGGAACGTAGCAGAGGGGCGGTGTGGGAGAATTTGGGAAGGTTCAAACCCAGCTTACTACCATCGTGTCCCTGAGCAAGACACTTAACCCTGAGTGTCTCCACGGGGGGGACTGTCCCTGTAACTACTGATTGTAAGTCGCTCTGGATAAGGGCATCTGATAAATGCTGTAATGTAAATGTATTGCATGGTCACTTTTACCTGAAAGACCATCCCTCTCTGACACAAGCCTTTCCAAGATTGCTCTAGTGGAGTTTTTCCTTGTGTGCAGAAAGGGTCAAAGTGTCAACTGTAGGGCCGTGTCAAAGTGTATGTAGCTTTGGGCTATATAAGGAATAATTGTTTGTTGTGTGCGCTGTAAATTAATGAAAAAGTATTATTGAATAACTAATTAAAAAATGAATGAATAAATGAAAGTAAAACCCGGATGGCTTTTATCATCTCGGAGACCCAGTCGCAGGTAAGCGGGGAGGGCCGATCCGCCGCTGCCGGTGTCCTGTCGTTGCTCCTCCTGTCCCGTAGGCGGCGCCGTGGAGTCTACGCGCTCCGCGCCTGCGCAGAAGAGGCGGACGCTGCCCGCCAATTTCGAAGCGCTCGGTGTTTACGACCGAGATGAAAACCGCCCCGTAAACCATGGGCGACAGGACCAAGGGTAAATATGCGTTATTCGAGTAAATATTCCGGAACGCTCCGTTCCTTTAATCGTTCTCGTTTTCGTCCCCACGACAGGAAGCGGCGACACGACTTCGCCCCTTCACGCCAGCAGGTAAATAACCTTTTAACGCCACGTTCTCCCACGCAGTGAACGTCCACCCGGCTGCTCTCACAGAAACGGGCTTTGCTTACGTCGGCCTGGCAGCAGCTGGAGGACGGATGATGGGGCGCATGTAATGGGACAATCAAAGCAGAATTTTTATAAAACGGCAAGTTTGAGCAACCGGAGCTGCGTCAGGCTGCGAATAAACTCCTGCAATTAATTAAAGGTTCCCTGACATGAACGTTTTTGACGTGTCAGATTATTTGACATGAATCAGAGTTTCTCTAGCTGTCTGTGGTCCTGCAGTGGCTAGAAATGGCGATAGTGTAAAGAGTGTTTTGGTCATTCTGCTGCACTGTTCAGAGACGGGCTGGATGCTGGAATGTCCCCTTGTGACGTCATATGAGGAAAGGTAACCTCTTATTTCCCAATCCACTCCCATAAAAATATTATCTCCACCAACCGCCATGGCTTCCAGACGTGCAAAGCATTGCAGTTGCTCGTTGATTGGATGAAAAACAAATTTATTTATTTTAGTTCCGTCACACCAGACTCTGAAGAACCAGTGGGTTAATTTAATTGATTTCTGGAAAAAACGCCGACACGACTTCCTGTCTGCGGCAACATTGTGGTTGGTGAATGGTGTTGATGACATGTCCCCATAACTCCTATAGGCCGCTCTCCTCCTCGTCCCGCCTCTCTCCTCCTCATTAACATTTAAAGCTACAGACACCGAAACTACGCGTCCTGGGAAATCTCACTGTGGGACCGTATCAAAGTGCCTGAAATTCTGCACGAAGGCTGAATTTGGAAGAGACTTCAGATACAGAATTAGGGGGGCACTAAGATTTTGTATGAAGTTATTTCAAGGCCGGTCCTTTCTTTTTTTTTTTAAATTCAGCAGCGATGGTGATAACATTAAGGTGTATGTGCGAGTACGACCTCTGACCCAGGGCACTGGGCTGACAACAGATGGAGACCGGAGCCTCTGCCTGACTGTGACTCCTCCCAACACCATCCGGCTCCACCTCCAAACCTGAGCCTCGCACTTTCACCTCGATCATGTGGCTGGTTATGGACACTTCTCAGGTCAGTGGGCTGCTTTGCCGATTCAATTAAAGGGAATAGAGAGTGAAACTTTCCTGTTGATGTGAGTGACTAATCTTTATTAAACAGGAGGCGGTGTTCTCATGTGTGGCCAAGAACATTGTGGAGTCCTGTATGAATGGCTACAATGGCACCATATTTGCCTTAGTAAGTTGTGATGGCATCACATCAGAATCACATTTATTGACCAAATATGTGAGCAATCTACAATATGAATGCTTAATATGGGTTTATATTCATAAATATTGTTATTTAAAACATGTAATACGTTTATACTGTTTACAAGTATATGTATATAAACACACAAATATACATATATACATGCTAATCTGTAATCTACATCCTGTCTGCAGAAATATATATCACACTGTGACTTAATAATTAAATGTTCTTCATCTTGTATTTCTTATGTCTTCATTTTCGAATTTGAATTTCGAGTTTTCGAGGGTTCAGGGACATAGAAGGGTGTGGATGTCAGCTGAATGTTCACTAAAGTTGATGCATAAATGACCTCCGGCTTTAATTTTTACAGTGGTCAGACAGGGTCAGGAAGACCTTTACTATGCTTGGTGAGTGCCGATGTTTATGAAACATACTTTTCTGTGATTGATTGCTGGTGGTGTGTGTATGTGTGTATATTGTCCTGACACATTTCCGTTGCCTTCAGGTCCTTCGGACTTTGATAACTTAACAGACGAGCTGAGGGGACTGATTCCGCGCAGCTTTGAGTATCTGTTCTTTCTAATTGGCAGAGAGGTGGAGAAGGTGTGTTACAGCCTGACCCCTTACTGATCCAATGACAGTGTTTAAAATCCTCTGTTGCTTCTCTCTTCAGTCGGGGAATTTGAAGAGCTTTCTGTGTAAGTGCTCGTTTATCGAGATCTACAACGAGCAGATCTACGACCTGCTGGACAGTGCTTCGGCCAGCCTCTTCCTCAGAGAGAACATA
The DNA here is from genome assembly GCF_900700375.1 of Denticeps clupeoides. NCBI lineage: Eukaryota > Metazoa > Chordata > Actinopteri > Clupeiformes > Denticipitidae > Denticeps > Denticeps clupeoides. The sequence continues at coordinate 2,715,451 of NC_041707.1, forward strand.
AAGAAGGGAGTGTTTGTTGACGGTGCCGGGAGAAGTTTGTTACCTCGGCTGCTGAGGCCTACCAGGTAAACCCATCCAGGTGGATATGTTTAAGGAAGTTATGGTTGCTTTTTTCTGATGTCTGCCATGGGCTCCAGGTGCTGGAGATGGGGTGGAGGAACCGACGCGTGGCCTCAACCTCCATGAACCGGGAGTCCTCCCGCTCACACGCCGTCTTCACTGTCACTCTGGAGTCCAAGGAGATGGATGGGCAGCTGGTCAACATCCGCACGTCCCAGCTCAACCTGGTGGACCTGGCTGGATCAGAGAGACAGAAGGACACCCACGTTGAGGGCTCCAGGCTGAAGGTCTTGTTCTTTTATATTTAATCTACTGTAAAAAGTCCACTGACAATAATTTTCTTTGGCTTTATATTTGTCTTAGTTTCCCCAGATTCTGTATCTGAAGTCTCTTTCCGAAATTCAGCTTTGGTACAAAATTACAGCCACTTTTGATCACTTTGAGATTCCCAGGACGCGCTGTTTTGGTGTCTATAGCTTTAAATGCTAATGAGGAGGAGAGCGGTGGGGTGGGTTGGAGAGAGGCCTATACACATTTGGCGTAGACAAGAAGTGTGTTTCCAGAAAAAAATACAATGAACCCACTTGTCTCACATGATGGAACTAAAATTTTTTTTATTTGTGCTCATTTTTTTATATCCAATCACCGAGCTTCGCACGTTTGGAAGTTGGTGGAGATAGAATTTCCTGCCCCTCCCTGAAAAAGCATGAGAAACGGCACGTAACCTGTCCCTTATGGGGCAGCGGTGACCTAGCGGTTAAGGAAGCAGTCCTGTAATCAGAGGGTTGCCTGTTCGAATCCTGATCCACTGAGGTGCCACTGAGCAAAGCACCGTCCCCACACACTGCCTCCCCGGGCGCCTGTCATGCCTGCCCACTGCTCACCAAGGGTGATGGTTGAAAGCGGAGGACAACATTTCGTTGTGTCACCGTGTGCTGTGCTGTGCTGCAGTGTGACTTATGACGTCATAAGGGGACAAATTGCACATCGGACCGTCTGAGCTGCCGCTCTCGGAAAAGCAGAATGGCCAAAGCACTCTTTACACCTATCGCCATTTCTAGCCACTGCAGGACCATAGACAGTGGCTAGGGGAACTCATAATAATGTTAAATAATCTCACTGTCACATGTTCATTATTGGGGACCTTTAATACTGAAATGTACCAGTCTGAACAACCTATTGACCTCTGACCTTTTATACCAACAGGAGGCAAGCAGCATCAACCGCTCGCTGATGTGTCTGGGTCAGGTGATCATGGCCCTGATGGATGTATCCAATGGGAAGAGCAGGCACATCTGCTACCGTGATTCCAACTAACCTTTCTACTCAAGGTGTGTCAGTTGAGGGTCATGGGGTCAACGGGAAAAGTCATGAGGGGACATGTGTATCTCCTCCTATCTGAATGAGAAATAACAATGAATGTGTTATCTGGTTTGTGTGTGGTTAGGATTCTCTCGGTGGAAATGCTAAAACCTGCATCATTGCCAACGTGCAATCCTGGCTCCAGGTGCTTTGGGGAAACGTGGTCGACACTTCAGTTTGCCCAGAGAGCCAAACTCATCAAGAACAAGGTACTGGCACAACATTCTGTTTTAACATTTAACATTCATGGCATTCACCAAATGCCCTTATCCATAGCACCTTACAATCAGTAGATACAGGGACAGTTTCCCTGGAGAAACTCGGGGTCAAGTGTCTTGCTCAGGGACACAATAGTAGTAGGTGGGATTTGAACCTGGGACTTTGTGCTCCTTCTTCACCTTGTTGGGCCTGGAGCTGGTTGTCCCAGAAATTTTGATCCAGTTATTAAGTTCAACCTCCACCCATGTCACTGCCAGTAATTTGTGGATTAAAAAAAAAAAAAAAAATCTATCTAACGATCAAGCACTTTGAGTCTGTGACATGAACTGTGCAGTTTCACCATGATATTTAATCCAACTTTGTAAAAAGTTAGTTTTGTGTGTGTGTGGTGATAGGCCATGATAAACGAGGACACCCAGGGCAACATTCAACAGCTGCAGCTGGAGGTGAAGAAGCTGAAGGAACAGTTGGCCCAGGCACTCATCTCATCCCACAGCCTGGGAGGAGAACTCGGCCCAGGCAGTCCCGACTACACAGAGGTATGACTGTTTTTTATACATTTACATTTACAACATCTACAGAATCAGTGCTGGGTTTACGTAGTGAACCACGTCAAGGGCTGTTACGTGCGTTGCTTCCGTATTCCAGAACGTTTTCAGCCACGTGTCTCTGTTTTCAAGTCATTTAAATTACAGCTGATGATCTGCACACGAGTAGCACGATGGGTCTGTTTTACTCGGACTCGGGAAGTGTGGCCTGGCAGGAGGAAACACTGTCCTTTATGTTCATCTTTCAAGGTTGTCATAAGTTAGTTAAAAGAAAAAAAAAAAAAAATCTCAAATGTTTATCATCCACTTCAGAGAACGTATGATCATGAAAATTTGAGTAATTGAGAAGTAATGGAAATTCTTTTGTAAAAATGTGTAAGAACCCTGCTAGGTCCCGCACACCCTGTTGCTGATAGTGTGTACTAGTGTGCGGATGTAGACTGTTTTGTTTTGTTTTGCTTGCTTGGTTTTAAGGTTCTGCTGCTAGCCCAGGAGAGGGCGTGTCCCAACAAGAGCAATTCCTACAGGCGCTGCATCTCTGGAAGAGACGTGAGGAGGAGATAAGGTGCTGTGCTCTGTTGTTATTTCAGTTCTCAGGATGGGGGTGTGTTGGGAACATGCGCATCCTTCACCAACCAGGTTCCTTCAGGACAAACTTTCTGAAGTGTGGTCTATCAGGAAACTGCCTACTAGTACAAGTATCTAGTATCTGGAGTACTGAGCTCCAGTGTCTCTGTTTCTCCCATGGTGTAGGTCCTGCAGCAGAAGCTATCCCAGCTGGAGGAAGCCTGGGCACAGAAAGAGAAGTTCCTTCAGTCCAACCGCATGATCCTGCGCTTCAGGGAGGACCACATCGCTCGGCTGGAACAGCAGCTGAAGAAGATGAACCCGGCCAAGCTGCAGGACGAGCAGAATGAGCCGCTCCGGCAGGAGATCCAGCTCCTCAGAGAGCAGGTGCCTGTTCATAAGAACTTGCAAGTGGTCTCCATTCTTCATGTTGGAGCGTGACTGAAACAGTGTGGAATGGTTCTGATGATGTTTCCCAGTTTTGTGATTGTTCTGTCATTCGCTGTCCACCCACATGAATGTTCTTCAGCTGGAGCACCACCCACGTATGATGCGCTACGCTGCTGGAACTTTGGTCTGCGGGGGAGGGTGCGGTGTCCTGCGGGCGCTGGATTCGGTCAAGGCGGCCCGTCAAGCCCAGGCCCAGAGTGCTACAGAGCTGGAGCAGGCCTTCCAGAAATTTCTGGAGTCAGAGAAAGCAGCGGCTGGAGGTGGGTACAAGGACCGCTAGTAAGAGCTTCTATTTTGGTGCCTCAGTCCGGTACGCTGTGAGGCATTGCAGTTCATCATTTCAAGTGGGAGGAGTTAAGAGGCGGGCTCTTATGTTGTTTTTTTGGGGGTTTATTTTTTCCCCGCTTGAACGTTCTGACTCTGTGATTGGCTGACGCTCCTCAGCCCTGCCCTCATGTTCCACTCCGGTCACTATGGAGTTCGCTGTCTGCTGTTTCCCCATGGAACGGTTGAAAGCACAACTGCCTGCAGAAGCAGAAGGAGCTTCTGACACACTGCAGGGGTTTGAAGAGTTCAAGGAGGTCAACAGGTGGGTGGTGGTGGCATCATCTTCACATCTTGTGTGTGTGTGTGTGTGTTCTCATGTCCTGTGAACTGTGTCTCTTCGATCTTTAACAGGAAGCGTTTATCTGAGCTTGAGGCAGAGAAGAGGTACTTGGAAAAATCCAACAAACATCTTGAAAATATTCTAGAAGCTACAAAGCCCACAGCAAGCAGGAGGTTTCACAACTCAACAAAATACATGTGGAAACCATAAAGGTAGGGGGAGGGATAAAGGTGGTGGATGGGGGTTGGAGCAGAGAAGGAGGGAGGAGAATTGAAGGGACTCGTCTGACATGTTCAGTGAACTGTTACTGAATTTTCATTCCATGGTCTCCTTTATCCAGATCCTGACGACGCCCACAAAAGCATATAACCAGCGGAGTGCTCTGGTGCCCCTCAGCAGTCCCAGAGCACCTGAAGGGCCACACCCCCCTGAAGAAGAGGAGGAGTGCATTCAGAATGAGCCGCCTCCTCCTGAAATGACTGAGGTGGCCTGTGAGGCGCTGACTGAGGAGCTGAGGCTGGTGCAGGTGCAGCATCGTTCTGGGTGGGGGTTAGGTTGGGTGGAGTCACAGATCCTGACATTTATGTTCCTTCACTTTGTAATGTTATAATTTTGAAAGTGGTTCACTTTCAGGAACAATCCAGCTATGTCCAGAACCAGCTGCATGAGGAGGAGGCGAAAAGCAGAAATTTGCTGCAGAAAATCAGCAAGCTGGAAGAGCAGGTTACCATGGCAACAGAGGAAGCGTCGCGAACAGACAAGGTCAAGCCGAAAATTCCAGTTTAAAGTGCATCGTGATCAGTGGGCCTATTTTGGGGAGTGTAAACTGAGCAGGTTTTGTTCTGACTGCTGCAGATGTTCTCATCAGAACGGAGCACGTGGAACCAGGAGCAGCAGAGCCTGCAAGCAGAACATCAACAACCTGGAGCAACAGCTGACACAGGAACAGCGGACAACTGAGGGTACATGAAGTACGTGTGTGTGTGTGTGTGTGTGTGGTGTGTGTGTGTCGCATCACCACACTCAACACTTTCACTCACAGCCATTGTGATTTGAGAATAACACACTTACATAAATGCAGTGCGGCAATGAGCAGCTGTGACCTTTGACCCTACACAGTTCTCCGAAGCGAAGTTCACGACCTGTGGGGTGATGCTGCAAGCGTCCGACAAACAGCTGAGCTCCACGAAGACTGAGCTGGAAGTCCAGCGCGCCGAACATGAGAAGGAGAACTCGCACCTGTCCAGCAGTCTGATTAGCACACAGCTACAGCTGGACAAGTCAAGTATGGCGCACACCTCTATGCGCACACAACACACACAACACACACACACACACAGGGCAGTGTGACAACAGTGTGTTGTGTGTCAGGCTGGAGTTTGAGGCCCTGCTGGAACAGCAGCGCTTGCTACAAGACGCCTTCGACACCCTACAAGCCGAGAGACCAAGTTCGATGCGATCAGAACAAGCAGCATCTGCAGCAGAGCAGTGAGGACAGAAGCCGACTGGAAGCCCAGATCACTGTGAGTTGTTTTTTTTTTTTTTGTTTTTTTTAAACATTGATTTATACGTACTCTGTCATCCTAATATACTAGGATCATCAGAAGATTCACTCTGATTCACGGTTCTTTATAAAGTATTAAATTGCAACTTCCGGTCCTTCATCTCCATATTTATAATCAAAGAATTAAAAATGCGTCTAAGCTTTCGAAAACTATGGCTGTAACAGCACAGGGAGCGCTGGCAAGCAACTTCAAAACATCTTTTAGTTTCTGGAAACAAAGTTTGACGAAGTCCGGTCCACAGCGGAAGATCGGGGGTCTTAAAGGCTTTAGAGGGTTAGAGAGCTCGAGGAATAACACTAAACTCACGGCTAAAGTTACGGACTTCGAAATCCGGAGCAGACACAAAAAGCTATTACATTCCTGGCATTTACCAGACACCCTTATCCAGAGCTCCTTACAGTCAGTAGTTACAGGGACAGTTCCCCCTGGAGACACTCAGGGACACGCTGGTAGCAAGGACTAAAGAACTCTTCGCGGGTCTGCTTATCGAGGTTTAGGGGAAATTGACAGTCCACCGCTCACCTGCTGCCAAGCTGGGCCTGGGGCAGAGGCTGGTCCCGTAATCATCGGTCTTCAGCAATATCAAATAAAAGATCTTCTGATCCGGGAGGCTCGGCGAGTATCGTGGCCGGCAGATGGATCACTGCCCTGGAGGTTTGAATCAATGCGCTGAATACAGAGAAGCAATGGCCGAGCTGTATAAACGCGGCCTCAGACCTGCGCTGCGGTTCCCTGCACGAATTGGTAGTAGTAGCCTAGTGGGTAACACTCGCCTATGAACCAGAAGACCCGGGTTCAAATCCCACTTACTACCATTGTGTCCCTGAGCAATACACACTTTATAAATAATACAAAGCCGTTTTTGAAACAGTGGTCCCCCTTTCCACCTCTTTGGTGGGAAGAATATCTATCAAAATGAAAATGCTCCCAAATTTCTTGTATCTGTTCTAATTAATACCAACTTTTATCCTCTCCACTCATTTATAGATGAAAATGCTAATCTTCAAAAATGGTACTGCCCTTAATTTCCATTCTTACTATGTGGCATCAAAATAAACGTTATATCACATAATGGTTCTATTTCCATAATAAGCAAGGTCTTAAATTTTATGAAAGTGGCCTTAAATGTCTTTAAGTCTCAAATATGGCTCCCTTAAACCTGCAGAAACCCTGTGTGTGTTCATTCAGGAGATAACGAACAGCACTTCAAACAGAGAGGGAGCGCGCGTCCACTCTAGCTCCCAGCTGAGAGAAGACCGGGAAGCTCGTCCAGGTTAGGCCTTCAGGAATAAAGTTCTGGACTGTCTGTCTGCTTCTGCATAAATTGTCCGTGGTCCAGTGAAGGCTTTTGTTTTGCTCTGCATCAGTGCTGCTGCTGTTGCTTGTTGATTTCAGGAACCTCGTTCAGGTGGTGGAGGAAAACGCCATTCTGAGGAAAGACGTGCAGGCGTTGAGCTCTGTAAACCAGGCAGCAGGTGTGTGTGTGTGTGTGTGGTGTGTGTGTGTGTGTGTGTGTGTGTGAGATACAATGAGATACATTTGATCTGGGTTTAATGAAACCTGCTATTTTGCTGTAGGCTGAAGCCCTTAAAAACCTGCAGCAACGATTGGTTTTCTGCAGATGCTGCTGTGGTCAGCTTGGAGCAGAAAATCCAACAAGACAAGGTGACGGTCATGAGCGCCCTTCTGACCACCGCACCAGATGCAGGGTGCGGGATGGTGGTACGTGGCTCTGGTTTTCCTCTTCTACTTGCCCTGTGCTTTCCTTCCCTTTAGAGTGTTGTTCTTGACCTCATGACCCAGACCAGAGATCTACGCATTGATCTGGCCGAGAAGAAACAGAGCCTGGACTTGATTACTTGTGACCCTCCAAGATGTAACGTATACCTTGCGACAGTTTTATTAAGTATTGTGCCTTATGGGTGGAGTCATGCAGGCACAGGCGCTGGCAGCAACTAATCCTCGTCAGAATTTAATCTTTAACTCCGTTTACTGCTGGTAAATATAAATGTTCATGTTTTTATCTTGCTCAATTTGGACGTTTCTCACAGGTTAAGTACAACGCGGCTTGTTTGGAGCGAGAGGAGAAACGCGGGAGCTGAATGGTCAGATGCAGGCTGAGCTGCATGGCCTGAGGGAGGCGTCAGAGCGACGTAGGTGCATCAGACCAGATTGAGGTGAGGGCGACATTTTGTTCCAACCGCAGCAGCTGATGTCGCTTTTATTATTTTTTCTTCTCTGTGTGTATTCATGACATTGTTTACGCAGCTGGAACTGCTGCAGGAAGAGCTGACGTATGCCACCGAGGAGGTGGAGCGCCTCACCAAGGTGCTGGACGAGCAGAGTGTCCTGCTACAGAGCACCCAGGACCAGCTATCTGAGAGGGACAGCACAGTCCAGAACCTACAAGATGCAGGTCAGTCTTCCTGGATCACCCCGATTTCTTGGTTTCTCAGAACCTAACTATTTATTTATTTATTTTTATTTGTTGGTTTTTTTTTTTATCCTTGTTTATTGGATTTTACACAAAATGATCCAAGACAATAATACATAAATGACCTAATTAATAAATAAATGAAGATAATGAATAAATAAAGACACACCTTCAACCAATGAATCAAAACCAGATATTTACAAAAATAAATAAACAAAAAGTCCGCTGTCTGTGTGGTCAGTGTGAACAAAGAAACGAAGAATAAAAATGTAGAAATTAAACCAGTCAATCTACTGTCCCACCCATTAAACAGGAGCAAGGGAGAGATTATGTTTTACCATGCTGGAAATAATGGACCCAAGTTCTCTTAAATGTATTGCTGGTGCCTTTCAGAGAAGGCTTAATTTGTTAATTAAAAAAATATATATATACGGATAAGGGCATCTGATAAATGCCGTAAATATGAGTGTGAGAGGGCGAGTTTAAAGACTAAGTAATGCAAGCCTCCTAGCGAGTAAACGCTCGTCTCTGTCTAACATGCATGTATGTATGTGACTGGGCAGGTACTTTAGTTCTGGTAATTGATTTGGGTTAAGGTGGCGAACTAGTCAGTCTCAACACTATGATTATGATGATGATGCTCTTCACTCTCCCTGCCTCCTCTAATCCCCTGTGTGTGTCCAGCTGTCGCAGCAGAGCAAGGAGAGGGAGGAGTCGGCCACGCCCAGAACACAGAGTCATGTGAGTTATGCCGCCATCGGCACCCATCATGCCTGCAGCTCCGAGCAGGGTTCCGATGGTCATTAAAAGCCTGAAAAGTCAGAGAATACAAATAAACATTGGAGTCATTGAAATTTGATTGACACATGAATGTAAGACTTACATCATGAACCACGTCTCGTGCTGCTGCGTGCGTTGCTTCCATATTCCAGAACCTTCTTAGCCGTGTGTCTTTAAAGTAATTTACAGCTGATGATCTATGCTGGAACATGATGGTTGATTTTACTCGGGCTCAGGCTGCATTAACTTGGAGGAAGAAACAATGTCGTTTTCAGGGTTGTCATAAGTTTTTTATTGTGTGTTTTTATTAGGTGCCCCACACACCCAACAGCTTCAGCTCTGATGTGACGCAGCTGCTGGAGAATCAGGAGAGGGAGCTGGAGAGCCGCCGCTCCTCCATGATCACCATGGAGCTCCTGCTCACCGAGCTGAACACTGAGAGGACCACCAAGAGCGCTGAGATCCAGCGGCTCAAGGTCCAGCAGCAGCACCAGCTTTATTCAAACTTCCTGATCCTGCCTCATCTCTGAACTTCGCCCATGTGGCCAGTTGGTGTGATGATACACTAACAGTCAAAGGTCTTGGCGCCCCTGTTCTTTGGCATTTATGGAGTCTTAAGATGGAGCCATTTTGAAGAATCCAATGCAGGAAACCTATTTAGTATTTGTTGTATGAGGAGAATCTGTTTTTTTCAGAGTCGCCTCTTTACCTTCATGGCTGCTTTTTTTCATTATTGTCATCATCTTCATGAGATGCTCATTAACATGAGTGAATGATAAGAAAATGTTCAGCAAGACCCATAAATGAGTAGGGTGCCCAACCTTTGCCTGGTTGTGTGTGTGTGTGTGTTGTGTTTTTTTTTTTTTTTTTTTTTCAGTCAGGATTTTTTTTAATTTTGTAAAGTTTGTTCACCTCTGCTTGTCTGGCCCGGTTTGCTATTCTTATACACAGCTAGTCATTTTATTAATAATAATAATCTGTAAACCGGTGCTCCACCTGCAGCGATGATACTGGTCTCTTTCCATTCCTGTCCAGTTCTACATGTGTCCTACCAAAAAGAGAAGTAGTTAAAAGTGTGTGTGTGTGTGTGTGTGTGTGTGTGTGTGTGTGATTCAGGCTCAGCTAAATGAGAAGGAACAGTTACAGTGGCAGATCAACTCGCTCCTGGAGCAGTTTTACTCTCAGGAGGACAGAAGCCCTCAAGATCAGAACACCAAGGGGTGAGCATGTCTGCCGTGTGGCGCGGCTTACGTTTCACGCCTCTCTGTTACCATGGTAACCTGCCCATTGCTTGAATGAGATTCATAAATCTGTCCAGGTTTGTGATTTTTGGCTTTCAGACTGACCGAGCGAATGAGCGTTTCTGTTGGGTACCGTTTCTGGTGTGATGTGAATATGACCATAATTAAATTGTTTATTAAATTTATCATGAGATTATGTGTGTGTGTGTGTGTGTGTGTGTGTGTGTTCTGCAGGGAGCAGCTAAAGGAAGTCATGAATCAGGCTGTCCTTAAAGAGCTGCAAGAAGCCAAGAGAGAAAAGGTTTACTGTGTGAGAACAAATGTTTTGTGTGATGTACTAATGACCTGAGAGCTGATTTAGTTTCTCCTCTACAGGAGTCTATGATGCTCCAACTGACGGAGACACAGGAGGCGTAAGTAGCTCCACCCCCCATATGCATATACATCACTGTTAACGTTACTATCATTGATCATATATTAATTTACATTAAGGAAAAAGAGGATCTGAGCAGCAATACAATGGAATTTTTCATTTGTAGAAATTGCTTGTAGGAGATCATTCATTTGGAGCCCAACCCCCCCAGTCCTTGTCCAAGATCTCTTGATATCAACATGAAATTTGTGTGTGTCTCAGTCTGCAGCATCAGCACGATTCTCTGAGCCACTCCCAGATATGTGTACAGGAGCTGACCGGAGAGCTGAGGAACCGATGTCTGGAGCTGAGGGAGCTGCAGGTCCGAGAGCAGGAGCAGAGACAGGTCCTGCTGGTGGGTGTGGCTTCGCGGGTGTGTGGCATGGGAGATCTGTGAAGCAAAATCCACCATTTTGAAGTGACCGGCGTGTCTGTGGCAGGAAATGGAGGTTCTAAGGAAGCAGGTGGACCACCTGACCGAAGAGAACGGGAAGCTTGTCGGCCACCAGAACCATCGTCAGAAGATCGAGTATCTGGTGAAGTTGAAGAAGGAGAACACCAGGCTGCAGGAGGTGTGTGTTCCACTCTTCAAGACATCTTGACTACTCGACTCCTTGTCTAAACACTCCTCCTTCTCTTCCTCTACAGGAGAATGAAAAACTGCGGTCAGAACTCATCACCTTCAGAGAGAACGAGAAGAAGATCTGAGCTCCAGCTTCCATTTTTTTTTTTAATAGTTGTTTTTTAATTCTTGCTATTTTTCTCCTGGACTATCATTTAGATAAAATTAAACAAACTCTTTCTGGTGCTGGTATTGTGTGTGAATTTCTTGTTTTTAGTTGACTGGATCAGGCTGTTAAATATATTAAAGGGGATCGTGGTCTCTGTCAGGGTTCCTACGGTCATGGAATTTGACAAGAGAATTTTCCAGGCCTTGAAAACTTTTGGAATACGAAAATAAACATCTAAAGTTCTGGAAAAGTCATTGAAATCTGATTGACGCATGAACGTGTAACATGACGTACGTAGTTCCTATACGTCTACAATTTTTGCTGGCTTTACGTAGTGAACCACGTCACGAGCGTTGCCTCCATATTCCAGAACTTTCTCATTTTAAAAGTCATGTAAACTACTGCTGGTGATCTACACCTGATGGCCCATTTTACTCAGGCTGTGTGAAACTTGGAGGTGAAATGTTGTTTAAGTTCACCTTTTCAGGGTTTAGTTTAACAAATTTGACTTTTTGTGATTTTATTTTATTTTTTTCAATTTTGCACATAAATATCAGAGGATGTATGGTCATAACAATTTGCCTTTGAGCCATTGAAAAGTCATGGAACAGACAGGAAGCCTGTCTGTTCCTTCCGTGTGGGCGGGGCTCAGCTTCTCCTGCGTTTGGGGTCAACGGGGGGCTGAACTCCACTGGCCGTTGTAGGTTGCGGCTTTAGAGTCTAAAGGTGCAGCCCGCTGTGACCTGCTGTCCACCGGCGTAATCCACTCTAATCCCTGCGCTCCTGTCCCATCTCCACGGCCGAGCGGTCTCGTCCGGCATGCACGTCCTCCTCTTCCTCCTGCTCTTCATCACCGTGCTGCTGCCTGCCCAGCTCCGCTGCCCGGCCCTGTGCTCCTGTGCCCACCACAGACACAGCAGTGATGCAGGAATCAGGTACGTGTGTGTCTTCAAGTCTTAAGTGAAGATCTGGTTCAATGAACTTCTGGTCTCAGTAGAACTGCTCTGTTGTCATGAAATAACATTTCAGAATGAAAGTCCTGATTTTATAGGCTGCTTCTGCACCGGGTCAGTTTGTCCTGATGAACAGATCAGGACCTCAGTGACCAGGATTGTCCCCAAATCCAATTAATTACCTTCAGGACTCATTATAGAGCTGTGAGGCAGGAGGACATTACGTAGCTGAACTACTCCTGAACTTCTCCCAGGACGGTCCATTGTAAGGATCCCACCATGGCAGCTGTCCCCCCCGGGGTCCCGCTGGACACGGTGAAGCTGCGGCTGGAGAGGACATCACTGGGCCGCGTGCCGCGCTTGGCCTTCTCTGCCCTGCAGCGGCTGCAGTACCTGTGGCTCACCTACAACTCCATCACGACCCTCCACCCCCGCAGCTTCTCCAACCTCTCCGCCCTCCACGAGCTCCGGCTGGATGGCAACCTGCTCGCCACCTTCCCCTGGCAGGCGCTGAGGGACACGCCGCGCCTACGGACACTGAGCCTGCACGATAACTGCCTGTCCTCCCGCGTCCCCGCCCACGCAGCTCGATTCCTGGGCGGTGTCACTTATCTGGACCTGTCCAGTAACAGGCTGAAGACACTGCCCAACAAGGTCACCGGCATCTGGTCCTCCTACCCGAGGGACAAACCAGCTCATGTACAGAGGAAGGTGGTACTCGGTAGGTGGCCTCACCCCCTTCAACACCGTGTGTGTGTGTGTGTGTGTGTGTGTGTGTGCAGGGTTAGGGGGTAAGTGAGCTGTGGTCCTGATGACCTGTCAGGCCACTTTCTGTGTAGGACTTCCACAATGATTCTGATCACCAAAACATACCGAACCAGGAGTTGGAGCACTTTCACATCAGCTGGCCCGTCACTTCCCTCTTACACCACCAGATGGCAGTTGAGTCTTCTCTAAAACCATAACACGGTCCTGACTGTCTGCTGTCCAGGTCTGCAGGACAACCCGTGGATATGTGACTGCCGCCTCTCTATGCTGCTGAAACTCAGTCGAGCTGTGGGCTCCTCGCTGGTCCTGCTGGACCAGTACCTGACCTGCAACAGCCCATGGAGCTTTCTGGTGTCCTGTTCCAGAGCATGGAGCTGACCCACTGCCTCCGACCATCAGTCCTGACCTCCACCACTGAGGTCACCACCCTCCCTTGGCAGCAACGTGCTCCTGCGCTGCAATGCCACTGGCTTTCCCACGCCAGCACTCACATGGATCAAAGTTGCAGGACCCAACATTCATGACGCAGGTGAGTCAGAGCTCCAAAACACCTGCTCCAGTCAGCAATCGGAACATCCTGAAGTTGGTAGAACATTGCGAAGTCAGAGGTTCGGAGCAGCACCAGTAGAGGTCCTCATGAAACAATTCAACATGATTACTCTCTCTCTGTTTGTTTGTGTTGTCTAGCTTGCTGCAGAAAGCTGGACCGAGGAGCTGAGAAGTTGCCTCGAAAAGTTCACAGCTGTAAGTCATTTTATTTCACTTAGAGACAAAATCCAATGAACCCATTTTCCTGCGGCTTAAAGTCATCTTCTTGTCTCTCCACCTGAGCAGCAGTTGAAGAGTCTCCAATGGTGGGGATCAGCTGGTCCATGATCAGTCTGAGGGGAATCTCCTACAAGGATGCTGGGGAATACCGCTGCCGTGCTAGGAATACCGCGGGAGCATCAGAGGTGTCTGTCAGTCTGAATGTGGTTGGGGTCGTCAACAAGGATGTGGAGGCACCAGCACCTACCAAACAAACCCAGGTGGCCCCCACAAAGCAGAACCGCCTCCCCCCCATAATCATCCCTCTTCCACCATGAACCCCCAAAACCATCCTTCCCTAATGGCTGAGGTAACACTCTGAGCTTCTGATCCCAGCATCAGACTCAAACCTCCTGCCCTAGTCACATCTCCTCAGACTGTGTTCCACTTTGGACCATCTGAATCAGCAGATACTGAACACTGGTGCCTGGACCATCTGAATCAGCAGATACTGAACACTGGTGCCTGGACCATCTGAATCAGTAGATACTGACCACTGGTGCCTGCACCATCTGAATCAGCAGAAGGTGACCACTGGTACCTGGACCATCTGAATCAGCAGATACTGACCACTGGTGCCTGGACCATCTGAATCAGTAGATACTGACCACTGGTGCCTGCACCATCTGAATCAGCAGAAGGTGACCACTGGTGCCTGGACCATCTGAATCAGTAGATACTGACCACTGGTGCCTGGACCATCTGAATCAGTAGATACTGACCACTGGTGCCTGGACCATCTGAATCAGTAGATACTGACCACTGGTGCCTGGACCATCTGAATTAGCAGATGGTGACTACTGGTACCTGCACCATCTGAATTAGCAGATGGTGACCACTGGTGCCTGGACCATCTGAATCAGCAGAAGGTGACCACTGGTACCTGGACCATCTGAATCAGTAGATACTGACAACTGGTACCTGCACCATATGAATTAGCAGAAGGTGACCAGTGGTACCTGGACCATCTGAATCATGTTTTAAGTTTGATTCTTTAAATCAAATCAGCTGTGAGGAAGGAAATCTCCAAATGAATGTGATTGTGCGTGTCTGTTGTGAATCAAGGACGTCAGTGTTGAGTAGTGTGCATGTGAAAGAATGTAGTGAGTGTGCGTGTGTGTTTGGAGTGTGAGTGAGAGAATGTGATGTGAGTGTGTAAGAATGTATATTATATGAGTGTGTGTGTGTGTGAAAGAAGCCCTGCTTTCAAGTAGATTTTTGTGTGAAAATAAGTTGATCTTCACAGTCACATCACTGTCTTATATCATGAATCACCAGATCAGTGTGTTGGTCAGGACTCGCCTCACTTGACTCTGCTCATCCAAAACCTTCCAAAGGAAAAAAAGGCAGATTACACACTGATGAAATGTGTGTGTGTGTGTGTATTACTGGTCTGATAACACAATGAACTCTTTGTCTATGTGAATGTAAACTGTTATGGTTGACCCACCGAGAGTGACTCCTCATCATGCTGACCCCTCACACACACACACAACCACCCCACACACACACACACTCCCAACCCCCCACCCCCATGGCGCTTCATTCCTCTCTCGGTGGTTTTCCCTCCCTCCCTGTTTATCTCTTTCTGTCTGATTGCTCATTAACACGCTGCTATTTATGTGTAACTGAAGGTGTGTGTAAACGCTGCACTCTCGCAGCCTGAGTGTGTGTGTGTGTGTGTTTGTGTGAGTGAGCTGCATCCAGCTGTGCTTCAGTGTGATCGTCAGTAACCTCTACTCTCTTTTTGGACATCTGTGTGTGTGTGTGTGTGTGTGTGTGTGTGTGTGTGTGTCGGGTCCCTGAGGTAAGAAAACAGCTGTCTGTATGAAACGTTGTGTGTGTGTGTGTGAGAGAAAAGACTGAGAGGAACTTGCGTGTGTGTGTGAGAGCAGCATCGCCATGGAGAGCCTGGACTTTGAGAAGAAGCAGAAGCGCTACTGTATACGCTGGAAACACGCAGCTGTCATATGCTTGGTGGTCGTGGTTACGGGCGTCGGCGTGGGGCTGGGGGTGGGGCTTAGCAGACCCACTGTGGAGGGGAACCCGAACCCCACGGTCCCCCCGCCTCCTCCAGAAGACCGCGGCCCCTGCCGACCGTCCAACGACAGCAGCGGCGCGTGGACCCAGTTCCGTCTGCCCGACTTCATCGTCCCCGACCACTATGACCTCCACCTGGAGCCCCACCTGGAGACGGACATCTACACTGGAACGGTCTCCATCCACCTGCGCCTGAAGCAGCCAACCCGCCACCTATGGCTCCACATCCGGGAGACCTTCGTGACGGCGGTGCCGTCTCTCTCACGCCTGGTGTCCCCAGCAGCAGGGAACGGCGCCGGTCCGACCGTCGTGGGGGTGAAGGGCTGCTTTCAGTACCTGCCTCAGGAGTACGTCGTCGTGGAGACCGAGGCAGAGCTGCAGGCCACAAGGCCCGATGAACACTACGTCCTCACGCTGCACTTCCAGGGCTGGCTCAACGGGTCCCTGGTGGGATTCTATCGGACCACCTACCAGGAAAACGGAGTCACCAAGTAAGGAACGCTGTGTGTTGGTCCGGGTGACTGTTGGTTAAGGGGACAAATTTCAGATCGGCAGAATGTCCAAAGCCCTCTTTACACCTATCACCATTTCTAGCCACTAGAGGACCATAGACAGGATCAAGGAACTTGTATTAATGTTAAATCATCTCACAAAGTCACATGATAGGGGGCCTTTTAAAAAATTATCAATGGATCAAAATGGACCTCTTTCTCCTCTTGATCATTGTGTGTGTGTGTGTGTGTGTGTGTGTCTTAATTGTGATCTGGGTCACGTAACAAACATGGGTACCATGTGACCTTGTTTTCTGGACTTCTTCCTTTCTGTAGGAAAATTGCTGCCACGGACCACGAACCGACTGATGCTCGGAAATCCTTCCCGTGTTTTGATGAGCCAAATAAAAAAGCCACGTACAAGATCTCCATCACACATGACCGTGCGTACAAGGCCCTGTCCAACATGCCGGAGGAGGTGGGGCTTGCAGATGCCCAGATAAATAAAGGTGCAGCGACCTTCTCGAGCCTGCTGCACGGGTGACTCTCCTCTCCCTCTGTGTTTGTGTTTTTCTAGAGCACCGAATCACTGCCTGGCGACAAGATCAAAACCAGCTTCATGAACTCGGTGAAGATGAGCACCTACCTGGTGTGTTTTGCTGTGCACCAGTTTGAGTCTGTGGAGCGAATGTCAGCGCGAGGAGTTCCTGTAAGAACTCGACAAAACAAACTCAACTAACACAACCAACCAAAATCACTCAACAAGCACACTCAACTAAACACAATCTACTAACACAATTAAACACAATCTACTAACACACTTAATTAAACACAATCTTCGAACACACTCAACAAGTACAACCAACCAAAACCACTCAACAAGCACTGTTAAATATACACAATCTACTAACACACTCAACAAGTACAACCAACCAAAACCACTCAACTAATCACAATCTACTAACACACTCAACAAGTACAACCAACCAAAACCACTCAACTAAACACAATCAACTAACAAACTCAACAAGTACAACCAACCAAATCCACTCAACAACCACACTTGACTAAACACAATCTACTAACAAACTCAACAAGTACAACCAACCAAAACCACTCAACTAATCACAATCTACTAACACACTCAACAAGTACAACCAACCAAAACCACTCAACTAAACACAATCAACTAACAAACTCAACAAGTACAACCAACCAAAACCACTCAACTAATCACAATCTACTAACACACTCAACAAGTACAACCAACCAAAACCACTCAACTAAACACAATCAACTAACAAACTCAACAAGTACAACCAACCAAATCCACTCAACAACCACACTTGACTAAACACAATCTACTAACAAACTCAACAACTACAACCAACCAAAACCACTCAACTAATCACAATCTACTAACACACTCAACAAGTACAACCAACCAAAACCACTCAACTAAACACAATCAACTAACAAACTCAACAAGTACAACCAACCAAAACCAATCAACTAATCACAATCTACTAACACACTCAACAAGTACAACCAACCAAATCCACTCAATTAAACACAATCAACTAACACACTCAACAAGAACAACCAACCAAATCCACTCAACAAGCACACTCAACTAAACACAATCAACTAACACACTCAACAAGTACAACCAACCAAAACCAATCAACTAATCACAATCTACTAACAGGGCCAGTGGCGCAATGGATAACGCGTCTGACTACGGATCAGAAGATTCTAGGTTCGACTCCTGGCTGGCTCGTGCATTTGTGTTCTTTTGGGGCAGTGGTGGCCTAGCGGTTAAGGAAGCGGCCCCGTAATCAGAAGGTTGCCGGTTCGAATCCCGATCCGCCAAGGTACCACTGAGGTGCCACTGAGGTACCACTGAGCAAAGCACCGTCCCCACACACTGCTCCCCGGGCGCCTGTCATGGCTGCCCACTGCTCACTCAGGGTGATGGGTTAAATGCAGAGGACAAATTTCACTGTGTGCACCGTGTGCTGTGCTGCTGTGTATCACGTGTGACAATCACTTCACTTTAACTTTACTTTAACACACTCAACAAGTACAACCAACCAAATCCACTCAACTAATCACAATCTACTAACACACTCAACAAGTACAACCAACCAAAACCACTCAAATAAACACAATCAACTAACACACTCAACAAGTACAACCAACCAAATCCACTCAACTAAACACAATCAACTAACACACTCAACAAGTACAACCAACCAAATCCACTCAACTAAACACAATCAACTAACACACTCAACAAGTACAACCAACCAAATCCACTCAGCAAGCACACTCGTCTAAACACAATCTACTAGCACACTCAACAAGTACAACCAAACAAAACCACTCAACTAAACATAATCTACTAACACAATCAATTAAAGACAAACAACTAAAAACACTCATCAAGTGCAATCAACTGTGTTCAATTCTCTGTCCACAGCTGAGGATTTGGGTTCAGCCACTGCAGAAACACACAGCAGAGTATGCTGCTAACGTCACAAAGATCATCTTTGACCACTTCGAGGATTACTTCGGCATGAATTACTCCATCCCAAAGCTAGGTAGCATACCAAGATCATTTCTTTCTTTTCCAGAGGGTGGGATGTCTAGGTCTAGCAGTAAATGTTGGTCCAGAAAAAGTAAATGTTGTAGAGACATCCCATTAGGTTTGGGTGGTGTGGAAAAGTCCACATATCAGGGAATGGAACACACTAACTGTAAAACTGTGTGGGTGTGACTTCTTGCAGACAAAATTGCCATACCAGACTTTGGGACAGGAGCAATGGAGAACTGGGGTCTGATCACCTACAGAGAGACCAACCTTCTGTTTGATGAGAGAGAGTCATCCTCCTACAACAAGCAGAGTGTGGCCAGTGTCATTGCTCATGAACTCGTCCACCAGGTCAGCCTAAGAACAATGTTTCCACAACCTCCTGAAAAACATTGGATCCTGGGTCAAACCCACTAATCTCCAGCTGGTAATAGCCTAGTGGGTGGGACACCTGCCTATGTACCAGAAGACCCAGGTTAAAACCCCACTTACTACCATTGTGTCCCTGAACAAGACACTTAACCTTGAGTGTCTCCAGGGGGAATGTCCCTGTCACTACTGATTGTATTGCTGTAAATGTAAATATAAAGATCTGACAATGATTATCACTGTAGCACAGAGATCTGTAGTCTCATGTCCACAGAGCTGTTCGTCTACAACGTTCTTCCTCACATGAACTCTTAAGTACATCACTAACCTCTAAATCTAAAAAAATATACAACAACGTTTATTGCTTTATTGTCTCTAGAACATCTCTCACTGATCCAACTCAGCAGCAGGGTACAGAGTGGCTTGAAGAGTCTAGTTGAGATGTTTATCACAATACACAGTGGTTCTCATCTCACCTATACTTCTGTTCTATTGTTGTTCTGTTCCACTTCTGTTCAATTGTTGCTGATCTCTTGAGAACATTTTCTACAGGTTGCCCTTAGAGAAGAGCCAAGTTGGTAGTTTGATTGGAAAAGCTGTTCCAATCAAAGTAGTAAAAGAGTGATCGTAATCTGGAAGGTCATGAAACCTCAGTCACACACACACAGCACTCTGATTGGACCAGAGATGATTATGTTCTACCTCGTGTCATGTGCATCTCAGGAGATAATATGAAATATAACACTGAGCCGTTATTGATCTGATGGTTTATGAGGCCCTTTGTTGTAATGGTTCTACTCAGCATTGTGAAGAACAGAGGCAGGCTGTGGACAACAGACAGTTTTATGGAATGGTCCAAGGTTACAACAGTCTGTAAAACACCATGTTATCTGTTATCTCGTCACTTCCAGCTTCTCGGTTCGTCTTCTAAGAAAGATTGTAGGGTGCAGCCTTCTGGGAAACATTGGTCCGTTGAGTAATATCTGTATTTTATTTTTCTTCTCCCTGCATGGATTAAAAGAGAATAGGAGCAGGAGAGTCCGTCTTGATGGCGCGACTGGCGTAAACGTGTTTGTCGGGTGTCTGTCCTCACCTGTGCACTGTTGACCTGCAGTGGTTCGGGAACATTGTGACGATGGACTGGTGGGATGATCTGTGGTTAAATGAGGGCTTTGCCAGCTTCTTTGAGTATGTGGGTGTGGAGAAGGCTGAACCAGACTGGAACATGGTGAGATACGCCACATGACACCTGTACTGTTTAACTGGTACTATCAGATGAATATTCTGTGAGGACCGACCTTGCTGCAAGTGGAGCGTAGTATTCTTTATGAGGACATTATCTGATAAAGTAATATTTCATCCTGATCCCAGCGTGACATCATGCTCATCAGTGATGTACTTCCCGTCATGGTGGATGATGCCCTCCTGTCCTCACATCCGATCATTGTGGACGTATCAACTCCAGCAGAGATCACATCTGTGTTCGATGCGATATCCTACAGCAAGGTGAAAACACACACACTCACACACACACACACACACACACACACACACACACACACAGCCTGTCACTGAAATGGCTCATATCAGCACGAATTCTGGAACTGATGTTCTACTGATGTTCATGTTTTCTGTCATTCTTCCTGTGCTGCTCCTGCTGCAGGGGGCATCCATTTTA
Source organism: Denticeps clupeoides (assembly GCF_900700375.1). NCBI lineage: Eukaryota > Metazoa > Chordata > Actinopteri > Clupeiformes > Denticipitidae > Denticeps > Denticeps clupeoides. The sequence goes on from NC_041707.1 coordinate 2,736,126, forward strand.
AGAATGCTTGAAGAGTTGGTGGGCAGAGACACATTCAGAGATGGCTGCAGGGTAACACATGCACACACACACACACACACACACACACACATACACACACAGTGATACTGATGGACCCTCTCCTCTCCTGCAGAAATACCTGAAAGACTTCACCTTCCAGAATGCTAAGACGTCTGATTTCTGGGAAGCCCAGGCTGCGGTGTGTGTGTGTGTGTGTGTGTGTGTGTGTGTGTGTGTGTGTGTGTGTGTGTGTGTGTGTGTGTGTGCCTGTGCGTGTGTTGGTGAAGGTGTTACGATTGTGTATGTAGGTGAGTGGACTGCCCGTGGCTGAGATAATGGATACGTGGACGAGGCAGATGGGCTACCCGCTGCTGGAGGTCACCGTGTCGGGGTCACAGGCCAAGCTGACCCAGAGACGCTTCCTGCTGGACCCCAACGCAGATCCCTCCACGCCGCCAGTTCCCCTGGGGTCGGTCACACTCCCCACAGCAGTGGTCAGGAGAAAAGCAACCTTGTTCGACTCATGTTTTGCATCCTGGATGTGTTGCAGCTATAAATGGACGATTCCTGTGATGTGGCAGGCGCCCAACTCCAACAAGAACTCGTCTCAGATCTTTAATAAATCCAGTCCAGGTAGACAATATTACCCAGAAGGCCCCTGGGTGATGGGGCTGTTTTGAAAGCTGCTCTTTCCTGTCTGCTCAGAGTTAATCCTGTCCGAATACAACCCTGCGACTGACGGACCTGTCAAAGTCAACAAGGACCACATGGGCTTCTACCGCGTCAACCATGACGTCGTCGGGTGGAGTGGCATCACGGAGCAGCTCCTCTCCAATCACCTGGTACCATCCCAGCTTCTAGAACATTCCTCAGTGTGAAATTCAGAACATGACTGGACCCCTCCTCTGCAGGTGTTTGATGCCACAGACCGCTGCAGCTACGTTGATGATGTTTTCGCTCTGGGGAGGTAATGATGTCCTTATCGTACATCATTTTCATTCTCTTTTTTTTTGTTGGCTGTATGGACCATTTTCTCACCCCTGTGTGATCAGGGCCAACATGGTGGACTATGGACAGGCCCTGAACCTGACCAAATACCTGACCAATGAGACTGAGTACATTGTGTGGGACCGTGTGTCGTCCTCCATCGCCTACATGATCGACATGTTGACTGATGACCCCACCCTCTTTCCAAAATTCCAGGTCTTTACCAATTCCTGGAAATAACAGCAGGAGATTGACTGAAGGTGAAATTGAGTGTAACGGGGAGTTGATCTCTGCTTCTCTGTAGAAATTATTCAGGGGACACGTTGAAGCGATTGCTGCCAGCGTCGGCTGGAGTGACACGGGGACCCAGAAAACACGGTAGGAGAAGGGGCGGGGCTTCCGCTGTTTACATAACACTGCAGCATCGGAAAAAAGAATTGACATCTCTGTGTGTATATATGTGTGTGTGTGTGTGTGTGTGTGTGTCCCACAGGCTTCTTCGTGAGACTGTGTTGCGTATTGCGTGTCAGATGGATGACCAGCAGACCCTGAAACAAGCATCTAGTATCTTCGACCAGTGGACTGAAGGCTCTATTCCGTAATACAAACACACACCACTGTCTCTCTGTGCCGAGGGGGGTCATGGGAATGTTCTGAAGGATCATGCTGCTGGTTACTCCACTGATATCAGTGCTGATGATCAGTAATGATGTAGGCCTCACCACACCTCTGATGCAGGAGTGTCCCGGTGAACCTGCGCCTGCTGGTCTACCGATATGGGATGCGTACCGTGGGCACCAGGGAGAAGTGGGAGGTGATGTTTCAGCGGTATCAAGCTGCTACCTTGGCCCAGGAGAAGGACAAGCTGCTGTACGGACTAGCATCTGTGGAGGACATCTCACTCCTAAACAGGTGGAGACTCGTGCTGGCAGTCTTTCTGTTTTACATGCTATTACGATGGATGTGCAGGATTTTCAACTTTGAAACAGGGGGTATTTCATCTGTGTGTGTGTATGTGTGTGTGTGTGTTTTCTTGTCAGGTTGCTAGAGGCCTGTAAAGATGAATCTGTGGTTCGCAGTCAGGACCTGTTCACTGTGGTCCGCTATGTCTCGCTTAACAAGTATGGGAAGCAAATGGCCTGGGATTGGACCACCCTCAACTGGGATTACCTGGTCAGCAGGTAAGTACTGGACACTTTTGTTTGTTGGTCTGAGGACATGTGTTGTGTGTTTGTGGATGTCTATGTATGTGTGTGGCTGTTTGTGGACATGATTTTATGTGTGGCAGATACATGTTGTGTGAATGTTTATGTTTGTTGTGGTTGTGTGTGTGTATGTGGACGTGTGAATGTGTGTTGTGTGTGTATGCTGTGGACGTGTGAATTTGTGTTGTGTGGATGTGTATGTTGTGGATGTTTGTTGTGGACGTGCGTGGATGTTTGTTGTGGTTGTGTGTGTACGTGAGGATGTTTGTTGTGGTTGTGTGTACATGTGGATGTTCGTTGTGGTTGTGTGTGGACGTGTGTTGTATGTTGTGGTTGTGTGTGGACATATGTTGTGTGTTTGTGAATGTTTGTTGTGGTTGTATGTGTAAGTGTGTATGTGTGTTGTGGTCGTGTGTGTACGTGTGTATGTGTGTTATTGTCGTGTGTGTACGTGTGTATGTTTGTTGTGGGTGTGTGTGGACGCGTGTTGTATGTTGTGGTTGTGTGTGGACGTGTGTTGTGTGTTTGTATATGTTTGTTGTGGTTGTGGTGGGTGTACGTGGTAGGTTGTTTGTTGAGTCCGTCGTGTGTATGTGTGATTGTAGGGTGTGTGTGGACGTGGGTTGTGTGTTTGTATATGTTTGTTGTGGTTGTGTGTGTACGTGTGGTTGTGTGTGTACGTGTGTAGGTTTGTTGTGGTCGTGTGTGGACGTGTGTTGTATGTTGTGGTTGTGTGTGGACGTGTGTTGTGTGTTTGTATATGTTTGTTGTGGTCGTGTGTGTATGTGTGTTGTGGGTGTGTGTGGACGTGTGTTGTGTGTTTGTATGTTTGTTGTGGTTGTGTGTGTATGTGTGTTGTGGTTGTGTGTAGACGTGTTTTGTGTGTTTGTATATGTTTGTTGTGGATGTGTGTGGACATGTGTGTTTGTTGTGGTCGTGTGTAACGCGTGTATGTGTGTTGTGGGTGTGTGTGGATGTGTATATGTTTGTTGTGGTCGTGTGTGGACGTGTGTTGTGGTTGTGTGTTTGTGGATGTTCAGGGTCATTTCTACACTTTTACTTGCAGATTCACCATCACAGACAGGAACCTTGGGCGCCTGCTGCAGCGGATCAGCACGTCCTTCAACAGTGAGCTGCAGCTGTGGCAGGTATCACCAGACGTCCTCGTCCACCGCAACAACGATACTTTACTCGTCTTTGGTTTCTGTATCTCCTGGTCACCCCTTTTGTCCCCCAGATGGAACACTTCTTTGCTTTGACGCCCAACGCTGGTGCGGGAGAGACACCTCGTAAACAGGCGCTAGAAACGGTGAAGAACAACATGGAGTGGCTGAGTCAGAACAAAGAGGAAATCCGTGTCTGGCTGGACACCAACATGTCCAACTGATGACTCCACAATCAGCAGAATTATTTGTCCCCCATAAAGGTCACAGAGCCCATTTGACTACAGAGCCACTTCATGGGTCCTCGACCTTTTACCTGTAATCGACATCGATGTCCATCCATCGTTCAGCAGACCTGATGGAACGATGATGTGTTCCATCTCTCCTGGTTTTTACGTTCTTCACACTGCCATCTCGCAGAAGATGGATTTATCTCTAGAGGCTTTGAGCTGCTTCTAATGTGAGGTGCTTTATCCAAAATAAAGACCGACTGGCTCACACACACAAACGGTGTCATTTTCTCTTTTCTTTTACTGGAATAAAAGCAGAGAGGAAGAACAGAATCATCTCCAGTCCGCGCTCTTCTAAACGCCAGGACACCTCGGCCCACACCAGCCTCCGGTGAGAAATGGAACGGTTCCTGTAACTTGGCTGATGAGATTCGCGCCGCCGCGGGGACGTCGTGATGCCAGCACCCCACTTTACTGGTTTAGTGGCAGCTGGGAGATGGTCATGGGAACCTGGCTACTGATGTTCAGGCGCTGTTGGGTTTGGCAGCGGAGCATCCCTAAGATGGCCCTCCGGAACCTGCGGCACACACACACATGGTGACAAAGAAAGAAAGTGCAGTGATTGTCACATGTGATGCACACGGTGCACACAGTGAAATTTGTCCTCTGCATTTAATCCATCACCCTTGGTGAGCAGTGGGCAGCCATGACAGGCGCCCAGGGAGCAGTGTGTGGGGACGGTGCTTTGCTCAGTGGCACCTTGGCGGATCGGGATTCGAACCGGCAACCTTCTGATTACGGTGCCGCTTCCTTAACCGCTAGGCCACCACTGCACCTCATGAACTCATGGCGGGGTGAGTTCGTGGAGGGGCCCTTACTTCTTGTTAGCAGCAACGTAGATGCAGGGGTTGTAGAAGGTGGAGGACTTGGCGAAGAGGGGGGCGATGATGGCCATGGGGGCGGGGATGGTTTTAGGGTCACTGAACGAGGCCCACAGACACACCATCGAGTATGGAGACCAGGCCACCAGGAACATGACGATCATCACTACGGACATCTGGACACACAGAGAGATTATGGCACAAACACACACACACACACACACACTCCAGTCCATGTGTAATGCAGTAAATTAAAACACCTGTACCAACCAGTGACGTGCTGAAGCTGGATTTGAGTGTGTGTGTGTGTGTGTGTGTGTGTGGGGATACGCCGGTGTCTGCTGACCTTGGTGACATCCATCTGGTCAGACCAGTCCATGTTGATAGTGTCCAGGCTGTTGGTGGCCTTGTACCTCCTCACAGTGACAGAGACGTTGTAGTAGCAGTAGAACATGACGGACAGCGGAACCACAAAGTTCACGGCGATCACCGCCATGGTGTAGGATATGAAAGAGCTGAGGGTGCACATACACCTGTTATAATGGCTGGTAGTAGCCTAGCGGGTAACACACTCGCCTGTGAACCAGGAGACCCAGGTTCAAACCCCACTTACTACCATCGTGTCCCTGAGCAAGACACTTAACCCTGAGTGTCTCCAGGGGGGGGACTGTCCCTGTAACTACTGGTTGTAAGATGCTCTGAATAAGGGGGGGACTCTGTCACTGTCTCCAGGGGGGGACTGTCCCTGTAACTACTGGTTGTAAGGTGCTCTGGATAAGGGGGGGACTCTGTCACTGTCTCCAGGGCGGGACTGTCCCTGTAACTACTGGTTGTAAGGTGCTCTGGATAAGGGGGGGACTCTGTCACTGTCTCCAGGGCGGGACTGTCCCTGTAACTACTGGTTGTAAGGCGCTCTGGATAAGGGGGGGACTCTGACACTGTCTCCAGGGGGGGCTGTCCCTGTAACTACTGGTTGTAAGGTGCTCTGGATAAGGGGGGGGACTCTGACACTGTCTCCAGGGGGGGGCTGTCCCTGTAACTACTGGTTGTAAGGTGCTCTGGATAAGGGGGGGACTCTGTCACTGTCTCCAGGGGGGGCTGTCCCTGTAACTACTGGTTGTAAGGCGCTCTGGATAAGGGCGTCTGGTAAATGTAAATGTAATGGGTGGCGGTAGCCTAGCAGATAACACACCCGCCTATGAACCAGGTTCAAACCCCACTTTCTACCATCTTGTCCCTGAGCAAGACAATTAACCCGGAGTGTCTCTAGGGGGACTGTCCCTGTCACTACTGACTGTACGGCACTCTGGATAAGGGCGTCTGGTAAATGGCGTACATTATAAACAGACACACACACTCACGCGTCATTGTTCCTCCAGTTGATGGTGCAGGTGGCGCCAGTTGGGTCGGGGGCATAACCTGCCCAGCCCACTGCAGGCATGGAGGACCAGAACACTGCATTTAGCCACGCCCCCACAATCATCGCAGTGTAGGAATGTGTTGTCATCTTCTGACCTGCGAACACACACACACACGTTTTCACACACATCACAAACACACTCTGCGTGTGTTGCGTGTGCGTGCGTGACACTTTGGAAGTTCTGACCTACGTCAGGCCTGCAGATGGTCAGGTAACGGTCAATGGCCACCACAGTGAGGAGCCCGATGCTGGCCATGCCGAAGAAGATGTTCAGAGCTGCATAAATCTAACACACACACACACACCACACACACACACACACACACACACACACACACACAGGATCAGCTTTCATAGATACACACAGAACCGCACAGGAATCAGGGTAAACACACCAGCGCTGAACCTTCACCTACTTCTCCAGGGTCCTCTGTTGTGTTTGGCTCGGCTGTTACACTGTGTGTGTGTGTGTGTGTGTGTGTGTGTATGTGATTGGCTGAGCTAGTGAGTGAAACACATCCAGAACTAATAAATACTCAGATCTCAGGCATTTTGTGTGTGCGTGTGTGTGTGTCAGAGGTGGGTACATTAACTCAGTTACGTTTACTCTACTTCTAGGTGTAGGTTTACAACGCCACACTTTTTACTTTTATTTTACTCTTACACCCGAATCTTTTTAAAACCATCACAGACTTTGTTTTTGCCGTGCAGTCACATGACCACGCACAAACTCATCGCGCAGACACGGAGTGAAGGATGCGGCCGTCTCCAGCGTCTCCAGCGTCTCCAGGTCCATGAGCCAAGGGGACCTTCTCACACCTGAGTAAAGTGTTCCTACCTGGCAGCCGGCGTAGCCGAACTTCCAGCTGCCGTGCAGGTCGGATGCTGCCGACATCGGGTACCCGATCCCGGCGACGCCCACATCGGTGAGCGCCAGGTTGATGATGATGCAGTTGGTGGCGGTGCGGAGCTCCTTGAACTTCACGAACATCACGAGCACCACCAGGTTGCTTGACAAACTCACCACACCTGCACGCACAAATCGACAACCACCTGACATGATCGACAGAGTAGGGTGAGCGTTGAGAATAAAGATCTCCTCGCGACGTCTACATAACCAACGCCAAACACCTAGCAGGTCCCCAGGTTCTACATTACATGCGGTGATGAGGTATCCGGCGACGATGTTGTGCTCTGTTTGGGAGAACGCACTCGTCCCCCCATAGACTCCAGATTCGGTCGACAGATTCATCGCTCCCACTCACTCGCACCAGGTACGAGCAGCGAGGCCGAGAGACGCCGTCCACGGAGCGTGCGAACGGGGAAATGCGGGGAGATTTGGGGGCTTTTGTCCCTCCTGGTTCAGAGAACTGAGGAGGCCCTTGTTTCAGGATTAATTTGGACACACACACACACACACCACACACACACATTCCCCCCGTTCTCGCTGGTGGAACTGGGTGGTGGAACTGGGTCAGATTCTCTCGTCCTCCCACCCGGAACAATGAAAAATGCATTCAAGTCATAGTGAAGGCATATGGGTTAATTTCTCCATATCTGGGGAAATCAAACAGAACCTTCACTGATTGGATCAGCGTAGGGTTCTGAGGACTAATAATTGGCTGATTGATTTTCTATATCGGTTCCAATCATCTTATCCCAGAATACACACACACACACCAACAGAACGTCTCAAAATCTGGAACCACAGAGCCAGGCCAGTGAACCAGTTTTATTTTTCATCTTATTTCGACTCCCGCCAGTCCATGTGGTGGCGCTGCTACATTCTAACGGCCATGAAAGGGAACACGTGACGCAGCCGCGCTGCCCGGAAGCAGCGAGAATGTGCGGTCATGTGACTCTGTCTGAAAACGCCACGGTAAACGCTGAGAGTCGGATCGGGAGGTGAAGTTAGGTTTTCGTTTCACCGCGGACCTCCTGTGTGCTGCAGGTGGAGTAACGCTGGTGTAGTAATGGCGGATGTGAGTATCTCTGATCACTAACGAACTCGCCGCTGATGCGGAGAAGGTGAAACGCTGCAGCTTCTTCTTTTTATGTTGCAGGATCTGAGAAGGTTTTTATATAAACAGTTACCCAGGTACCGTATAGAAAAGCTCTCTGTCTGCGTGAAATGAGTGTCATTGTCTGTCTGTCCGTCCGTCTGTCTGTCTGCGTGAAAAGAGTGTCCTTCTCTGTCTGTCCGTCTGTCTGCGTGAAATGAGTGTCCTTCTCTCTCCATCTGTCTGCGTGAGATGAGTGTCTGTCACTGTCTGTCTATCTGTGTGAAATGATTGTCTCTGTCTTTCTGTCTGTCTGCGTGAAATGAGTGTCTCTCTCTGCCTGTCTGTGTGAAATGAGTGTCATTGTCTGTCTGTCCGTCCGTCTGTCTGTCTGCGTGAAAAGAGTGTCCTTCTCTGTCTGTCCGTCTGTCTGTGTGAAATGAGTGTCCTTCTCTGTCTGTCTGCATTAAATGATTACCTGCCTGTCTGTGTGAAATGATAATCTGTCTGTGTGAAAAGAGTGTCCTTCTCTGTCTGTCCGTCTGTCTGTGTGAAATGAGTGTCCTTCTCTGTCTGTCTGCATTAAATGATTACCTGCCTGTCTGTGTGAAATGATAATCTGTCTGTGTGAAAAGAGTGTCCTTCTCTGTCTGTCCGTCTGTCTGTGTGAAATGAGTGTCCTTCTCTGTCTGTCTGTCTGCGTGAAATGAGTGTCCTTCTCTGTCTGTCTGTCTGCATTAAATGATTACCTGCCTGTCTGTGTGAAATGATAATCTGTCTGTGTGAAATGAGTGTCCTTCTCTGTCTGTCTGTCTGCGTGAAATGAGTGTCCTTCTCTGTCTGTCTGTCTGCGTGAAATGAGTGTCCTTCTCTGTCTGTCTGTCTGCGTGAAATGAGTGTCCTTCTCTGTCTGCGTGAAATGAGTGTCCTTCTCTGTCTGCGTGAAATGAGTGTCCTTCTCTGTCTGCGTGAAATGAGTGTCCTTCTCTGTCTGCGTGAAATGAGTGTCCTTCTCTGTCTGTCTGACTGCGTGAAATGAGTGTCCTTCTCTGTCTGTCTGACTGCGTGAAATGAGTGTCCTTCTCTGTCTGTCCATCTGTCTGTGTGAAATGAGTGTCCTTCTCTGTCTGTCTGTCTGCATTAAATGATTACCTGCCTGTCTGTGTGAAATGATAATCTGTCTGTGTGAAATGAGTGTCCTTCTCTGTCTGTCTGTCTGCGTGAAATGAGTGTCCTTCTCTGTCTGTCTGTCTGCGTGAAATGAGTGTCCTTCTCTGTCTGCGTGAAATGAGTGTCCTTCTCTGTCTGTCTGACTGCGTGAAATGAGTGTCCTTCTCTGTCTGTCTGTCTGCGTGAAATGATTGTCCCTGTCTGTCTGTCTGTCTGTCTGCGTGAAATGAATACCTGCCTGTCTGTGTGAAATGATAATCTGTCTGTCTGTCAGTGTGGAGGGGCTACATGCTATCGTGGTGACGGACAGAGATGGAGTTCCGGTCATTAAAGGTAAAATCTCATCAGTTCAGTTCACCTGCTGCAGTGTCCGTGTGTGAGACAGATGCGCCTCATTTATTGGGAGGGGCAGAAGGCTGTAAGACTCTCCGCCCCCCTCTGCAGTCACTAATGACCCTGTACTGATGACCTCTTTAGTTGCCAATGACAACGCACCGGAGTATGCGCTGCGTCCCACCTTCCTGTCCACCTTCGCTCTCGCTACCGACCAAGGCAGTAAACTGGGACTGTCTAAGAACAAGAGCATCATCTGTTACTACAACACGTACCAGGTACTCACGCGCTACACGTCATCACATACTTACACACTACACGTCATCTGTTACTACAACCCGTATCGCATACTTACACGCTACACGTCATCTGTTAATACAACCCGTATCGCATACTCACACGCTACACATCATCTGTTAATACAACCCGTATCGCATACTCACACGCTACACATCATCTGTTACTACAACACGTACCAGGTACTCACGCGCTACACGTCATCACATACTTACACGCTACACTTCATCTGTTAATACAACCCGTATCGCATACTCACACGCTACACGTCATCTGTTACTACAACCCGTATCACATACTTACACGCTACACGTCATCTGCTACTACAACCCGTATCACATACTCACACGCTACACGTGATCTGTTACTACAACCCGTATCACATACTTACACGTTACACTTCATCTGTTACTACAACACGTACCAGGTACTCACGCGCTACACGTCATCACATACTTACACACTACACGTCATCTGTTAATACAACCCGTATCACATACTTACACGCTACACGTCATCTGCTACTACAACCCGTATCACATACTCACACGCTACACGTGATCTGTTACTACAACCCGTATCACATACTTACACGTTACACTTCATCTGTTACTACAACACGTACCAGGTACTCACGCGCTACACGTCATCACATACTTACACGCTACACGTCATCTGTTACTACAACCCGTATCACATACTTACACGCTACACATGATCTGTTACTACAACCCGTATCACATACTCACACCCTACACGTCATCTGTTACTACAACCTGTATCACATACTCACACGCTACACGTCATCTGTTACTACAACCCGTATCACATACTTACACGCTACACGTGATCTGTTACTACAACCCGTATCACATACTCACACCCTACACGTCATCTGTTACTACAACCTGTATCACATACTCACACGCTACACGTCATCTGTTACTACAACCCGTATCACATACTTACACGCTACACGTGATCTGTTACTACAACCCGTATCGCATACTTACACGCTACACTTCATCTGTTACTACAACACGTACCAGGTACTCACGCGCTACACGTCATCACATACTTACACGCTACACGTCATCTGTTACTACAACCCGTATCACATACTTACACGCTACACGTCATCTGTTACTACATGTGCCATGTACTTGCATGCACTACTGATGCTATTTCATCTGTTTTTTTGTCGTCAGATTGTTCAGTTTAACAGGTTACCACTGGTCATTAGCTTCATCGCCAGCAGTAACGCCAACACAGGTAACACACACACGCTGATCCTCAGCTGCCTACGTAATGTAAGAGACTGGATTCATGACTTGAATCTTTTCACAATTTGATTGGTTGCTGCATCGCCTGGGATGTGATTGGCTGCCTCTTTCTGCAGGTTTAATCATCAGCCTGGAGAAGGAACTTGTTCCGCTGATCGACGAGCTCAGACACGTGGTGGAGGTGGCTTAGTTGTACAACACAACACTTTAGTTTTTTTAAGGACAGTTCATACCTGGACACACACATACAGGTCTTTGATGCTCCCTCATGAATGTAACCCTCTAGCTTATTGTCTTCTAATCAATAAAGTTTTGATGTTCATATACGATTTGAAATGATATTTTGATTAAATCAGGATTTGAGCGTAAAATAGGCACTGGACACAAGGTGCTGACGGCTGTGCGAAAATATTATAATGCTCCTCTGGCCATCTGACATAATGAAAAGTGCATCTTATAGAGAAACACCTTGTTATTTACATATTTATTGTAAAATACATAGATTAATGAATGATCTTCTGACCAGTGTCCATAAACTCAGGAGTTCAATTCAAAACAAAACCTAATTTACATATTTAGAGATCATAATGATGAACATTCATCACAAAATATCATCACAAAAATATCATACAGTATTTACACTCAGAAATGTTCTCTCTCACACACACACACACACACACACACACACACACCAAAAGTGACTGTGGCTGATTATTTCCCTTCAGCCCTGGAATTCTGTTCTGCGGGTGTTCTGCAGTATGGCCACCTCCAAAGTCCTTTCCACTCAGAAACAGGAAGTAGGGACAAACTGAGTAGGATGAAGTTCAGAAAGCCCCACCACCTTCCTTCTGCTCCTTGCTTCATCTACCTCTTCTTATCTGTGACTGGACAAAGAAGTGGAACGTCAACATCCTGATCCATTTCTACAGCAGATGTGTAGTTATCAACTGCAGATGAGACTTAAAAGGTCCTATATTATGAAGATGTTCACTTTTTCTTCTGCAAACATCCATTTGAGTCTGTTTGATTAAAATGGTCACTTAATTTACTAAAGTTTTCAAAGACAAACATACACAATGCAGCTGGAAAATATTCACAGCGCATCACTTTTTCCACATTTTGTGGTGTTTAATAGAAGGTTTAATATCAGATCAGGACCCGTAACAGGGTTTCAATCTCAGATCAGGAAGCGTAAAATGGGGTTTAATATCAGATCTGGACCTGTAACAGGGTTTCATCACAGATCACGACCCGCAACAGGGAGTTTCATCTCAGATGAGGACCCATAACAGGGGGTTTCATCTCAGATCAGGACCCATAACAGGGGTTTTAATCTCAGATCAGGACCCGTAACAGGGGGTTTCATCTCAGATCAAGATCCATAACAAGGGGTTTAATCTCAGATCAAGATCCGAAACAGGGGGGTTAAATCTCAGATCAAGATCCGTAACAGGGTTTCATCTCAGATCAGGACCAATAACGGGATTTAATCTCAGATCAAGATCCATAACAGGGGGTTTCATCTCAGATCAGGACCCGTAACAGGGAGTTTCATCTCAGATCAGGACCCGTAACAGGGGGTTTCATCTCAGATAAGGACCCGTAACAGGGGATTTAATCTCAGATCAAGATCCATAACAAGGGGTTTAATCTCAGATCAAGATCCGAAACAGGGGGGTTAAATCTCAGATCAAGATCCGTAACAGGGGGTTTAATCTCACATCAGGACCCGTAACAGGGGGGGTTAATATCAGATCAGGGACCATAACAGGGGTTTAATCTCAGATCAGGACCCGTAACATGGGGTTTCATCTCAGATCAGGGCCATTAAAAGGGGGTTTAATCTCAGATAAATAATCTCAGGAGCTGGTCTGCTGTGTGGACCGTAATGTACTGGTTTATTGTAAATTTGAAACCTCCTCACCAGTTTCCAGCGTAGGATTCTGATCCACTCGTCAGCTTCTGCCCCAGACTTGGCACACAGATAGAATGTACGTTCAGGAAAGACCAGACTGAGAGACAGAAAGTGTTCATCAGAGGTGGTTTAATGTTATTCATATCCCTGTGTGCTGTGTATGATTGTCGTGTTGTTTAGACATGTCGTAAATTATGAGCAGGGAGCTGATTATGTGCCTGGTATTGGCGGAATAAAGAACGGATTGCAGAATGAACGCCGAACAGGAACAAATATATTTGCTGCAGTATAAACACATAACGGAAAACAAAGTGTATGGGCGTTGGTTCAGAGTGAACAAGGATCACTGATCCTGGTCTGATTCTGCTGAGATGCACCTGCGCTGCGGGGCACTGGAAAGTTGTAAAACTCAGCAGCAGGAAAAGCTGGTTCTGCTTCACATCAACTTCCTCTTTATCAGTAGAGCGGATTCACAGCTGAGGGCTCATACACTTTCTGTCTCTCTGTGTATGTGTCTTGCTCATTTGCTCACCAGAAACAGTTTATTCTCTCCCGGCTGTAGTCGAACTGGACAGCAGAACATGCAGTCAAGTCCAGGGTTCTAATTGGTTCCATAAACTGAGACAGACAGATGCTGTAAATCATTCAGGAAATTAAAATGCATTTTTGGATTCAGCAGAGGGATTCAGCATGAACATACACTTCCTCACCATTTTATCCTTAAAGTACTTGAGCTGGTTCCTGCTGAGTGTGAACCAGCGCTGCTTCCAGCTCTGAGGAGATCAGACAACTATGTTACTCCACTGTGACCTTTAACCCATAGCCTCTGACCTTTTGAGGCTTCTGTTCAGCTCACCTTAATGATGGAACCTTGTTTCACCAGGTATCCCTCTTTAGTGCCCAACTGTGGAAAAAAAATGAATGAGGCAAATGACTGTAGGAATATGTGTGTGTGTGTGTGTGTGTGTGTGTGTGTGTGTGTGTATATACATACAGCAGTAGCGACGGGTGTGAGGTCAGAGTGCTGGCGGCCAGACTGAATGGCTGTGTGCACACACACTGACTCGTAAATTGGCGGTTCCTCTACCCAACGTGGATATGGGAACTTCAGAACAATCAGGTGCCCTGAAGATGGAGAGCAGTGTGTGTTTGTGTGTGTATATAATACATTTTATATACAATACTGTGCAAATTTTTAATTTCTTTTATTAAAAAAACATGTTAAACCCAGTTTATCAGGTGTGGACCAAGGCCTGTCATCGTAGATGGGCCTTCAGGTTTCTGGCTCTCTGATGGCAAAGGGAAGCTAGTGGGCCAATGGCATTGCCATTGTGTATCTCCATCCAAGAAAATATCTCTTCAAGACAATCTGTAGTGTCTGAACTGAGGAACAGCAATCAATAGGCAGATAGATCTGTATATCATCCGCAAAACAATGTTGTATTTCCTGAAAATTGATCCTAGTGGCAGTTAATATTTAAAAAAAGAATGGGGCCTAAAATAGAACCCTGAGGCACACCACAGCTAAGAGGTTATTCTGTCAAGGAATACTGTGCTGTGGTGACATTTAAAAACCTTAATGGAACAATGGGAGTTGAGATGTGACTGTATTTGCTTGTGAAGAACATTCTTCCAACACCTTACAGGGCTCTAGAGTGCAACCAGTTTGGTCACACAAGCTATATCATTTTTAAATGGTCCGACGGGTCATTCAGGGGGAAACATTTCTGTTTTATTGCCATCTGTTTCATAGCAACAGGCAGCAGTAAATAGATCAGGCCGAAATGATAATCGAAATGATGATAAAGTTCAAGCCCTTAAAACACTTGCACTTTTAAATTAGATTTTATTTTTATTTAATTGATCTTGTTTTAATTTCAGTTATTTACCTTTCTTCTAGAATTGTACTTCAAATAAAGACTTTATGTTAACCAGATTGATATTTAATAATTTACAAGTCAATATTGCCAATATGCACAATATGAATTTGGTGCACCTAACTTTTGTGATGGCGCACCCAAGAAAAAAATAGTTAGGCGCAGCCAGTACAACCAGTACAAAAAGTTAGTCCAAAGCCCTGCCTTAGATATGGGCCAAAAGATGGATAAAACTCTGAGGTCAAGGTTCCGCGTTTTAATGAAACTGTATGTTAATGACGCAGGCTTGTCTCATGCTGGAACACAAAAAGACACCACTGATGAATTTATCAGGTCAATAATAGAGGCCGAGGCTGTTCAAGTTTGAGCAGTAAGTGGGCCACAAATGCATATTTATCCTAGTTGGGGAGGAGAGGCAGCAGTTACAGCAGGATCAGGGGCATCTACAGAGGGAGCAGAGATGTTGATAATAAAGACGGTGAAAGCTCAGTGCCAGTGCTAATGATCATCACTGTCACATACACTGCTTGTCCACAAAAAAAAAAAGTCCCCACCTGGATTAAGGGGTGCATTTCAGCGACCCCAATGGCCCCGTCTTCAGACAGAAGGAGAACAAGGAGCCCTGTAAATAATGTATGTGAGTTTTTGTGAGGACCTGTCTCACTGCCCAGCAGCGGTTGGTTGGCGATGTGGCACATGAAATCCTGCAGGCTGGGAAAGCTGCTGAATCCGAACGCGTAGCGTCCACTGCAGCGCTTCACGGTGAAATGCTTCACCGAGTCTTTGGCCCTGTGGAACACAGGAGCGTTCTCAGTTCGGACGGTTCCACCAGCAACCACAGCGCCGTCCAGAGAGGAAGCAGTGAAAAGTGGCAGCGCGTTGCCAATTTTAACAATGCAAGAGAGAAGTGAAAGGAGGAACTACAGAACCAGAACCCATTACAGATCACCCGAAAACATGTCAACAATGAAATATATACAATTAACATTTAATCCATGTATTTATTATGCATGCAAATATTTCGGGTGGTAGTAGCCTAGTGGGTAACACACTCGCCTATGAACCAGAAGACCCAGGTTCAAATCCCACTTACTACCATTGTGTCCCTGAGCAAGACACTTAACCCTAAGTTGCTCCAGGGAGACTGTCCCTGTAAATACTGATTGTAAGTTGCTCTGGATAAGGGCGTCTGATAAATGCTGTAAATGTAAATATTTCCCAGTCTAACAGTGATAATATGGCAATATTATTGGCTGAACTATTGAAAAAAGAGAAGTGGAGATGACAAGGGCTTCTTTTGAGTCAATGGGGAAAAAAATCAAAGGATGTGTCTGCTCCACTTCTAGAAAGCATGCAAATATTCATAAAAGGTCTACAGGTATTCACCAAGGAATTTTGTACATTTCTCAAGGCAAAACTGTGCCACCTGCTTCGGGGTAGGTGGGTTGGGGTTCTCAACTGGACTGAGCTCTTAGTCTTCACTAGTCCTCATTCCCTTTACACCTTCATTCCAGTGTCAGATCTCACATATTTGGGGAGAGCATCTCTAGGTCTAGTCAGAAACTAATGGTGGAACACTTCAGTTTTAGGTAGGAGAAAGAACTGGAACATTCAGCCTGAGGGATTGTGCTAAGTAAACCTGACTGGTTCAACCTGGAAGGCATGGCCGTGGTGGGTCCTGTGTGTGTTGGTGGGGTGGACGTGATCAGATCTGAACTGAGAGTGACAGAGAGGAGGACTGACCTGACGGACAGAGCGAAGCAGTTGGCTTCATGTTGACTGGTCCTGAGCAGGAAACTCCCATCACATCCATTAGACAGGAGAAGAGCTTCAGCAGCATGGCGAGATAAACCATAGTGATACCAGCTACAGACAAAACACACACAACACATACACACACCTACTGTACTTCATCCATGTATACTGAACACATACCTACTGTACTTTATACATGTATACTGAACACACACATATACACACACCTACTGTACTTCATCCATGTATACTGAACACACACATATACACACACCTACTGTACTTCATCCATGTATACTGAACACACACATACACACACCTACTGTACTTTATACATTTATACCGAACACACATACACACACACCTACTGTACTTTGTACATGTATACTGAACACACACACACTGTACTTCATACATGTATACTGAATACACACATACACACACCTACTGTACTTTTACATGTATACTGAATACACACCTACTGTACTTTATACATGTATACTGAACACACACACCTTCTGTACTTTTTATATGTATACTGAACACACATACACACACACCTACTGAACTTTATATATTTATATTGGGGGAGAAAAAGTATTTAATTTCCTGCTGATTATGTAAGTTTGCCCGTGAACAAACAAATGACACGTCTGTCATTTCAGTTCAGTTTAACATTGAGAGACAGAACATAACAAATAAATCCATAAATTAATTACTTTTTCATGAATGAAATAAGTATTTGATCTGCTATCAATCAGCAAGATTTCTGTGTCCCAGTTGTATTTTATACAGGTAAAGAGGTGACATTGATCGCTTCTCAACTTGTTACCTGTATAAAAAACTCTGCACCATGGTCAAGACCAAACAGCTCTCCAAGAATGTCAGGGACAAAATTGTGGACCTACACAAGGCTGGACCTACCCAAGACTATAAAACCATCACCAAGCAGCTGGGTGAGAAGGTGACAACAGTTGGTGTGATTATTCACAAATGGAATAACCATGAAATAAACTGCCAATCTCCCCTCAGTCTCCTTCAACAACGTTGGAGTAACAATAGACAACCAACTCTCCTTCTCGCCTCACATCAACAATCTTTCCCGTTCATGTAGATTCCTTCTCTACAATATCAGACGAATCCGCCCTTATCTGTCAACACAGGCCACCCAGATCCTGGTTCAGTCCCTTAATAATCTCACGACTGGACTACTGCAACTCCCTTCTAGCTGGTCTACCTCTATGTACCATCCGACCTCTACAACTCATACAAAATGCAGCAGCACGACTGATCTTCACCTTCCTAATTCTCCCACACCACCCCTCTGCTACGTTCCCTCCACTGGCTCCAGTAGCTGCACGCATCAGGTTCAAAATACTGATGCTGGCCTACAAAGCCAAACATGGAGTAGCACCATCCTACCTCACAGCCCTTATTACACCTCACACTGCACCTCGTATACTCCGAGCCTCCAGTACTGCTCACCTGGTCCCTCCATCTCTGAAGATAAAAGGAAGACGCTCATTTAGACTCTTCTCCGTCTTGGCTCCTCGGTGGTTGAATGAACTTCCAGTCAGAACAGCTCAGTCACTGAGCACTTTCAAACGGCATCTTAACACCTTCCTCTTTAGAGAATATTTAGATGAACTTGTCACATTCTTATTGTCTGACTTACGTATAGAAACTAGAACAGAGTGAATAAAAAGATTGTATTCATAGTTGGAAGTCCTAGAGCCCTGAACCAGAACTGACCACTTCATCTATGGTTACATGGAAGCACATTGTAAGTCACTCTGGATCAGATGGTCTGCCAAATGGCCACAAATGTAAATGATACCTGACAGAGTCCAGCTCGTCCGTGACACCCTCGGTGGAGTGCGTGGAACCGCAGCTGCTCATCCTCCGCCGCCGCCCCTCCTGTCTAGCTGAGCCGAGAGTGAGACACAGTGAGAGGGAAACAGAGAATAGACCAGGAAGTGCGACCTATAGTCCTCAGACTATGCAAATGTGGTCAAGAGAGAATGAACACACGCACACACACTGGATTTCTTATAATCGCATCATTATTTTACCCCAAGCCCAGAATTAATTTTTTTGTTTACTGATTAAAGTGTGGATATGAAATATTAAAATATAAAATTTAAACATTAGTGCCCCTTTAGGGCAGCGGTGGCCTAGAGATTAAGCAAGCGGGCCCCGTAATCAGAAGGTTGCCGATTCGAATCCCGACCCGCCAATGTGACACTGAGGTCCCCTTGATGCTCCCCGGGCGCCTGTCATGGTGCCCACTGCTCACCAAGGGTGATGGTTGTGCTGTTCTGCAGTGTTTCACACTGCAGTGACAATCACGTCAACTTTCACTTTTCAAAATAAATTGCATTGATCAACAATGCTGGAAAGATGATTATAAAGTGGAATTAAAAAAAAAGAAATAAATGTCTAGTCCTATGCTCCATTCACATAGCCTGCATCAAAATAGTAATTTTGCACAAATTTACCAATAATTCCTAGCATCACAAAATAAAAATGAAAGGATTCTCATCCAAACTGATAAATACTGTATTCTGTATCAATTTACCTCTGACAAAAGCAATAAACCTCATTTATTGTGCATTTTGGTTTTAAAATAAAGAAGAAAGACACAAGTGAAGCATAAAAAAGAGTCCAGTTTAATTTCCAGTCCTGTGATCAGGATGCATAATTTCAGTCATCATCTAGTCACATGACCAGTCAATACTGAGCAGAACCCTGGACCACATCCACACAGGACCTGCAAGCCGTCCAAAGCTTCTTCTCCGTAACACTATGAGAGACACCGTGAAGCAGCAACATCAGCGCAAAATAAAATCCGAATTCCATGCTGAAGAATCTGCCATCACCATGAACCCAGGCCCTACCTGGAGACCAGCCCAGCGTGTGTGGGCACTCCAACTTCACCTCAAAGCATAAAGAACTTTATATAAATGTGACAATTCATGATCATCATGTGGTAGGGCTGTCAGGAGAGGACGTTGTGGTGGTCTGGGGGGCGGTCAGTAGTGCTGCTGGGATCTGCATTCACACTCAGTGTCTGCGGTGCCGGAGTGTCTGTCCATTGACCGACGTGGGTCCAGTACTCCTTAGACACGAGGTCTGTCCATAAGCCCTGCCCTCACGGTGTCTGGAGGACAGATGGTGTTATGGAAGGCATGGTATGAAACCCTGAAAGAGAGAACAGCTCAGTCTTTCCTATGATTTTTTTTTTTTGTGCCGTTTGTTGTGTGTTCTGTGTACAATGGCAAGAAAAAGTATGTGAACCCTTTTCATGGTTTTCTGCATTAATGCACAAAATACACAACAAAACAAATATTATATACCTAAAATAATGCATTCCAACCAGATCTCAACCCTGGAAATAAAAGTCCAGATTGCCTTTTTATTGTCCCTGATCATTGTATCCCTGAGGGACAGGTGAGAGTGTTGCCTGCAGAGCTGCTACCGCCCAGGACGAATCTTGTCCCATTCCGTCCCGGCAGAACTGCTTTAGCTCTGTCATTCTTTGGATGTGTCCCGTGTCTCCTTCCAGTCTGTCCATTTCATCTGTATTGTGTATTTGTTTTCCGGAAGCCATTCTTGTACATTAAGCTGTTTTGCACATTTTTTATTTCTATTTCTATTATATTTTAAACTTTGTCATTACGTGGACATTAAGTGGACCGAAGGAGGAATTCTCATTTCTACTGTACAGTCACGGAAAAAAATAAACCAGTCTCTAATTTCAAAGGCAGGTTTAAACAGCGAACAATCCAAAAAAATACATTTATAAATTCAATTTGATACATTTGTAAACGGTGTTTGTTTTTTTTGTCATCACAGAGGTCAGACATTTCTTGTAGTTGCCACAAGGTGGGATTTTGTCATTTTTCAATGTACTGGCTCATCCGTCTCATCTGACCACAATCATTTCAGCCAGTCCTCCTCTAGAACCATTTAGATGTTCGGTGGTGACCCCTGTACATGTGCTTTCTTGAGCTGGAGGACCTTGCCAGTCCTTGTATTACCAACTGTTTTGCTGGTGAATGGGGTCCCAGCTGCCTTGAGATCATTGTCAAGTTCCTCCAAATTAGTTCTGGCCTGGTTTCTCATTTTCCACCGTTCTCATTTTCATTGAAACTCCACGAGGCGAGATCTTGCGTGGAGCTCCAGACTGAGGGATATTGGCAGTTTACTTTGTGGTTCTTCTTCTATTTTTGCATAATCACTTTGACTTGTCACCTTCTCACCCAGCTGCTTGCCGATGGTCTTGTAGCCCATTCCAGCCGTGTGTAGGTCCACAATCTTGTCCCTGACATCAGGGGTAAGCTCTTTGACCATGGTTGCAAAGTTCAGAATCTGGATAGATTGGTTGGTTCTATGAACCAGTGTCTTTTATCAGGTACGGTAAGTTGAGAAGCGCTCAATGTCACCTCTTTGCCTGGGACACAGAAATCTTGCTCATTGATAAAAATACTTATTTTCATTCATGAAAATGGCTAACTCATTTATAACCATTTTGAAATGTATGTTTCTGAATATTTTTTGTTATTAGAACAATAATAAAAAATATCCAGTTCAAAAAATACCCATATCAATGTGCAAATACACCTACCATTGAAATTATAGGACCGATCACTTATTTCTTAGTTCACAAACTTTTCAAATAATTTTTAAATGTTTATATTCACCAATTGTGAACTGCGTTTTATGTCATCTGATCGACCGGACGGGAGTTACAGGATATAAAAATGCGATGAAATGAGAGGAAATAACGTCTCGTTTTAGTCAACAGAAATTACGAGTATAGTTTTTATCTTGTAAACATATTTTGTCTCGTTTTATTTGTCAACAATAATACGTGATATAGTTTGCTGTAGTTATCGTCACATGACCAGCATTTTACGTCTCATCTTCATCTCGTCAAAACGGTCCGTTGACAAAGTAAATATTTCACCATAAATGACGTTGACTAAGAGCAGCGTCCAGAAGGCTTAGTGAGGCGATGAAGAATCCTAGGGATTCAGCTAATGACGTATGGCACATGCTAACACAACTGTTGGTGAATCTAAGACACGTCCTCCCATGAACTCCATTCTTGTCTAGAGTTGTACAACTTAAGGGAACGTTTGGTTGAGGTTGTTGCTGCCGAAGGACCAGGGTTCAGGTTTACATGTATTAATAAAAAATCATTATTTGGTGTTATTAGTTGAAACAGACTGTGTTTTTTTTATTGTTGTGATCTGATCTTCCTCTATGACCAATTTCAGCAGAATTCCACAGAACTCCGAAGGGTTCACATACTGTATGTGTGTCCATACCTGGGAAGCAGCGCCAGCACCGTGGTCAGAACGCACACGCAGTAGTAGAGCGGCTGGGACATGGCGTGTGTCTCGACGCCCAGCGGGTTGGTGGGCGAATTGCAGGTGACACACAGCACGCTGAAGAGCAGCGAGAAGCCGTAATAAAACGCGGCGCTGCCCAGCAGCACGGCACCGTGCAGCCACGTCTGCGCACGCAGGAAAAGGAAGAACGGTCATGTGTGGGACAGACTGACAGACAACGGGCCCCCGGTGAGTTCTGACTGGCTCACCAGTGTTCGGCTCTCGATGACCTGGTGCAATGCAACAGGATGATGAGGAGGGCGGAGCTATTGATGGGCGATCCAAACGAAAAGATGCTGACGTCAGAGCCGGCGAACGCCTGATAAACGCACAAACACGCGAAGATCAGGGACCAGAATGCACCGGTGTGTCCAGCCCCGCCAGAAATAGACGGTTACTCACAAGGTACGGGACGAAGAAACAGACCAGGCTCTGGTAGAAGGAGTCCAGCAGCGTCAACCAGAAGGTGGTGCGGCAGTAGGCCTGTTGTACACACGCACACACACCGGTACAGAGCGGTCGCCATTTACTCAAAGCGAGTTCAAAAGAGTCACGTCACACCTCGGAATTCTGTCCAGATGCGTAGAGCTGTGGCACGCCGAGTAGGGCGTCGGCCGAGACGTCCTTGTCCAAGATGCCGTAGAGGAGGGGTGGGGCTGAGGTGAAGAGCAGGTTAAAGAAGATCAGGGCCCAGGAGTTGGTCATTACGCTGCCTGAAAATCCGCAGAAGAACTGGTACCAGAACAACAGGTTCACGTACATCTGGGGATGAGGGGATGAGAGAAAGAGAGAGAGAGCGAGAGAGAGAGAGATCATGGTTGACGTTCTGTCAGGTAAAATGGGTGCAGATTCTGTCTGGCCGGCCGTGGCTGAAGATGAAGTGTGACACGCTCACCACGTTCTTGTAGAAGAAGTAGAGGATCATGTTGGCCAGACGGGTGTAGCACCAGTGGCCGTGAACCAACAGCAGCTTCCGCAGGTGTTTGAACCTGGAGACGGCAAAATCGCTGGACATCACAGCCTGAGAGAGAAACCACGACAAAACTTGTCCAATCAGAATCCACAAGGAATAGTCCAAGAAGTGTAAGTGTGTGTGTGTGTGTGTGTGTGTGTACCTGCATGCCTTCCTGTCCTGAGATACCGATGCCCACGTCTGCCACCTGGATCATGCTGACATCATTTGCTCCATCACCTGGGAGACACAAACTCTTTTAATGAAGCATTTACACGAAGCGTTCTCCAACAAAACCACAGTCCACACACACTGACCTACGGCCAGGGTCGTGACCCCGAGTGTGTCCCGGACGAGTCGTACCACCTGGCTCTTCTGCAGGGGGGTAGAGCGGCAGCAGATGACCGAACGGCAGTGCTGGGTGAGCTGCAGAAACGCCCCCTGAAGCTCCGCCCCCAGAGCCCAGTCCAGCGTCCGCCCATCAATCACCAGGGTGAATCCGGACACGCCCCCTCCACCCACAGACGCGGCCTGCGACTCCTCCCACCGGTGGATTTCTTCAGAGAGCCGAGAGAACAGCGCCTCACACGCATCCTACACAGACAGAAAAATACTTCATCTCCTTATCCCTTCCTTCCCACTTTCCTCAGGTCAGAGGTCATCATCACCTTGCTCTCGCAGTTGGCAGTCAGAAGCTGGTCTGAGGGGCGGAGCAGGCGGCATGCGTAGGCGATGTTCACCGCGGTTTCCTGTTTGTCTCCGGTCAGCACCCACATTCGGATCCCCGCCCTCTGCAGGGCCTCAATGGTCTCTGGGACGTCGTCCTGCAGCCGGTCAACTATGCCGGTCGCTCCTGAGTGAAAGGAGGGGAGGAGTCGTGAAAACATCCTCCTCCGCACACGCATCTTTAAGGGTGGAGCAGTCACCTAGCAGCGTTAGGTTGGTCTCTAGTCTCTGGGCGGAGTCCAAAAGAAGCTCCTCCCTATTCTCAATGCTGGTTTCAGCAAGAACATGCTTCTTAAGCCACGCCTCATACTCCGCCTCCTCCAGAACCTATGAAACGGAAGACAGCTCAATGACCAGAGAGTGTGTGTGTTTGTGTGTTTGTGTGTGTGTGTTCTATTACTGATTCGTTACCCTCTTGGCTACACACAGCGTCCGCAGCCCCTCCCTGGCGTAGTCGTCCAGGTGCCTCTGCGTCTGTTCTCTGATGAAGGCCTGGTGCTCTTCCTCCTCATCGGCAGCTGACAGCACAGATACACACCACATTTACATTTACAGCATTTACTAGACGTCCTTATCCAGAGCGAATTACAATCAGTAGTTACAGGGACAGTCCCCCCCTGGAGACACTCAGGGTTAAGTGTCTTGCTCAGGGACACGATGGTAGTAAGTGGGGTTTGAACCCGGGTCTTCTGGTTCATAGGCGAGTGTGTTACCCGCTAGGCTACCACATAAGTCCCTGTGGGAGTTTGTAAAGAGTGTCACGCTGACGAACTCACACTCACCCGCGTCGTCTCGGCTCAGCTCCATGACGACGCTGTCGGCGCCCTTGGTGAAGACGACCACCCGTCCGGTGACGGGGTGTCGGACCACCACGGACATGCGCTTGCGGTCGGAGTGGAACGGCAGCAAGTGAAGGAGCGGCACGGTGAGAGGGGCGGAGCCTGGCAGCGCCACCACCAGATGCTCCGCCGAGCGCGCCTGCAGGGTGTAGCCGTACGCCCGCGCCGCCTGGACCAGCGCCGCCTCGTCCGGGCTCTCCGACTCGTAAAACAGCTCTTCGCCGCAATCGTCATCGTCGCATTCCTCCCAAAGCCCCGCCCCCTCGGCCGACGGTGCCGGAAATGACGAGGGGGCGGGGCTTTGGGCGGGAGCCGGTGTGTCGGGGTGCAGGCTGGAAGGGGCATGTGGGAAATGCGGGAGGCTGAACTTCTGCAGCAGCAGCTTCATGTCCTCGAGAGAACGCTGGGGAGTCCGCGGGACAGGAACCTGGGACACACACACACACACACGTCATCAATGCGCCACACACACGTTCGAAGAGGCGGACTGAAGTGGGGCTACCACATGCTGGGACTTGGTGGGGGACGACACGACCACAGTGTTGCACACGGCCAGGGCCAGGAAAAAGTCCAGGATGTAGGAGAGTTCGGCGGCGGCGGCGCCCTCAGGCCGCGGCAGCTCCTGCAGCTTCAGCTGCAGCAGAGGGTCCGGGGCCACCATGCACTCCTGCACGCGCCAGACGAAGAGAAGGGCTGCGTTTGAAATGTTTTCGGCGTGCGTTTAAGGCGGCCCGTCACCCACCATGGTCCGGCTGAAGGCGCCGTGCGCGTGCGCGGGCTCCTGCGACGCCGTGTCCGACTGCGAGGCGAGCGTGTGCAGAGAGACGGAGCTGCGGTTGCAGCTGAGGGATCGGCAGCTCAGGGACTTCCTGCTGCAGCGAGAGCGGAGCGTGTGCGGCCGGGAGTGTGTGTCCTGCTCCTCATACTGCTCCAGCCATTGCGCTGCGCGTAAAAGGCAGTGATCGGCATTACATACACATCGCCATGACAACACAATCCCACAATCAACCATCTGTAAAGCGTTATGACCGTTGTCGTGGTGAGGGTACTCCACTCCGGCGATGGTGCATCGTCGGAACAGCATGCAGTTCTCGGTCAGCGTTCCAGTTTTGTCGGAGAACAAATACTGGATCTGGCCGAGGTCCTCGGTGATGTTCAGGGCCCTGCACTGCACCCCCGAAGCGGTCTGCTCACTGTACAGATCCACGTCGCTCTGGATGAAGTAGATCTGGCCCAGCTTTACAATCTCAATAGACACGTAGAGGGAGATCGGGATCAACACCTGCACCAGAGGAGACACATCAGAACCTGTTCAGCAAACAGGGCTGAAAGGGGCATGGATCAAGTAGCTGTGTGTGTGTGTGTGTGTGTGTGTGTGTGTGTGTGTTACCTGCAGTACGATAATCATCGTCCAGAACATGTAGAATCCAGCCAGCAGGGGAGGGGGGTCACCAGGAATTAAAAAGAAGGGGTTCTTAAACTGTTAG